>NW_020455620.1:231396-349202 GCF_003342845.1 Nothoprocta perdicaria
TTTTTTTTTTTTTTTTTTTTTTTTTTTTTGTATTTTATCCTGTAAAAGAAAGTACATGAATGTCCTCTGTGTATGCAGAAAGTGAGATCCAGCCTGGGCTGTGTGTGCTGAGGAGATGCTCGTTTGGATGAATGTGTGATTGCCACTGAAGTTACTGATTTAAGCTATGTTGGATTTCATGAGCTACCAAAGTAGCCTGTGAGATGCATCTGCTTTATGATAGAGAAGAGACTGTGACTTGGTCCCTGCAGGTTAGGTTTTTTCTTTTGCTGTCTCTCTGTAATTTTAATGGTTTAGAGAGGCAGAGGTTATTTTCTGTACATCGTCCTTTCAGTGTCTGAGGGCTTTTAGTGGGGTCAGTGCTTAATCCTGATCTGTATAAAGATTTAAAGAGATGCCCACTCAGTATTAACTTGTCGTACTCGAAGCTAACACTCGTGTTCAGGTTTCTTATTTGCTTGGACAAGCTGAAGTGTATGGTTCAGTTTATGAACTTTCCCTTTCTCTTGCAAAGGGGAAGAAATGGGAAGCTGTGGATACTTTTAATGAGTATTTGCTAAAAGGATCCTTTGATGTTAGTAAGATTACTCTCAGTGCTGGCACACTGCGGTTTTTCTCTCTGTTTTCTCTTTTTCTTTTATACTAGCACCGTGGCAGCCTCTTCATGAGCTGTGGAGTACTGGAATTTTACTGGGAATTGCTTTTTATTTTTATTTATGGTGGTGGTGGTGTAAAAATGTCAAGCTAAATCAAAAGCAATAGCTAAAATTAAACCAGTGCTTCTTTCTGAGATCCTTAACACACCTGGCAAGAATGAGAATTTGCTTTGCTTGATATCTAGCCTTCACATTATAGCATTGATTTTTGATTCTTACCTTGTGTGTTGTCATAAAACATCCGTGCTGCTGTCCAGGTCAAAGGAGGAATAGGAAACACATTTCTTTATAAAAGGGATACAAATTGTTGGGGGTGGGTGAGTAGAGGAAGAGTTATTCCTCTTTCTCTTTTTAAAATCTATGACATGAGTTAGCCAGTAGATAATAGTGCTGTTGAATATTCCTAGAACTTTGACCACTAGTAAAGGGCGACTCCTTTGTTAAAGTGCCTATGATATACTTGAGTTTTGCTACTGATGGTACTTCAAGAATTTTTAAATAAATAAAAATCTCTCAAAGGAGATTTTTCTACCTATTGTTGCACTCTCAAAGTTAGTGTAACTTGCAGTGTCTAAGAAATTCTTGGACTGTGTCTGTGCTGGTGGATACTGTTGTCCAAGATGTAGGTCCAGGCTTCCACAATAGCTCTTGACACAATTGCAGACAGGTATTGTAGTAGTGTAGTGATTAAACGCATTCTAGTTTTGAATCATGACTCCAGTCCTCTCCTCACTGTCCTATTTTGTCAACTGTGCTGTAAGACTTTGGATAAATAGCTGTGGACTTCATCTACGATGATACTCTGTACTTCCACAGTGTCATAGCATCCTGTGCCTCTTTTCAATCCCTTTTTATTATATCCACCTTATGAGAGAATCCTATTGAGAGTTTTTTTTTTTTTGAAAGAAAAGACCCAGACAGATGTTTTTGTAATAATGTAGGGAAAATTATTTTATTTCTCTCTTCTCGAATCCCCCAGGAAGGAGACTGGCATCCTGAGATCTATCCTAGTTCTCAGAAACCTCCACAATAATTCAGATATCTGAAGCTGAAGGTATTTGCTCTGAGGGTTTTCATCTCGTCCTTCTCTAGGATAAATGATGTGTATTCCCAATAGTTACATACACAAGCTCATATATACATCACATATTTATGGCTACTCACACAGATCAGCATGGACAGAACAGGCTGCCCAGGGAGGCTGTGGAGTCTCCTTCTCTGGAGATCTTCCAAACCCATCTGGATGACACCCTGTGCTCTGGGTGTCCCTGCTGGAGCAGGGAGATTGGACTGGATGATCTCTAGAGGTCCCTTCCAACCCTAAACATTCTGTGATTCTGTGATGTGGATTTAATCTGGAATGGGTCATGCATAGGAACAGCTCAGAATATTGCTTGGGTAATACTTGGGAATTCTGCAAGGCAGATGCAACCTACATTATTAAGGACAGTACAAGGAAAGAAATCTTTGCTCTGAAGTGCCAGAGATCTCTGGGAAGGTGTCTCCCTTATTTAGCTCAAGTCAGGTCAAGAAAGGGCAGCATAGTATATTAAAGCAGGGGGTATCAGTTTTGCAGCCTGGAGCTGAAGCCACCTGTGGGCTCCTGCCACCAGTAGTACTGGGTGCGTATCCATTCTTTGGGCTGCATGCCTTGTCACTTTATCATTGTACTTTTTAAAAATGGAATATAATGCTGTTTTGCATGAGGTGAGGTCGTGCTTGTTGAGAAAGAGGGAGCGTTAGCTGAGATGAGGTTCTGGTAATCCTGCCAGGACTCGTCTGCTGTTGATACAGGCCAATTCTGAGCAGCAGAATGAAAAGCACAGAAGAAAAATCATCTACTGGTTTCCTGCTGAAGACTCCGCTACCAGTTATGTACAATTAGAAGCGAGCTCGGAGTTGGTAACACAAGCAGCAGCCTGTGGCTTTTGTGATACGGTCTGTTCTGAGAGCTCCCCTGTGCCCAAAGCCTGTTGTGTTTCCTTGTTCATTGAAACCCTCCAGAGACTGTAATGAAGATCCTGCATTGAACACAAATGAGTGTCCACACAGAGAAATGGTTGTCCGACCCAAACTCAAATTGGAGCCCAAATTGGAGCTCAATTGGAGCCCAAATAGCTCTCCAGTTCTGAGAGCTTCAGGAAACTGACAGCAAATGTTTATTTTTTATCTTCTTTCCACATGTAAATTTGAATAAAAATGATTATATGTAAGTCTGCATTTAGTTAAGGAAATTATTTTTGAAATTCTATTTTCATAAAGAAAAATAGTGAGAACAAATTCAGTGTTTGATGTATAGTGGTGTGTTTTCTGCAAAATGTGATAGCTTTAATAGTGCTAATTATGGTGAAAAATATGAGAATGCCACTTTATGTAGCTGATCACACACAATTCTTTGCTATGAAGACCAAGTTAAAAGGCAGGAGGATCTGAACCTTGTATGTGAAGAAGGTCTTCATGAACCACGTGGGATACTGTGGTTTGTGCTGCATGCAGGTCTCGAGAACTGCCCAAGAAATTCAGTGGAACTTCTATCCTGGGCACGTGTGCACTCAGAAGCTGTCACCGTTCAGGTGCTTGTGCCCTATGCAGAAACCAAAGGGTTCTGGTCGCCAAAAACCAGCTGGTGCCGAATTCATTTAAGCATATAGTGATGCACAGGATTAAGATGTTGGAAGCTGTCCCCAGGCTTCTTCACTAGTTCTCGTCCTGAATATCAGTACTAATGCAGGAGTACAGAATTTTTTAATTTACTTAGAGAAGTCACAGCTGTTAAGACTGATTGCACTGTTGAAATGGCATGAAAGTTATTGGAGTCTCTTGGTGATGTCTATATGAGTGGAGATAGAGGTGGTAAAACTCGAGGTGGAGACTGTGGGACTCAGAAAATAGGTGCAATGAGAGAATTGACTGTCTCCTATAATGCAGTTTCTGTACCTATTCAACAGCAAATGTGTATTTATGGATAGTTGATAGTTGTCAGTTGATATGTGTTGAAGAAAAAAGTCTGTATTTACAGGATGAGGAAAGTGTCAAAGAAATCCGTGCTTTCTCTGAAGCAGTATCAGAATTTTGGGGGCTATAGCAGGTCGTTACTTCCAAGATGCTTGAAGGGACTGTGACCTGTTGCAGTTTTTGGTCTGTTTTCAGGCAAAGATGCCCAGGATACTTGTGAGTTTTTAGGTAATCTGTGATGCCTAAATGCTATTTAATTTTCTGAAGAAATAGCTTGAATTATAGAAATTTGACATTCACATTTTGGAGATCAATAATAAGGTGCTAGAAATAACAATATGCATTTTTGAAAAAAAGGGAAGCACTTATGTGTACTTTTGAGCATTAGTTTTTTTTTCCCTCCCCCAAGCCTGGAAAGTGTAGTAGCCACTGATGAAAAAGAAAAGTTGGAATTTGTAAACTTCAGTCATTCATTGATGAAAAACTGGGAACCCATAAAACGAATGAGATGAGTGTCTTTAGTGTGGTGTTTTTATATGAGTAAGCTTAAATGTGTCTAAGAGTCTGCAGTTAATTAGCACATATCAAAAATGCACTGTTCGGTGAAAGTAAGTGAAAAAAGTCATATTTAAGGACAAAAGATTGGAGCAAGTGTACAATTTTGGTACCTGAGAAGTGGGTAAATACAACTGTGCACTTTGTGGGAGAGAAGGTGCTCTGAGAAGTGGGCTCAGGAGTTTGGATCTGCTCAAATGCAACAGCTGGGGATAGTTTTTGGTGTCGTAACTGATGGGAAGATTGGATTTATGCTTTGGAGAAGAAAGCAGTATATGACAAAATCATTTAGTGTGTCTAATTGCAAATGTTTTATTCTAGTCACTCAAATAAATCAAGGAGATGGAGTTACCAAGATAACCTAGTCATAAAATACTATGCTATTTCCCCTTTTGAATGGGAAAAATTTTTATGGGAAAATTTATAGGAGTTGATTTTTTTTTTCAAAAAGTTTAGATTTTTACCTTTAAAATCAAGTCCTATTCTTAGCTCTTTTATAAGTTTATATGGTGGCATGTTTGCCATGTTTATACTGAAGATAAATCCATCTACTTTGTCATCTGCAGATGTTCTTTAAGAGCAATCTTTAAGATGTTCTTAAGAGTAATCAGTTTATTTCCCTCCATTAAAACACTCCCATCTTAATGGGACCTAAATTATGTCATAATTAAACTAATCAGTTCTCCTATGAGCCTCTAGCTCCAGTATCTTTTGGCTGCTTATCAGTCAAAATGGTGTTTCTTATAGCAAAAATAATTACTAGGAAAATGAGTGAAAAAATTGCTCTGATGACCACCAGTGGTTCACAAGGACCCAGTCACAATTAATCTCTGTCCATTATTTATGTTAAGTGATCTCACGTTCTTTTTGTGTTTAAAACTCTGCAGGGAAGATTTGTCTTCATATCATAGATGGAGAGAAAATGGTCTACTTTTTCCTTAAGAAAAGCTTTTTTAGTCTTTGGTTTTGTTTGGCTGTTTTTCACCATAAATAATGGGTGACAACAGAGATGATGATGGTAGGTTAAGACAGACGTCGCTCCCTAACATTGTCATATGTAGAATTTCTCTGTTAGTGGCTCTTTGTAAGGTAATGGAGCGCACTCACAGAATCTTTTTATGTGCTCTGTGCTAATTATTTTTTTAGCTCTAACTTTGCAAGAGAGCATACAGAGCCCTCCGTGCAACTCTTCTGGGGTGTGTGTGCCGTGTCAGGCAATATGATGTAGATTTTAAGAGATGTATTGTTTGAATCTTATCATTTCTTAAAAAAAAAAAAGGCCCAGCAAGCCATGTGTGTCATCTTAATTTGTTTTGTTTGGATTTAATTTGGTTAAATATTTTAGGAACGCAGAATAAAGTATTTCGTGGATTCTAAAGTGGAACAAGGATGTACATGTTGGTTTACATGCATATGTGTCATTAAACACCTCATTTTCTTCATTAAAACTACATAAATATCAAAAAAGAAAGAAAAAAAGAAAAAAAAAAAAAAAAAGAAAAAACCCCCAGGAACAGTGAAACAGGAGCCAAAAGGAGAGCGAGGCAGCGCGGAGCTGGAGGCCAGCGGGCGCCCGGCGCCTTCCCAGCTGGCAGTCACGGCCCCCCGTGAGCGGGCAGGGTCACATCGGGGCAGTTCCCACAGGGAACACGTCTCCCTGCTGGAGGAAACACTCTTCTGGAGTTGGTCGTCGGCGCTTCTTCGCAGAACTGATGCGACAACGGGAGGCTCTAGGACAGCATGTCACAGGCAGGCACGGAACGTAACCCAAGGCTACTAATGTTCGGCCATTAAAAATCCCAAAGCTTTTTCTGCACAAATTTTGAGGCCTGCTCTGCTCTTTCTCTTCCTCCAAATTGCAATCAAAGGAATTCTGTTTAGCTACGTTTTACATATTTCCATCCTCCTTGATATGTGTAGCAAAATAGATAAAGTACCTGTCTGATTTCTTTTCATCACAGCATTAGTAAGTTAGTTTATTACTGTTTGCAGCGTTATAACAATAGCATGCGTAACCATAAAGAGCAGCTGAATGTGTTTGAATAAGATAATACTTTTGAAGAGTTTATCTGAAGTCGATGCAAAATACAGCTTAAATTTGGAAAAAAAATCAGCTTTGGGCTTAAAAGTTAGTTACTCAAAAGGTGTTTCTCCTTTTTTTTTTCTCTCTCCCCTCTAAATACTTACAATTTAAAACATCATATGCAAATCCCATCTGACTTTTGGAAATCTGAGTTTAGATATTACTGTAATTTTTGACACAGGTGTTACAGGTTTTTACAAACTACAAAAAAACATTCTGAGGCAAAAGTAGAGGTAATTATAGAATGTCCCTCGAATTGGAAAATAGTAATTCTAGCTTTACATAATCTAAAATCTTTATTTTCTAAAGTTTAGTGTTAGACATGAAAGTAAAAATAGAACTTTTTACATTTCTCAGTAGTTTCCCACATTAATAAATTAAAAAAAAAGACGAACTATAGTTCCATTACAGACAGTTAGGTTTGTGAATTAGGACAGTACATCTGTCCATCGGTCAAGATTTTCAAAGAAAAATAATGTAGTACTTGAAAAAAGAGCTATCTAATTTGGGGTGATAAAGATCAGTCATGTGCTCAATTCAAAATTTATAGCCTTTTTTTAAGATAAATTTAAATTGTAATACTATTCTAATATTGCCCATTGGATTGCTTGGCTTAAGGAGATTTTTTATTCCACCTGTAAGTGTCTATTGCTTTTGGTTGCTTTTATATGATAAACAAGGTTCCTAAGCACTTGGAATCACTTGGAATGAAATAAAACTATGTTATGGGAGCATAAATTATGTGCCATAGAGTAAAAGTTCCCTGGGCTTTCTTAGTAATTCAGTTAAGTGGCTAATTTAGGTGCTACTGAATGTTCTCCTAAAAATAGACAGGGTCAAGATGTGCTGTGCAGTGAGATCCTGCTGCGAGTACCTGCGGTCGAGGGTAGGTATCCTGGGCCATCAGTGCACACTTCCCAGATGCTATAGGTCCATAGAACTTGCATTAGGGCTCTCACATTGCCATGATTTCCATAGTGGCTACAAAAGTCTTGCGTTTTTACAATGAATCTTTCAGCTCACTGTGATTTGTGTTGTTGTTGTAGCTATTATAATAATAATAGACATTAGCCTTTGAAATACAGCGCTTGATTTGCTCCAAGGTCAAAATCAGCAGCAGGAGTGCCTTAACTTTTCGAAGCAAATTGTATGATTGTTAAGCTAAGCTTATGAT
This sequence comes from Nothoprocta perdicaria, assembly GCF_003342845.1. Taxonomy (NCBI): domain Eukaryota; kingdom Metazoa; phylum Chordata; class Aves; order Tinamiformes; family Tinamidae; genus Nothoprocta; species Nothoprocta perdicaria. The sequence continues at coordinate 238,820 of NW_020455620.1, forward strand.
TTCTGTCAGTCATGTTCCAAAAGATTTTTTTTTTTTTTTTTTTTTGGATCATTTCTGTAACTCCCGTGGTGGCAACAAGAGTTCCAGAGGTTTCTTGCTGACCACCTTTGCTTTCAAGATTCTCTGTCCTTCCAGCTATTTCGATTTTAACTTCCATCCTTATAATGAAGTTGAAGTTCTTATTGCTTCAGTATCCATGGAGTCATCTCTGCTGATTTTTTGGGGGAGTTCTCTGTTCTCTTTGGGTGCATCTTAGCATTTCTCCATGGAGGAAAGCAAGCTTTGCATGAGAATGATACTGCTGTCCTGAAGATCAGGGGATTGTTACAGGAGGAGTCATAACTGCTCTTGAGCTCTGAGTTGAGATGTTTTTTTCTTGAATTTAGGCAAGCCACTTTGTTCACAGACGTGATTTATTTTAGTTCAAATATTAACAGTATCAGTAGGCATTAAGGTAGGTTCGTAAAAATAAAGGCGAGTTAAATAAATGCTGCAGGTTTGTTCCCAGAGGTTACTGTGGGTTCCATTCTGATGACAAACTGTTGGGATACCCCATCCCGGCGCCAGTCCTCAGTAAATCTGAGAGTAAATCTCCTTGTCTCGGCCTCGGTTGCGCTGGAAGGAGTGCTAATTTTCATAGATAGTGGTGGGATTTGTGGCTAGCACAGGAGGACGTTGGGGCTAACCCAGGCTGTGGCCCACAGTTGTTCTACGTGTGCATGGTGAGGAACTTGTTTCCAGGAAAGAGGTTTTTCCATAGAGGTTGCTGATGAAGAACTGCACTTTGAGAAAGGTTCAAAGATATCTTGCTACCATTTATAGTGCTGAATTTGCTAGAACTTAATTCCAGTTTTCAGAATCCCAACTTGCCTCTGAAGGCAATCAGAGATAATGTGAGCATAAATCAATGCCTGGAGGACTCGGATGGAAAGAACGCGACTCCAAGGTTTCTCTTGCGTTGGAGGAAGTAATGTGTTAAAGCTGGTTAAGAATTCCCATTTTTCTTTCATTAATATGTCTTAGCAGAAAAATTCACATGGATCTGAATTGAAATAATAACAATAAACGAGTCTTTCAGGACAGCTTTAACTACTGTTTTGTTTTCCCACCTGATTAAGTCATTCAAAATTCTGTATGCTTCTGAACTGCGTGTTTCCAGCCATATTACATTCTAGTAATTGTAATCAACACAAATTTGACCTGAATTTGTTGAATAATCAGTGTCTTAGAGGTGACTTGAATGTTTTGGTGCATGCTTTACGTAATAACTTGAGGTTGCACTGTTGTCTTCATAGTTAAGAAACAGTAATGAAAGCTTAACCAGGACTTCAATAAAAAGAAAGAAGTTTATTTTGAAGCACTTCTTTAAAGCTGGTAAAGATAAAGCTAGTTGGCTAAAAGGATATTATAGGCATCGGTAAAGCAAAAAATAAAGGAGACGGTTGATGAACAGATTATTATTATTATTGTGATTACTTAGAATGAAATTTCCATAAGGAAAGTTGATATGATTCTTAGGAGCTACCTTTAATTTTAAAATGTTTAGGCAGATGTTGAAATATATTACACATAGGGTAGACAGCTTGGTTAATGAAAGTATTTAGTTTATGATGAAAATACACTCTAATTCTAGGGGTTAAATTTCCTATGTGATTTTTTTTTAATTTTCAAATTTCAGACTTGTTTGAAATTTCTCAAGAAAAACTACAGAAATTAATGCTATAAATATGGCGAGAATCATGTGCCAAATGGAACAAATAGATAGACCTTCTAGGACCACAGGTTGTACTTCCACTGATGGCTCAGCCAGACGTGTGACAGATAACATGTAGAACAATATTCCTTCTTCTGTTGTGTTGATTATTGGATGTATTACATTTTTAAGATTATTTTTTTTGGATTCATAAAGCTATACCATATTACATATTTAACATAAAATTACACATAAGCAGGATGTGTAATTCTGGTGAAGAATTCAACTGAACTGTGAGATGGAAGAGAAACAAAATTATAGCATGTGGCAGGCTAACAGTAATGTACACGTACCTAAGCTAGAAATGATGTTTGTAAAGAACCTGTAATAAGAGTAAAATCATTGTGATCTCATGTCTAACTCACACTTTCCACCTTTGATTTCATATTCTGTTTTGTCCTCAGCAGAATTAGCATGTGAAATTTGTAGAAATGACACAGTTTTATAAAGATATTCCGAATGAAAAGATGTAAGAGTTGTTTTACTGCTTTGCTTCTTTCTGTTTGTGGAGTGCATTTTTTGTGACTAAATCTGCTTTGATATAATGTTATAAGTAATAGTAACTTTGCATGCTACAATTTCCTAAATTATACAGTGGCCTATTTTAACAGAAAGGTTCTTGAAAATGTGAGGCTGTGATAGAGATGCAAGCCTTATACCTACAGGCAGATACTGCCGTACAATTTTCTAAAATTAACTGGAAAAAAATAACTAAGGTGAGTGTGGACCTTGTCATTAGACTGACATGAGAAGTGATGTCTGCATTTTATCGAGGTAGCGTGGACACAGAATGAGTGGATTAACTCTACGTTTGGGTGAGCTGGCGGCTATATAAACCTCCTCCTGACTTTTAGAACTGTGTTAATCCTCCTTCTCTGTTTATAATCCCTCCACAAGAGCAAGCAAGGTGAATGATGCTTTAGCTTAGATCAAGACAAAGGCATCTGACAGCATTTGGAAATTGCCTGAAGATTTGCTGTGCTGAATGTGACATTTTAGGTTAGATTTCCCTCCAGAGCAAGTGCATGGAAAGACCGGGAAACCTGAGAAAAATGCTAAAGGTTTGGGATGTTTAGCTCTAGTTTGTATTGCAGATGATATCTGCATTTTAATTGTTGGTTATGTTTTTACTTTATGCTGTAACTAGTTCTACCTCTACCGTAGAAATTAATACATTAGAAGATCTGACTTTGGAACATTTCTCTGAGACTTTCTTTTGCAGATTGCAGTATGTATTTATGAAATTATATTCCCATATTGGAGATTATTGAGCTGAATCCCTGTTCTTGAGATAAATATGGATTTAGAGCAGAAGAGCTGCATTTGCTGTGAAATATTATTTGTAAATGTGATTTATGCATCTTCTCCTTTGTGATTCTTTTTAGTAATGAAGTTTCTAAGCCCACGTGAACAACGTCTTTCTTTGCCTTCCAAAGACACATAAACCGTGGGTCCTTTTAGTCTTCTTGCAACTTCCCTTGCTTTCCTGGGCAGAGGGAGAGGAGTTACCTTGTTTTAGTAGACAACTTTTCACAGTTTTGCATTCCCATACTCTTTTTATATGTCAGTGCTTTTGTTTAAGTGGTTAACAGGTAGAAGGCAAATGGAGAAACTTAAGCCCTTATTTTTGAGGTTTTCATGTTTTCTAAATGCAGTTAGATGCTGGCATGGGTAAATTAGAGATCTTTGCTATTCTGTAGGGAAGCATCTCTAACTGCCACTTGTGGGTCACCTGGTGGTGTCACGGGCTCAGGAAACAATCTAGGGATCTCCAGTCCCCCAAGTTGGCCAGATAAAGTCCTAGTGCTCCTTTCCTCACTAATCCCATCTATAAAGTAGACTCCACTGAAGCACAGAGTATTACGCTGTCTGATTTATTTCATTAGCAATCCTGCCTTTGCTTTTGTCCCACCATTTCTCTTTATAAGCTATAAGTGCTATTTTTATCGAGGTGACCTCTATAAAAGAAAAACCTTTCAAAACTTGACACTAATTGTTCCATGACTCCATTCCTAGATAATCAAATAATAAGCTCTCCCTTATTCAAATCAGCTATTCATAATATGACCAGAGGAGAGAAGAATAAAATACTGTTTAATCTGTGTGGCTTCTACAGAAATATAAAGAAAAAAAAAACAATTTTCCTTTTTTTTTTTCATTATAATACTAGAAGATCTGATAATTTTCAGAAAGAATAGAAGGAATTTAATCTGGTGGTTAAAAAGTATTGCAAATCTGTTTTGGAAAGAAACCAACAGTAGTGATAATGTGAAATTTCTGTCAGTCCTTTCAGATGCTTTCACAAAATGTGACTTGAAGGTTGTACCGTGGCAGTGAAGCTTTTGGGGACAAGACAATTCTGAACTTTATGCAAACTTGCTTAGAGAATTCAAAGTTGGGAACATCCAAATTCTATTTTTTTTTTCTGGAAATCATCCATGCTTTGAAATTTTCCTGGCCACCAAACTTGGAGTAAACATGAGTAAGTGGCAACAAATAAAAGAATATCCATAAGTAAACAGAGGATGTATCTTAAAACTTCCATGAACGTTTAGGGAAAAGACGTTCTGGACTTTATCATTAAAAGCAATTTCGTGCTTCAATTAGTTGTTAGTTAGCAGGTAGCTGAGATGCTGTTATTTTATTGCAGTGTTTTCTTGTGCATTTTTACTGCTGCCCTAGATTTATGAAGCTCAGGAGCAGTCACATGGATGTATTCTCAGATTTTCATCCTGTATTGTTGCTAAGGAAACATCATCTTTAATACTGTATCCTTGTCTGCAGCTTGTCTGTGTTAATCAGTGCTTGTTAATGCTCAGGACAAAATAAGAAAAGATGGAAAAATGCTGATTTCTTTTATTATAAAAAACAGGTTATCGTACACTATTCTCCTTCAGTATCCCTTGCCACTAAAAATCTAATACAAATTGGAAGGTCATACCCATATTGCTGTTCTCATCAGCAGGCACAGTGTTTACAGCCTTTATACTGTTTCAAAGAGGAAATTATTAATAATGAACATCATTTACCTGGCATAGGGATCATACAATGCATTAGTCTGTTGAACGTAGTGGGAAATGTTTGAGTGCTGTGATAGACGGGAGTAAGAATCTATTTGTATGTAAAGCATAAAAGAGGAGTGAACTGTGTTAGTGATCTTATTTTGCAGGCTAGGCCTAGATGTGATATGTTGGTATTAATGTCTGTGTATGTCAGCAAAGGAAAGACCACCCACGGCTCTCCAGATCTCTTGAGAACTTCTTGAAGGAGTCATGTTCTTGGATTTGATCAGTACGCAAGGCTTAAGACTGGGAACTCTTAGTGCATCATGAATGAAATAGCCAGGATTTGGGGATTAAGGAGGAACAATTTCCATCCATCCTGCTAGCTGGTGAGATAGAATACTTGCAAGTTGCACTTTAACCTGCCCTTCACTCTGCAGGTGAAACGGGTTTGGAGGAAAGGGCTTGCACATGGTCATTAATTCTACGATATTGTTCTGTTGTGACTACAGGCTTTGGATGCTGGTTTGTGCTGCGTGATGCCACATCGAGGCAGAGCTCGAGTTCAGTTGTTTAAGCCAATATTTTTTTTATCATGATACAGAATGAGCTATACTGTGATATTATCAATTTAGTATTACTTGCTGTTTTTTTAACAGAAAGAGTGAATGTTTACTCTTCTTAGTAGGAAGAGAGGATGTTTGCTTGCTATGTGTAGAATGGAGTTGGTTGCCAAATTTGGAATTAGGATGTATTTTTTTCCTCCTCATAATGTCAGGCTCTGCTAGACTTCCTTTTCCTTCTCTCATAGCATGGGGCATGAATCACACAGAATCATCCCTGCTGTTTCCTCTGTAGAATTCTGTGGACTTGCAGGTTCCTAAGCCTTTTGGTGGCCCTTACAATGGCAGTCCCTACTGCCCTGCACTGTTTGTGGGTTTTAGGCTTCACCTCTGAGAGTACTAAAGAGGTTACAAAGTGCTAGGAGGTGTTTTGTAAGGTCTAGTTGTACAGGGTGTTCTTGGAGCTGTGTCCAGGGTGACACCTAGAAGCTTTTCAAATAAACTGGCAAATGAATGTGTGGTTGTGGGATGGCAACCGTAATCTGTTCATTCCTTCTAGTATTTCTGTTGATGATTCATTTGCCTGAAATTGCACAGTGCACTAATAGCAGAGCTGAGTCTGGGATTGAGGAGTGTTGACGTCAAGTTTCATGAATCAGTCATAAGGCTGCTTTATTTTTACCTTTCCTCTTGGTTTCAATCTCTGATTTTCTTTCCTTGCTTAGGCCCTTCACTTATTTCCTCTTCTTGTGTTTCTTTATTTTCCACTTGGCCTTTGTTTCCCCACTCCATGGTATCCTTGTAAGAGTAGATCCTTTTCAATTTAGCATTTTATCCTGCTTCAGATGCTTTTGCTATTTTCCCATACCGTGCTCTGGGAAAGGATGTCCACGTTGTGGTTGGGACTTGGTAGCAGAGCTAGAGAGAAATATACTAAGTTTTATTTGCCTTTTCCTTTTTGCACTCTTTTTATAGTTAGTTATGAATTTGCTGTATCAAGTAGGGAAGGCGTGATAAAACCAGAGAAATAAGTGGCATTGATGAGAAGCAAAGTGGGGAAATGTTGGTTGTTTGATTCCTGATTCCAAGGATAATGTAGAGTAGCAAGGAAGAGAAATTCTCAAAGAAAAGTTGCAAGATCCATTACATTTTGTAGAACCTTTGAAGGTTAAAAGATACTGCTCTCTTTACAATTGTGCATGTGGGATTTGTCATACAATAGCAACTATCTGTTGCTATTTTCCATTATAACACTGTGTTATAATGGAAAAGTGCAGAAGTACCTGGCATGGTACAGCCTGCCTTATTGAAAATAAATAAAATCCAATGTAATTGTCTTGTCCTCTTTTGCTGCATTAAAAAGAACCTTTGGAATTAGATCCTTTTCTAGTAATTTCCTGATTGCCATGTCCTGCCTACTTCTACCATGCATATAGACTGCCCTCATCTCCACCCTTTTAGCTTCGTTCATCAAAATCTATGGTCAAGCATCAGATCTTACTATCACTGCAAAGTGTTTCAGCCCTCTCCTTTCCAAATAGTGGTTAGACACAGTTCACGGTTCATGTTCATGGTTCAGCCCTCCGGTCTCCCAGCCTCTCTGGGAGAGCCACGGTCCTCTCTGGTTTGTTGAGGGGGGTTGTGGCAGAGTTAACTTAGCAAAGTCAAATAGTCCCTCTCCAAAGCTTGACTTGTCTAACATAGGATGTTTCTTGAATCACTTCGGCTTGCTCTACCTAGCTTGGGTAGAATTTCATGAATCACCTAGGTTAGTTTTCTGTTAAAATGTGTTTTTCCTTTTTACTTATCTATGTAATAACATGACTCAACAGACCTCATGTCCTCTCTTGCCGCTTGCTTGCATGAACAAAAGAAAAAACTGTCTTAATGACTAACGTACTCTTTAGCTTGGTCGCTGATTTGATGAATTCTGAAGATCCTCTGTGGACTTTGAAAAATTAGTGTATCAACTCTAAGCAAATTCCTGCAATGTTAACAATATGAAAAGCAAATTACAGCTGGAAATCAACTAACTCCACTTGGTGCTTTTCATCTCACTAAACTTTCGCCATCTGGCCTAAGCTTATCATGCTTTGGCTTCCTGCACTTTCAGTGGAGAGGTACCTTCAAAGGGCTATTGAATCCTCTCATGAAAAAGCCATCAAATAATATAATAAAATCCCTTGGGACATGTATAGATCTCTCTTCATGGGCAGTTAAGCCCTACTTCAGATCTATGTCCTTTGTCTTTTATTTTAAAATGTCAAATGGCAAGAAAGGGAAAATAGATATATTTTAGCACATGAACGTCTGGCTTAATAAATTTTGTGTTTTGAAACAGAAGAATAATGAGTATTGGAGAATTTCATTGGAAAAAGGCTTGAAGATTTAAGCTGGAGAATTGTGGGGATGTGGATGCTATTAAAGGAAGTTTTACAACTAATATGAAATCACTGATATAAGATAACATGCTGATAATAATGAAAAGTATTGTGAAATCATTTTTAAGGAGTAATATTAATCCCCAAAGTAGACAAATGCAAAAAACGTCATGCAAAAAATATTTTTGTATTTTAAATGATTTACTTTTTTTTTGGCAGCCTGGCTTTGCATCCTGAGCGTGTGTTGGTGGCAACAGGTCAAGTTGGAAAAGAACCATATATCTGTGTGTGGGACTCGTACACTGTGCAAACTGTATCTGTTCTGAAAGATGTTCACACACATGGTATAGCTTGCTTGGCTTTTGATTTAGATGGTCAGGTATGTAATTAACATTCTTTTCTTCAAACAAACTGTTTATCTGTTGGAAGTCTTTTTTTATAGCTCTTCCTTTTTTAAGAAGATGTATTGACTTGGGTTTCATCTGCTTGTTCTAAGGTCCAGAAAATATTGAACTTAGTAGTGACTGACAAATTTTTGCATTTAGCAAGAAAAGTGCAACTTCAAAAGAGATTTGAATGAAGATGAGGTTATAGGGAGATTCTTCAAGGCACAGTCAGGCCCAGAGAGGCTGTAAAAACGTCTCTCTCTCTCCCTGTCCGTGTCTGTCTCTCATTTCAGCCCTGGGGACACAGTTCAGGGCTGCTCTGCACGGCTGCAGGCAGCTGATCTCTTGTCTTGTGTGCAGAGCTCTGGCCATGTCTTTTTGTGAGAGTGGTCTTGGAGAGCTGATGTTTTGGGGCAGTACTCCCTTGACTGTCATGCGTTTTGCATGTGCTCATGGCTTTCCATATTTGAACCACCTATTCAGCATAATATAAATGCAAAAACATGAGGAAAAAAAACCACAAAACAATTAGATTTTCACTTATCATTCTGGATCTATGAGAAAAGAAATAAATTGTGTGGGGTTGCAGCAATGTTGTTTCACAAAATTCTCTGAAATTGCATTCCACAGTAATTACAAATCAGGAAAGTTGTTCTACCATATATTTGCTCCTCACAATGAGTAAAGAGGTTTGTTTTGTCGGTGCATTACATTGTAAGTGAGAAATACATGTTAGCCGAATAGCTGAGGAGGTGCTAGCTAGGGAAGTCTTGATCTTATGCTGCACTTGTTCCTTCCACTTAGCCTTGCTGTGTGATCCTCAGATTTATCTATATTCTCAGTTCCTCCAACTTGCCAAAAAGGACAATTTCTGTTATTTATTTTTGTGTTCCTATGTGTAGATTTAATGTTGGAGGGCCCTGTCTTTACAATGATATGAAGTGAAACAATATTGAACAGTAATGGTGGAAAGCTTGGTTCTGTGTGTTGGTTTTGTTAAAACAAACTGAAATTATTGTAGGGAAGTTCTCATTTGTTATAATGATCTACAATTGTTAATGCTTTAGACCTCTCATCTTTTACAGCTTTTCAGAATCAACTGCTTTCTAGACCATTTCTAGTTGGCCATAACATCTTGGTCTATGTCATTCTTGTCTGTATAAACCCTTGCCTCGGGTCCTCACGTTAACAGCATTCTTGATTGAAAGTAAAAGTTTACCTCAGATCATTTGTTGGAGTCCCTTCATGAATAAAGTTTCTAGGAAAGAAAGTAAATGTTCCCAGTGTGTATTGGAGAGATTTAAGTGTGGAAGTATGGATTGTTTGAGGAGTACCCATGGATCTAAAGCACTGATTTTTATGTTTAAAGCTATAACTGAGCAGAATCTAGTGTATCTGCTTACTTCAGCATTTCAGATCACTTTTTCCAAAACTCTTGAATTTATTCTCAAAAGGAAGTTTTATTCCCAAAGGGAGGTTTTTCAAGGTGTGTGCAATCAGAATTGTTTCCTTATGGCAACACAGTAAAACATAACTTAGAAAGATCTGCAAAACCAGGAAGATCTGTTTGCTTATGTCTTGCAAGCCCCTTGAAATCCAGATTTTCTGACTCTTAGGAGATGCTGAAAACATCAATTAATCTCCTTTTTGAGTAGTAGATGTTAAAGGTTGGCTCTCATAGGTGATGCATCACACAAAATATGTCATGTGTACTGAGTAAAGGTGGAAGGAGCCTGCTCTGATGCTGGCGCTTGCCCGAGGCCGCGCGTGGCTGGAGCGGTACCCGGGGCTCTTCCCGACATTTCCTCAGGTGCAGCAGAAAGGATGGACTTTGCAACATCTGAAAACTTGAACTTGTCATTAGTGAATAAGAAATACATAGATCACTTGTGTTTACCTTCTACTGCCCATGCCCTTTGTACTTTTCAGACAGTAAAGAAATAGTATTAGTGGAAGTAGAAGTTATTTTGTTGGAATTTTTTTCTTTCACTTGGTGATAATCTACATAGAAATTAAAACTTTTTTTCTGAATATATAGACTAGTTATTCAGTGGTGGAAATGAGTATCAGAAATATTTGCAGTTTTCATCTGTCAAAATTATGATGATGCAGTTCCCAAATAAATAATAAAAGATTTTACTTCCTTAAAAATCACTACACAACTTCATTTTTGTTTTGTATAGTTTTTAATACTGCCTCATTTTTTTCTGATCAGAATTTTTATAGCACAATAACATTTGAACTGATTAACAAAGGCAATAATTTGGACTTATCTATTCTGATCAATGATTTGTGTAAAGTAGTTTTGGCAATGTATCTTCACAGGTGAGAATAAGATCTTAAGGGTTAGAGCATCTAAAGATCTTAAACTTTTTTTTCCCCTGTATTTTCTTGGAATGATTTTTGGTCTTTTCTGGTTTTATAGTTTAATTGACTTCAGATTCCTTCTGTGTATGTATATACTTGAGTATACTGATCCTTCAGACAAAGTTGTGGGCCTTGTTGGATTCTGATTTGGTAAAGGACTCAGTTATTCAGGCATGTTTTGAAGACTCAAACAAAAGCTTCTTTCAAACTTTATTTATATCTTTTATTGATTTAAATCTTTTGTTAATAACTTGCAAAATTTCAGTAATTATGTAATTAAATGTAAACACAAATAGTTTCATTAACCTCAGTGATGATATTTGTTTTTATTTCTTTTTTGTCCAGATTGGTGCCTACCATATATAATTATACATATTAAATCAGTGCTATGTTATTATGTGAGATTATGTTATTTTTTATAATCAGGATGCAATTTAATAGATAGATATTAATTCTAATTCAAATTTATTGTGATTTTGTTATCCCTTAAAATTGTGACGCTAGCCTTCCTTTAATGTTTTGCGTTATTTGTATTTATTTATTTAATTTGGACGTTTTTAGCGTTTGGTCTCAGTTGGTTTGGATTCAAAAAATACAGTATGTGTATGGGACTGGAGAAAAGGGAAGTTGTTATCAATGGCACCTGGTCATACAGACAGGGTAAGTATAACTAAATAATGTGTTAACGGCATTTTATTTTGCTAAAATGTTTAAACATCTCTGTTTTAAAGTATATATGAGATTTCTCGCATATGAGAGCTTTGTCTGAACAAGAGATTTTGCACTATAGAAACTGATTTCATTTGCCTAAAACCCAAGCTTTAAAATACTGCGTATTTAAAATACGTATTTTTTTTTCTAGACTAAAACCTATAACTCATTTTTGTATACTTTTTCTGACTATGAGTGGATATGGGAAGTGCCAGATTAAGGTGGTACTTTGACTCTAATCCAAAAGTGGAAAATGCTAATCTGTTATAAAAACATAATCTCTTAGATTTTCAAATCCATAAATCAACTTCTATGTTATGCTATTGTATATTGTACTTATGCTGGAGGCAAAAAAATCATTAAAAACATTCCAGAAATGCTTCTAAATATGTTTTTATTGTCTGTTGATCAGTACAGAGCATATTGTCTCTTAATTTGATATAAATTGTTACTGTTATCCTTGCTAATATTAGAAAGTCCATCTCTGATGTTCTTTCTTTTTCTTATTACAGATATTTGATATTTCTTGGGATTTGTACCAGCCAAACAAGCTTGTCAGCTGTGGTGTCAAACACATCAAGGTAGTAAGTGTTATAACTTATTTAAGGTCCTAGTTTATACTGTGTGAAATATGTGAAAAATAGAATCTAGTAGGAATATATCACTATAATAGAAAAGTTTCTCCATAAGAAAAATGGTGATTCTTAGGCTGTGGTTTGTATTTTATTATGCTAGACATTTTGCACAGAGTAAACACGGAGTAAAACAGATTATCTCTCAATAGACCTCTCAAAGTCATCCTCAGTTTAACATCTAGAAAAGTAACAGCTGTCAGCATCATCATATACAATAATTATGATATAATTTAAAATGCAGGTAGTCTGAAATACAATGTTTAACAGCTCAAATAATGTAAGAGAATATAAGAAAAAGTGCACAGATTTCAGGATTCAAGTTTCTGATTCTCCTTGAGAAGTTAATGAATTGTCGCACTGTGAAATGAGTTGAGTCTTGCATTATGAGAGAATACAGGAATATAGTGTAAAGATAAAGGAAAAATGCTTAATCTTTGTTTTAATTCTTTTTCTGTTCATTGCCTGTCATTTTGAACACTAGAGTTATGTTCCCCCCTAGAGGATTCATAATTTGGACAGTTCACACATTTTCAAGCCGAGCATTTTGTAGAGCATCCTGGTGCTTTTGGTCCTTATACCAACAAGCAGCAGAAGCAGCTCCTCGCTCGCTCTCTGCCAGCAGGGTTATCAGTGCCCAACTGCCATCAGACCTGGGCTGTCACTCCCGTCTGCCCTGGCCTGTCCATGCTCTTACCATGCTCTTACCATCTAACAGCAGTAGATGGCAGCTTCAAATTCTGCATTGCTCTTGCATCTAGCTTCCCACAGCAGGAAAATTATGTTCCTTTTCGTACAGTGAACTCTTAGAGGAATATGCAGGAATGATATATTAAATTAACATACTGTTTAGTGTTTTGTTTAAAGATTTTCATGAGCTTTATTAGCAAGTAACTTTTCTTACTTCAGGATCTAAAAACACCATTATGCTACTACTGAGCTAACATTTGCCAACCATAATTTAATATATTAAAGGTGGCTTTATGTTGTCAATACCTCTCTATTTGGGCAAGAAAAGGTTTATTTTAGCAACTTCAGGGGTTTAAAAGCATTTAAAATTATTGAGAACGTCTTAAAAACAATGTGCTTCCTTGAAGACAACTTTCTAGGATTCAGGTTTTTTAGAGTTAGAAGTATTTTGATCAGGCAAGAAAGCACTCCTCCTTCATAGTTCTTTAGATATTGACTAATTCTTTTATTATTGTTTGTTACCTCACAAAATATTTTAAGTAAACTGTAATACGATTTAAGCTAGCAGAGACTTCCAAATGAACAGAATCAAGGTATTGCTTTGCTCAGGTTTGTTATCTGCTCTGGTATTGTGTCTGATTGTCTAATTATGCAGTAGTTGTGCAAGTACCTCTCAAGCAACAGCATAATCATGACTCCATGAGCTGTAGTTAAAGAAATAATGGATGTGTCTAATCAGTACATGGTTATTTTGAATCAAATACTGTTAGTACAAAAATCTCTTCAGTGCTACATTATCCTGTGCTAATGGAGTTCTCTGCTCGGAATTGGGAATAGTTTATTGGTAACAAATAAGCCAATATCTATCCCTATCTGAAATTTATGTACTCAGATCAAATATTAGATGTCTAAAGTAACATACTGTACAAATGCAGCACTTGGAAATAGAAAATGCTCCAGTTGTCTTAAATCAAAACCTCAGCTAATCTTGTTATGAGACCCTTTTCAAAAATAATTGAAAATGCAGACAATTGAAAAATTACAATTTGCTGGAAGAATTGCCATCTGTTTGAAACTGAGACCAGGAGCTCTTGCTCACTCGTCTACACTAGTCTACTACTATTCTAGGTTTTATGGAAAGATAAAGTTGGTTGGTTAAATAAAAATTTGTTAAAACAACTGGAAAACTAATGAGAAGAAATTTCTGTTAGCTAAATTATAGGATATAATAATTATATCTTACAGTTCTGGAGCTTGTGTGGTAATTCATTGACACCAAAACGTGGTGTTTTTGGCAAAACTGGTGATCTCCAAACTATATTGTGCCTCGCCTGTGCAAGAGATGAAGTAACGTATTCTGGTGCACTGAATGGAGATATATATGTATGGAAAGGAATCAACCTTGTGCGGACAATACAGGGAGCACACGCTGTAAGTATCTATCTTCAAATTAATATAAAATGTTGGACAAATTTCTGGAGAGTCAGAAAAAGGGAAGGGAAGTACAAGATCATATGATCGTCTTGCTTGGAGAGATGGTACTGGTGTCATTCTTGATGTGTATATGACTTGTTCTTAAACAGTTTTCAGATTTGAAGATTGATTTAATCTCCCTGTCTCTCCGCCGCCATTACTAAAGATGGGACATATATTGAATATTGAATTAAGTACAACATTTGGGGGCCTGTTTGTCATTATATCTCCCATTGTAGTTGATGAAGATTAATCAATAATCAGTAGAGCCAAAAATGCATTTTTATTTAATTTTGGGTAAGTATCTATGGCTCTGTTCATTCACACTTGCTTAGGTGTATGGTGCCATTTAGGCTCTGTACTTAACTGCCCTTACTCATGTGATTTGAGTCCTACTAGCTGATAATTGATAGCTCTCTGCACTGCAGTGTTTGTACCCTATCACCCAGGTCACTTGTAGGCACCTATGTTTAGCCATTTTAAATTGGCTCAGTCACTCCTCCTTACTTATTATGTTGTCTTTTACTGCACTAATTCAGCTTTTTAGAACAGTGTGCAGTTGTGAAAAGTGAAGACCTATCAGTGAAAATGTAATAGTGTGTTTTTTTTCAAATGTGCTTAATAACTTTTTATTTATAAGCAAGATGCTTAGTGCAACTATTAAATGATTTTTTTCTACTTTTTTATATGCTTCTATGATAGAGGCTGGCAGGAAAAAAGTCCTCACTTAATGGTTCATAATCCTATTTGTACATGCCAAACTTATAGTCCTTTTCTGATCATTGTAGTAGGGCAATTTAGTGCAAGACTCAACTTCTAAGGTTGTCCATGTATGAATCAAAAATAAATGACCATTTTTTCATGTTCTTTGAACTTATAATGCATGTAAATGTCAAGATAGCTTTATGGTGCTATGTTATTTGCTGTTTGAAGATTGGTTTTTAATTTTGGAAAGCATTGCATCTTCTAGATATTATTTGAGGCTGTCCCCTCATTAATTAATGGAAATAATGGGGGAGTGCAAACATGAGTTCCTGTGTTCTATTTTTGAAAATCTGGGTAAAAGCAGTAAAATTTAATTTCCTTTAAGGGAAAAGAATCTGTAAGATAAGAATATTTCTATTGCATTCTCTAGTTTTCTCATAAAAATACATTTTCAACTGGATCTGGCGGTTGATGCATGTAGATTCATATAGCTGATGCAACTAGATGCATGTAACTGAAATATTAAAACCACTTTTTATGTTTGGTCCATGCAGAATTGAGAGAAGAGAGGAATGAATGATCTATATGTGGGATTTCAGTCAGTCTGTTGTAAGATGACCCTTTTGATTTAGCAATAACTTAAAAATGTATGCTTAGGAATTACTACTTCAACCCCTTTAAAATTATTTGCTATTTCAGAAAACTGTATAATATGACAGTGTGTGTGTAATTCTGAATAAAAAGTAGAGTTTGAGGATCGTAAGTGTGAGGAACGTATCCTAGTTTGCATTTTTTTGCTTTTGAGATCTCTTACAATATGTATGTACAAAAAAACCTGCAAAACTATATGCACCCTTTGGGACTTGTAAGTTATTCAGTAAGGCCTAAGTCAAAATAGAAAATATGAGGGAATATTTTAGCCTCCAAGCTTTCTTGGATTCTTAATACCAAATACATTTGGGCCCCCTTTTTTTTTTTCCTTTTTTTTTCCCCATATTTTCTTGAGGTGACCTGGATATTTACTAGTTAATGTGCAAACTAGTGAAGTTTGGAAAAGGAGTTTCTAAATGATTTAGATTGCATTCACAGACCTGGATTCCCAACGGAAGCAGCATACCTTGTCTTCTATCTAAAACTGTTTAGGAAAATACCTTTCCATCCAGTTCAGTGCTGTAAAAGGCATATGTCCCGTGCATCCACCTGCTTTTTAGCTATTTCGATATGAAAAGGCTCAATCATTAAACACAGGACAGTGTGAACTTCTTGCAGCCTTACCTTGGGTGCAGTGTAAGTTCCCTGCCGAGCACAAGATCAGTTTTGGAGTGCTCTCTTCCTTATCTGCAGCACAGGCAGACAAAGCTCAGGTGACCTTGGGCTAGGTCTCATCTAACCTTCTATTTTTGGCTGTGTCCTTTCAGATGAATGGAGTTGTTCTCTGCAGTAGGTTCTCCCATCCATGACTTGGGAATTCTTTTCACAAGAGATTAGAGTTACTACAAATCTCACCAATTGAAGAAAATACAGTAAAATCTCCAACTCAGAGGATAATATTGTCAGGCAGTTGTAAGCACAAGATAAAAGTTTGGAATATCAGTGTCTCTTCGAGCATACTAATAAGCTATAAAATTAATACGAAATATCTGTCAAATGATAAATCGTGTCATCTTATCTGTTAAAAGAAAATGCATGGAGATGATAGTATTTGTGATGTGAATATGTTGCTGTCAAAGGCATAGTATAATCAGTATAATCCTCTTGGAATCCTCATCTTTCTTTCACGCTTGTTTCTCATCCTTCATCATCACTCCTTATCAGGCTTGAATTATTTGAGGAAAGAATAAACTGGATTTGCGGAAACATGTCTTATACATAAAGCACCATGTATTCCTTTCCTGCAACATAAGTAGTAGGGATGTGAGATCTAGGAAAACACTTTTCTGAAGTGTTAGGGGTTTGGGGACATAGTCTCACCAGTTGGTGGTAGTCTCTGTTAATGCAGCAGACTATTAATTTTTTTTCAAAATTTTGACTACCTTTAGTACTGCTGCCTTAGTTGAAGAGGCATTTTTCATTTTAATGATAATATAACATGAAAAATAAACAATAATGCCCCAGTGTAAGTAACAGAGGAAACAGATAACAGCCTTAACATTAGCAGACAAAATAAGAATTTGTAGCTAAACCACCAAACTGTCTGTCTGCTGTTGTAGTAACAGAAAGAACTTTAGACATAAGAAAGAAGAGTTGCTGGTAGATTCATATCAGAGTTTAACTGGGAAATGAAAAGGTGAAAGAAAGCAGCGTGTTGGAATGAAATGGGGCATCACTTGCAAGAGCACTGCAGCTCCATCAAACATAGAAGTGGAAGGGAGAAAAGATGAAAAGGAGCAGTAGTTAAGTAAAGGCATGGCACTTATATACAGAGCATGTTAGAGAGCAATGGAAAATTGTGGATTTTTTTTTTTCTTCAAAACTCCCTTTCCTGAATAATAGTAGCAATAAAAGTTTAAAGAGAAGAGGGGCAACATGAAAGTATATGTAAACTTGTTGGCAGAGGCAATACTTCAGGAGCTTGTTTGTAAGCAGTACGTCGGATTCTGTAAAGTTAATATTCATGCAGATAGGTTTATAAAAAAGTCATTAAGCATATGTCACATTTTTGTGCTAGTGAAAACAGCAAACAATAGAATCTTCTTTTTATTATCATTATCTTTTATGCTCTAAATTTGAGGTAACTCAATTATCAAGTATATTACACACACAGTATGTTACTTGAGCACTAAAACCAAAAATTATGCTTATTTTAAAAACACTCTTCTAAAGATTTTTGTGTGCTCTGCTTTTGCCTTGCATAGTATATGCGTTTAAGCTGCTTTCTCAGCAACTGAATAATTTAGTTAGAGATAGTCTTTCCAAGGTACACATTAAAGTTGTGTGGATTGATGTCAGAAACTGAGGTTAAATAACAAGCTTGAGGTTAAATAACAGGCACCCTGTTAAAACTATTGCACGTCTATGTTGGTTGGCTGAACGCTGATTAAATATAGATGGAAACAATATAATGAACTTAAATGAATGGTTTTAAGCAGGTATCGTGTACCAACACACTAAGTCACGCAGTATTTTTCTCCTACTGCTTAGGCTGTTTATGAATTTAAAAGGTATCTATCCACTTATTACAGTCATGAGAAGCATATAGACAATTGTTTTTAATTTGTTATACTATAGGCACATTCTTAATTAACTGTTTGGGGCATAATGTGTTAGAAAATTTAAATTTGACAGTCATGTTTCTCTTTTGTAAACACACTGAAACCTCTTCTAAACATTTTCAATCTTTCTCCTTGTTATGCAGTATGTTATTATCGTAGAGTTAGGGCCCAGCATGTCTGTTCTTTTATGTTATCATGTGTTTCCTGTGTTGTATCTAGGAGTAAAAGAGAGTCAATGTAGTTTTCATAGAACTGGCTTAGTGTTTCCATTTTCCATATTGCTCAGTAGAAGACAGTTTCTTCTCGTAGCTGCCTGATGTTTCCGTATAATTTGGCCGTGATTGCAGCTAACTGCAGTAATAAGCCCTAGGAATTGCATAGTCAGGATTAGTGTGGTGGCTTTTATATGAATTAATGCATTTTAGATAAATTGGGAACTTTTTTTTTTTAATCCATTGGAGGCAAAATAAGGTCCAGAAGCAGTAGGAAACCTAAGACTACCTCAGTACTGCAGATTTCTTCACATATATATATATATATATATATATAAAGAAATATATATATATATTTATTGGAAGAATATGAATAGAGTAGTACAGACCATCTTTGACCTGTTCTTGTGTTTCTCCATTTTTCCAAATATGTTTTTTAGTCTATCTAGGCATTTATTACTTCCCAGTTGGAAGAAACGCAGATCTAATACCAGCTGAATTTATTGGAAAAATAGGGAATGTCTGCGTTTTGGAGGAGGAAAAAAAAAAAAAAAGCCAATCAATTTGAATAATTATTTCCAGAATCTTCCCATACATATTGAGCAGACAAATATAATGCAGTAAAAGCATGTGATCTTTGTGATCTTTCTCATTTTCATGAGATTTTTTTTTGTAGCAGAACACTGTAGGTCACATTTTTAATTTTTAAGGTGGAAGACCTTTATCTACACCTCTTATTTTGATTCAGGAGGACTATCAGTTAAAAAACAAACAAAAAAACCCACCTTTTTTTTACACTCACTATTTGACTCAAACAAAGTCAGAGCATTACTTGCCCCGTGATCTCTGCTAGGATACAGCTGACTATTAAGAAGAGAGTTATGTTAATGACAATTCCAGACTGAAGGATTATGAGGAGCTGGAAAGCTCCATAGTTGCTTTGCCTTAACAATCTTGACAGTTTTTAATAGCAAAGATTTAGTAGAAGGATTGAGACTGGCCAAGCTAGTAGAGTAAGGAGTTTTCACCTCTTAATGCAGGCCTAATAAGTAAATGAGGCTGGCTAAGCTCAAGTTTCTCCATTTCATAGTGATTTTTTTCTCTTTTGCCTATAATTCTACTATTGCAGCAGGACAGAGATTGACCTGGGGATGTCCTATTGCATTTCACGAGATTGAGCAAGCACATCTGCCAAATCTCCTTGACAACCAGTATGTTCTTTTCAAGATAAGGATATTCTGTACAATGGGAAGCAGATTAATCCTGGACCTGCTTGATCTTATCTTCCGAACATTCAGCCAGTATCCCCCATCACCAAATGTCTCATTTGTTTTTAATACTAATTAAATCGTGGATTTTAAAAAGGAGTTAATGAGAAAAAAATGAGAAAATAATCTAATTCTGTTAGCGGAGCTGCATTGCAAAAAGAGTTTTAGAAGATTTAAATATGCCAAAACTTGGGTAGAATTTGGTATGTGACACAAAATGAACTAAAACTCCTCCAGCCTCCGATTTTCTCAATGGTGATAAAAAGTTAATGCAGTAAAACAGATGGGCATCAACACGCAAAACCAAATGTAGCTTGGATTGTATTTTCAAAAAGTCTTTAGGCTTCTAAAGAAAAAAAAAAAGCGGATTTCCAGAACATTAGAGATAATATGAGTTGGTCTTTCAATCTGCTTATGACTTGAAAATTCTACTACATTTCTGCTTAGTCGCAAAAATTTCTGAAAATGTGGCATATCATAAAAGCCAATGTCCTAAGTGTGGATGTTTCACACTGAAAAAGCTGAGTTTGACCACACTTATCTTTGAGCCTTAATTGTCATCGGACCTTTCACCAATATGTTGCTTTGTGTGTGAAAACTGAGACGGGGAGATTCTCACAAGCCACAACACTGAATTCTCAGTTGTTTTTGACTTCAAAATTAATCTCCCCTTTGCAAATAGTTTTCACTGTTTGCAGTAATGTGCCTCAGTACTTAAAAATCACATCTCAGCTGGGGAAATCATTGGAACTGTACTTCTCCTTTAGAAAGCTGAAATTTCAAAATAATATTGTAGAAATTTTATAATTCTTATTGTTTTACCATCTCTTTGACAGTAGTTCCGAACCACATTTTCCCTTTCATAATTTTTAATGATTTCCTGTTTTTTTTTCTTGTTGTAACTGACAATATTAATTATTTACATTAAGTGTAGGAGTAATTTTTGAACTTCACACAGAAATATTAGCTGAACTTGTGTTTTTTTAGTAGCACCAAATACTGAAATAACGGAGATGCTTTATGAAATAAGTAAGACTGGTGAGTTTGTTTTAGTTCTCGTTTCCTGAAGCCTACCTTTATAAAATACCATTATAAATTTATATTCTTTGTCATAAAATGTAAAAAAAATCCAGTTATGTTTATGAACTGGTTGCATAAAAGCTGACTAATAACAGTAAAGAACTTGAACCAAGCCTAATGGAGACTGCTGGAAACCTTTCTGCTGACATTGGACCAAAAATACTTGAGCAGTTCAGAATCCTTAGCCTCTTCCTTGAAAACACGATGCATTTGTGTATCTGAGATGTTTGTACAAATAAAAGGGATTAATTAGATATAGTAAATGTTATTTTGTAGGAGTATGGAGTAGTGAGTCATGATAAACAATGGTTTTAGAGCTCCAATCTGTGAAATAAATTGAGTTTGTAGGTTATATGAGTAAAGTGTTTTAATAGATTGTTTTTATAGTGTGGGCATAGATTAACCCCTTTGTTGAATTGTTATTTTTTTTAGCCACTCGAATCAAAGATTACAGTCTGTTTGTTTTACCGTTTTTGCCGTCTTTACTATGGTAAAGATCATGCTAATGTGCTTGACATGCTCAATACACTATAGAGGCACTTGGTTCTTTCAACAGCATGAGAGGTGGGAAGACATTCTCTACTATCACTGAGAACAATTCTGCTTTCCATCATGGTATCTGTGACCTGTCCGTGCTGTTAAATAGACTTTTCTTTTCTCTTCAGGCAGGAATCTTTAGCATGAATGCCTGTGAGGAAGGGTTTGCCACCGGTGGCAGGGATGGCTGCGTTCGCTTGTGGGATTTAAATTTTAAACCAATTACTGTGATTGATCTCAGGGAAACGGACCAAGGATATAAAGGTAAAAAGAATCCTGTCACTTTTGGTGTACCGTCAGGCAGGAAATTTGTCACTGTTTTAAACAAGCAAAGACTTCTTTCTTAAAAAGAAAAAAAAAAAAAAAAAAAAAAAAAAAAAAGAGAGAGAGAGAGCTAAAAAAAAAGTGGTTGCATGTGTTTTCATATGAATTTTGCCAAATGAGAAGTATTCTGTGTTTAGCAGATGCCGGCTGGTGAATATCACATAGTCCTTCAAAGAAATATAAAATATCATAGAGAATTTATAGATACAGAGAATAAACTTTTTTCCTCTCAACTAATACGATGCTCGTTTCCTCTACAGCACAGCAGGTTTTACCAAAGAACAGTAGCACTGAGAACTTGGAAGACACAATGAGGTCTATGATAAGAAAACAACAGAGTGCAGTATTGCCTTCTAGAGTTAACCAGATTTTTAGCAAAATTTTATGGAAATACTAATTCGCGCTTCCATAATATTTAGAACTCTGCCTAGATATACCAAAAATATAAGGGATACCTTCATTTTATGGTTTGCGTCATTAAAATGTTACATCTAGCAATATACAGTATATTTAACATTATTGTCTTAGATATTGTTGCTGTAGTTCATCTCAGAAAAATGAGGGCAACTTGCACTGCAGCACTAATGTCACTTAAAGAATTGCTTTCAGTGGAACTAGTTCTCCCCACCCATTTTGCATTAACCTTCTCTAAGGTCTAAGGCCAAGAATATGACGTGTGGTGCAGTGTCTGAAGACAGTCCGTGGCAATAAATAACTTATTACAACCAATAAAAATAAGTATTTCTGTTTTGTAATTGAGTTGGAAGCACAACTGAGATTGTCAAATATTCCAACAAGACTGAATGCAGTCTCTTTTAGATGCTCTGGACTACAGTGAATGTCATGACTGGGTCAATTAAGAGAAGTGATCCCTTCAGTCTGCAAAGGACAAGCCTCATTCATATTTATACTTTCTTTGTTTCCTAAGAACACAGACTCATTTTTTTATCTCCAGTATTTTATAAACCTGCACTTTAAGTTACTCTTTCTGGGTAATCATTTCAGTTTCTGTGATATCTGACAGATTGATTTCAAACCAGTACAATCACAAATTCATTATTTCTAAATACAATAATTACATATTGGGATTTCACTGCAACTCTAATTAGTCTTTCACAGGAGTGTGTAGATAATTGGACTTGCTCCTTCAATTTAAAAAGATTAAATCTAGTTTTGAATGTATTTATCAAGACTAAAGGAAAAATACATGTTTGTGTTAAGCTATGTTTTGTCTTCTGATACCACTTAACCAATTAACTTAATATTCTTTGGAGGTACTCCAGATCTGCTAATTAGATTCTAAGTGAATTTGTACATTATCAAATGCATTTTGAAATGAAGCTATTCTGTTGTCTCTCATTTTCAAAATGATACTAATGTCAGTGTATCTGTCATTTTTGCTATTGTTAATTAGTATTTTTTGTAGATATTTCCTATTTTGGTATGTTTATTTTTCAGTACATATTTCAGTTTAACTGTAGCCACCTTTAGGTCTCTAACAAAATAATTCTTGTTGCTGAAATAAAATGACATCTAATAGGTGGTGTAGCAGTGACTATTGTAATAGGACTGTGAAATGCTTGTAATGATTTTGTTTCTCCTCCATTTTTTTTTCTTTTGAGCATAAACATATGTCCATTTTTTGCAAAAAGTTTGCAGCTAAACACTTACACTTTACTGCATGCAGCTGAAAGTTTCATTTTGTTCCCTGTTTGCTGCTTTGCTTTTAGTGGAAGAGACTCTTGCCAGGAGCTCTGCCAAGTTCTCCTTGATCAGCTATGAGAACTTTACCTCATCTTGTTTGACAAATGCCAGTAGCTGCCAACAGTTTTTTAATAAATTCAGTTTCCTGAATCTTCTCCCCTTGGTCTTTTATATTGTTGACTATTTTTAGCATGTCCCTTTGAAGATTACCTTCATGACCTCTCCTATTCACTTTCTTAGTTATGTTCTCTTTCTCTGCTTTTCTTACACTTTTTCTCTGGGTAATTTTATCTGCAAATGCACACTCAAGTATTGTATCTGTATGGGTGTCTGTCGATTGACTCTACATCTGTCTCTTTGCAACCAACCAATATTTACAGAATATCTGCAACCACCACAAGAAGCTTCAGATTACTAGAACAGATCTCTTAAACATTTGGAAATAACTAGAAATGACATACATTATTTCTTGTTTTATTTTTCACTAGCTGTGGACAATATAGCCATGTAATATCCATATCATAGAAGTGAGTAGTAGAGGGGTCATGCCTATATTCACTGCTGTGTCACAAAAAGAATAAATGCGGAAAGTGAAACAGTTGGTGCTGAGGCCTTGAGTCCACAATATGTATTCATTCTGAGGGGCACTTAACTGAGTTACTGCTGGTCTGGCTCTGTGGAATGAGCACTGTTTAGCAGTTGGAGGGAATTTGATGCACTCCACGTCTTCCAGTTCACTTTCCCATAGAAGTTTTTTTGCATTCAGAGGCTGTTCTGAGTGCAAAGCCTGGTAAGTAGGCATGATCCAGGAGCTGTGCTTCTAAAGCTTTCTTTCTCAGAACTAAAACAACAATATAGATGCACAAAATTGGAATGCTAACCTTCATATCCACTGTTGCTAAGACTTTTGTTTTTCTTTGTAACGTCACTAACTTATCTTCTCTCTACAGTTAAATATTTTTCAGAAGCACATTGACTTATATTATTACAATATTCCTTTCCTTAGCTTTATAGGTATAATATTACCTCATTTATATTAATCCAGAATAGTTTTTCAACAAACATTCTGGACCCGCCTTCTACAACACTTTATTAGGCAAAGTGGGCCGGCTTTGGGCATTGTAAAGAGCTGGTTGTTACCTACACCTGAAACTGGCAAAATTGATTTATACGGGCTGACTATAGTGAATACAATTTTAAAAGTGCATATTCCTAAACTAGGGTATCTGGCTATATAAGTCATTCTCAGTATACACATGTCTTAGTTTTCATTTTGCTTATTCTCGACAAACAAGTGTAACTTGTGAGTACTCGGCTTCACTGTAAACCTGGAGACTACATCTGTTACTCAGAAACGTGTGTTAGATTCCATCCTCATCCTATTTCAACTCTTTGTATGTTGTTGCCAGTAAGATCTATTTAAGTTGGAAAAAATAGTTCTAGGTATTCAGATGTTAAGAAGACTGGATTTGAAGGGGAAGCATCTTAGAAACAAATAGACTGGGGAGCTCAGGCCCTTCGACTATCTCGCCTTACTTCTAAGATATGCTCCACAAATAATACTGTCACTTACACAGTTTGGAGTAGCCCAATTAGTAATACAGGTCTGCTCTTTGATCAGTTTAATTGACTTGGATTGGTGGAAAAGTTACTATTTCATGCATGGTACTTGTGGAAGTAGTGAGGAATACTGGCAGTAAATGGAGGAATATGAAAAAATATATTTATGGTATTTCTTGATATTTTCTTGTTTTTCATGGTTTTGTTGAATATTCTTTGACTAACGTTACTTTTATTTCACTAATTCACAGAATTATTTACATTAAAATATATAACAATCTTCTCCTTCTACAGGTCTCTCTGTAAGAAGTGTGTGCTGGAGAGGAGACCATATACTAGTTGGGACACAAGACAGTGAAATTTTTGAAATTGTGGTGCATGAACGTAATAAGCCTTTCCTGATAATGCAGGGACACTGTGAAGGAGAGCTGTGGGCTTTGGCTGTTCATCCTACAAAACCATTAGCAATGACTGGAAGTGATGATCGATCAGTCAGGTCAGTATATTATATATGTATATGTATTTTTATGCTGCATAATATTTTATACCCACATCTCATTTTATAGAAAACGTAATTGAAATGTACCCGTTTTAGTGATACTAAAATATAGTTTTGATGTGTTTGTGACCTGGTTAAATTATGCATGATATTAGAACTCTCCAATACTAGTGGAAATGGATTATCTACAAAATTTACAGAAAATATTGAATTCTAACAAAATTCATGTAGCCTAATGTTAAACACACCTATGCGTGTACAGATATCCAGTAAGTGTTTCATTTGGAGCAATTATAATGACTGGTTGCATAAAAAACAAACTAGATGTCAGGTTAAGCACATGAACTTTTGTCTGTATTTAGTGAATCATCTAGACCGTGAATTTTGTCTCTACTCATATAATCTTTGCATAGTATAGTCCAGCACTTAAAATTTTCACCTTTACCGGATTCAATTTTCTTTTGATGTAGTGAGAATTATTTTCTCATTTAGAAATTGTAATAAACTTAGTGCATCCGGAGTAAGTAAAATGTAAATTCTCAAAAAGCCTTGTAATGATTCCCTTCTGTAAGTTTACCTTTTCTGGTAAAAAATAAAAAAAATACTCTTCTTTATTAGAAATTAAGTGTTGATATTTTTGTTAAATATCTAAATGGAATGTGGGTACGCAAACATTTGTTGAACTGTAAATATTGAAATCCTTTTATAAAATTCTAGGTATATGAGAGATGTTGTACATATCTTGTAATTACAACGTATTACTACTAAAACTCAGAAGTTATAATATTGCCTAATTACATGTAGGGAGTTTAGAAGTATTATGAATGAGAACTTGTTAACCAGCATATATTTATATGGTAAATAGTTAAGCATATATTTACATGGTAAATAGTTTAATTGTTCTTCAACCTTTTCTGAGGTAAAACAATTAACAGAATACTTTACCCAGTAGAATTTTCACTAGAAAATATGTCGTCATCCTTTGTGTTTTGAGAAAGTCAAAGTTAATCAGCCCCTGAATTTTCTCATTAGATTCTTGCTTATTCTTTTAAATATAAAGGTATTCTCTTCTGTTTGGAAAACGTCTATCTTAAAAGTTTCTATTTAAATTATTCAAAATATTTCTTCTATTTAAATTATTTAAAAATAGGACACTACCATATCCGTCATTATTGAAACTACAGGCTTCGAGCTTTCTATCACACATTTACGAACTATTCCCTGTATTTACAATTATTACTTTATTTTAGAATTTGGAGCTTAATAGACCATGCTCTGATTGCCCGGTGCAATATGGAGGAACCGATTCGCTGTGCAGCGGTCAGCACTGACGGAATCCATCTTGCCCTCGGCATGAAGGACGGCTCCTTCACCGTGCTGCGAGTCAGGTGTGTTAGAGAAAATAAAAGTTGCTACGTTATCAACTTCTTCAAGTTGTTCTTCGAATTGCTTTCATTGATAAAGGGTATATATCCACACTGATACTATTGAGCTAATAGGAAGAGCTCTCTTATTTTCCGTTTGAAATCACTGGTCCTGAGGATTTTATTTGTGCCACTCCGATTTGGAGGACGAGACTTTCCGTAACAGCACATATGTAAAGGAAAAATGCTTTACTTTTCTAAGTAAGTCAGAGTTCTAGGATAGAATTTAGGTACTAGCTTTGTTAGTTATTCTTGAACTATTAGGAAATAACATAAATTATCACTTCTCTTTTTTTTCTTTACAAATTTTGTTCTCTTTCCATGAGCCAATGCAGGGCCTTATGTGTCAGTGGTCCTTTCTCTCTTTTGGGGTGCCAAGACATACCCAACCATAAAAGTAACAGTACTTGCTTGTACCGTTAGTAGTAAAGTTCCTTTTGTCATTTTATACTTTTGCCATTTTTTAAAACTGGGAATTTGACCGTATGTGAACTTTTCTATACTTAATGACCTTCTTCTTTCATACTACAGAGATATGACTGAAGTTGTTCATATCAAGGACAGGAAAGAAGCTATTCATGAACTTAAATACTCACCAGATGGGAATTTCCTGGCCGTTGGGTCTAATGACAGCTCTGTGGATATATATGGTGTTGTTCAGAGATACAAAAAAGTTGGGGAATGTATTGGATCTTTAAGTTTCATCACCCATATGGACTGGTCTTCAGACAGCAAGTATTTACAAACCAATGATGGCAATGGGAAAAGACTATTTTACAGGATGCCAAGTAAGATTTTTAAGCTGCCTTTATGATAATTGGTACATGGTAGAGGTATATAGGAGTTTTATGAAAGCAACTATATTTAGATCAAAGCACTGATTTGTACAGAAAAGTTTCCTTTTCATGTCTGTATAAATATTTGCTGTATCTGAATTAGTACAGTATTATTGCCAAAGTTGATTAAATATTTTGGTTTGATTTAATATTATGTATTTACTCTTATTAACTACACACATTTTAATGGTTGAGATGCTGACTTATAATTCATTTTATTTCTCAAAAAAAAAACTTCTCATATTACAAGAGAAAAAATAATATATTCAAATTCAGTTTTTCAGTAGCATTGTAGCTTTGAGCTTGAATATTAAATAGATTATAGTTTGCACTGTGTATTTTTGAAAATAGAGGTCAAGACGAAGAAATTCGGTCT
This sequence comes from Nothoprocta perdicaria, assembly GCF_003342845.1. Lineage (NCBI taxonomy): Eukaryota > Metazoa > Chordata > Aves > Tinamiformes > Tinamidae > Nothoprocta > Nothoprocta perdicaria. The sequence continues at coordinate 266,515 of NW_020455620.1, forward strand.
CGGGTCATCTCGTTTTCTAGAACTATATCTGCAGCTCAATTGAGGAAATTAATTTGCAAGGACTTTTACAGTTGGAAATTTATATTTGATAGAAATAATCACAGAAATAGAACAGAAATGAATGTGGCAATATAACTGGATTAGACAACTGTATAGAAAATGACAATTGAGATACAGAGTACATAATGTAAGTATACCAATATATGTTAGGAGCTGTTCACTGAATGCTAAAATAAGTGTTGGATCTGTGATACGTATATGATTCAAGCTCGCAACCTTCAAAATGAAAAATAATATTACAATGAAATTTACCTGAGCATTTCACAGATTACATAAATTGAAATGCAGGTCTTAATTCCCTTTTATAGCAGGAGGCTATTAAAGGATTAAGATTTAGTTTTCAGTTTCAGAGTATGTGGCAACTCTGTTATTGTAAATATTTACAAGACAATAGGAACAGACCTATATCTATGAAATATTTCTTGATCAAAATAATCCCCTCTGCAGTGGGCATTATGCATGTGCGTGTTACATAAATCTCCGAATTTAAATAGTCAGGATACAGCAGTGTTCCGTGGCACGAGGATTAACTTGCTTCTCCTGTGTGTGTGCATTTGTTACGTAATAGCATTCTATATTTTTTCTACTCATAATATTGTGAATTTTTGTCATCATTCCTTACTATATTCCCCCTTTGTTTATTATGTAGTATTTGCACTTTGCACTGTACATTACTTATAGTTCCATGGGGCATTTTTGTGGCTCTTTTTGCTTATGTATCTAACTCATTCTGTGTACAACTCTGAATTAGTGCAGTGAACAAGACAGAAGATGTTATTAGAATGTTATAACAGGATCCAGTTACAATGCCCGTTTTTAATTCTGTATCACTTGGATTTAATTTCTTGATTTTTTGGAAAACTCTACATTATTCAGAAAATCTGTGAGTATTGAAAAATAACTGCATTTTTTTTCTATCAGGTGGAAAAGAAGTAACAAACAGGGAAGAATTAAAAGGCATTCAGTGGGCATCATGGACCTGTGTTTCTGGCCTTGAAGTTAATGGAATCTGGCCCAAATATTCAGATATAAATGATATAAATTCTGTAGATGCAAATTTTATTGGTCAAGTTTTGGTTACAGCTGATGATTATGGAATAGTAAAACTCTTTCGATACCCATGTCTAAGAAAAGGTAATACCTTTGTTTGAATTCATATATAAATGCTTATGACTTTTTGTTATTCCAAAAAATAAAAGATGCTTTTTATTTTATACTGTCAGCTATAACAAAATGTGTGTGTGTGTATGTGTGTATGCATACATATATATATATGTGAGAAACTTCACTATCCTAAATATATATGGTTTAAAAGTTAATATTTCTACACTTAAAAGATGCTTCTTAGTGACCAAAAAATTAATTAAGAGCTATTATGCCTCATACTGGAGTATCGTGTGCCTTCTGTGTTTCTGTTTGACTTAGTAAAGATATATAATAAAATCCAAATTTAAATATTTATCTTAAAGATGTATTAAAATTTCAGAATAATGCAAAAGTTGGTGCTATTAATTAAGGTAACACTAGTAATTAAGGTTTCTTAATTGAACTATTACTTTATAGAAGTGTTCCTTGAAACATTTTTCTAATATGCTTTTGAGAATATTTTCACATGTATTGAAAGGAATTTCTGTTTCTGTTTTAGGGGCAAAATTTAAAAAATATCTTGGACATTCTGCTCACGTGACAAATGTCAGGTGGTCCCATGATCACCAGTGGGTTGTTTCTATTGGAGGAGCTGATCATTCTGTCTTCCAGTGGAAATATGTACCTGACCGAAAGTTGAAGGACTCTCTTCATATAGCACCCCAAGGTAAATAACTCACAAAATAATTGGAGGAAGAGTGTTAATAAGGAAGTGAAGTTGGTTGGTGCAAATATAACTTAGAAGTCACCAGTTTCATGAATTTCTTTGAATTTTGCAGTTTTCATTGCACTCTGAATGCACTCTGAATGTACAGTCTATCAAGATTGTAAAAATAACACTGCATTCCCTGTGCAAGGATAATCTTAAAAAAGTTCTGATAGTCAATATGAATCTATCCATAGTGATATATCTTACTTCACTGAGCTGAGGAAGAGTGGAAAAGTTGATGTCACTGTGTTGATGCTGAGGGAAGATGCTATGTATTTGATTAAAGTTTTTGCTCAATTTTGGTGTATGTAAACATTTGATGTGTTAGTTTAACAATTGTTTTATATTTTTAAGCACACTGTCAGTACAGCGAAAGCAGAATGTAGATGTTTAATACTTCAAAATCTGTAGATCATATTTTAGCCATTGATGAATTTAGTTAATGCTAAAGGCTTTGTTCTACAAATATATGTTAAAATGCTGAACTCAAATGAAATGCATGCAAAATGAAATGATATGAAGTCAAATACATGTGAACTTCACAACAGAATTACTCATGTTGTCTTACGTCAATGTTCAGGGTTTTTTTTAATAGTATGTTATTATCTCTTTTTGAGTGATTTGAATGGGACATGGAGAATTTGCAGTTTGGGGTGTGTGTTATAAACTTAGAAAGAACTTTTTTTTCAGAATGTAATGATTTGATGTATGATGTTGGTTATGTGATTTGAGTTTTAGAACTGAATCGTTAAAAAAAAGATTCTTAAATAGATTCTTAAATAATCTTGAGAATTAAAATCCTTACATTGCCCATGAATTATAATCATATAATCATTAATATCTAAAGTAGACATTTTATAAATATTAGAATTTTTTAAAATTTAATACACAGATAATCAGATTTTATTTCCTGTTCTCAGGTTCACTGCTTGGGTTTTTATTCATGATTCTTACCTTAAAAAACTATTTTCTGCAAAAGTGTGATTGTCCATAATTATTCTGTAATCAAAGATAGAATATATTAATATTGGAGAGTGGTTCTTCCCGCCCCCCTTCCCCCCCGATTTGATTTTTGGGAAACTCAGTATCTGTGTTTCTTTTTGGAAATCCCTTTAGAAATATGCAATGGTTTTACAATAGGCTGGCTTTATGCGTTGTCATGCAAAACCGACACAAGTCTAATTATGGATTTTGGTGTGCATTTTCAGGAGAAAATATAATAATGGATAAGAAAGAATAATCTTTATAGTTGGAAAAGTGGGAGAAAATATAAAAGCAAAATGCTAGATATTATACAGAAAAATGTTCTTTACAAATAAAAAAGCATTACCTAGGAGAAGCAATTTAACTATTTAAAAAAAAAAATTGAGTAGTTAGTTTACATTAGTCTGAACATGTTAGAACCATCTTTCAGGTTAGAGAAATGTTCTCTCTAATTTTAATGCTATTTTTTTGACATAATGCCTCTTCAAAAACGTTATTGATTAAAACTCTGCATAAAATCTCACTCAGCCCGCATGTTTGTATATAAAGAGGAACTTTGGATGCAAGTGTGTAGCCCTAACTTACATACTGATATTTTTTATAATAATAATAGTAATTGCAAGCACAAGGCTACAGTTAAAATGAAATAAGTTATTTTGCCTTTTCATTAGTAGATTAATTGAAGATGTAGCAGTTTTCTTTGTTTCTCCGGATACACTGATTTTTTTTAAATTCCATTATCATTTCAGTATATGTCATATTTACCCATAATTCCTTTAATTGTTGCTCCAATTCTCTCAGCTCTATCAGTCCTTTTCCTGAATGTGACCATCAGAAGTGAGTTCTGATTTAGTACTGGACAAATCAGTGCCAAAGAAGAAGCAATAGTTCTCTACATCATCTTGAGATTCACCAGAAAGCCAGCTGATTTGGTCCTTCATGCTGGGAATGCATTTTCAGTCAATTATTTCCCATGACCCAAATTTCTCCTTAGCCACTGCTTCCCAAGATAAAATTCCCATACTGTAAGTGTAGTGTGCATTCCTTATTGGTAGGTATAAGACCTTATGTCAGGCTGCATGACATTATATATACCACTTACTAATAAATTGTATAGCTTGAGGGATTGCACTTTATTGCGTATTTCTACTGAATGATGATTCTCTGCTTGCAATTGTGTTATGACATCTTTTAAAATTCTCTTATGTTCTAGATAGACTTTTCTGTCCAGTTTCTTAATTGAAATATTACGCAAGACCAATTAATCAAGTATTGTAGAGATGTCCAAAACTATTACCATTTATCAATGAGGAGTATAATTTCATCAAAATGTAAAGTGCAATTAATCAAGCCCTGTTTTTATGGATCCTTTTTGATCAGCATTATGTGATTTCGTAACTTAAACTCTGTGCTAATCAATTTGCTTTGCAATCATTCAATTGTTAACATCCAAAATTGTTGACAATGACAGGTTGCTATTAAACCACAGTGGCTAAGCTCCTCACCTTTTTCTTCTTTCTATTTTTTATATATTTTCTTTCTCTTACTGTTTTAAATTTTCATAATTTAGAATTACCATAGTTAACAAGAAGTACAATCGATATCCAGACAAGTTGATTTCCAATTGACTAGCTCCAGTAGTTCTCTTTGAACATTCTTTTTAATTCCTACTGGAATGAAAAATGTGATTTTTTTTTTTTGGCTTTCTCACCTCTGTAAAACAAAAACATGAAGTAACTACTCTTTTTCTACAGTCACAGAAAATTTTGCTGTTTCTATCTTTTAAATATATATTACTTATGATTACTTTTTTCTTAATCTACTTCAATATTTTTTACATTTATCGCAGATCTTTGTTTCTGTTTTATACACATTACTTCAGTCTCTTCTTTCTTCCTTTTCTCTGAACGTTGATTGAAAACTAGCTTGCTCTCAAAAACAAACGCACACAAACTCCTGTATACTTTCAAGCTGGCTTCTCTGCAGTACCAGTGGAATTCAGGAAAGCCTCGTGTGATCCTGTCAAATGTTAGTAGTTAATTTTGTAGTCAATGTAAGCATTTGATAGTCTAATCAGAAACATTAAGTTGTTTTAAACACTTCTTGTGTTGTAATTAAGTTGTTCCTTCTGTTTTTCTTATTACAGAGAGTCTGGTTGATTCTAATAGTGATGAGTCAGATTCAGATCAGTCTGATGTTCCAGAGCTGGACTCTGAAATTGAGCAAGAGACCCAGATCACCTATCGTCGACAGGTAAATATTTTAGTTCTAATATGTTTTCCAGGGCTCAAGGAGATCTTTAATCAGCATCTCCTGAAGTCTGAAAAATTAGCAAAAGCTTCAGAAACACTGCTCTCTAAGTGTTCAAACACAACAGAAACAAAATGATCATGTGCACTCTTTAGAATTTTGGTTTCAGTTTCTAAATTATTTAAATTACAGTGTATTATAAAAGACTACAGCTTTTTTTTTTCATGGTAATGGCAGTACACATTTTTGAGTGTGATAAGTGGCTGAGTTCTCAGAAGCATACTTTTCTTGAGAATTTCTTAATTTATATGTATTACTCTTTCTTGAAGGTTTACAAAGAAGATCTACCTCAACTTAAAGAGCAATGCAAAGAAAAAAGAAAAAGTGCAGCTTCTAAGAGACGAGAGAGTGCTCCAGGGAACAGTATAAGATTGCATTTTGTTCATGGGTATGAAAAACAGAATTTTTTGAAATACACCAACACTGTACTGACCGATTTTATGTTTCATATGTTGTCATTTATGATTTAAGAGTCCGATGGAAGACTTTTTGTTGCTTTGTAAATTAACTTTTTCTTTGTTTATGAAAAAAAAAAGCTTATATTCAATTATTAGAAAACTTTGATGCCAAGGTAGACTAATTTTGAGTATGTATCCTAAAATGAATATGCTCTGAAATTTTAGTTGATGCTTATATTTGAATAATGGTCAATAAATACAATAATTGGCTTTCACCCAAATTTTTAAGTATCTGAAAAAATAACGTTATTGAAGCTTAAATAGAAACCTTGTCTACTAGAATATAACTTTTTTTTTTATACTTAGCAACTCTTCTATTACTATTTTGTATAAGCTCATTATTTGTCTTTAAATTGAAGGAACTTATAAATACCTTTTTGGTAGTAATTTTAAGAACCAAATAACTTCTTCAAGACCTTCTTCAAAGTCTCCTTGAAATCTTAAGATTTCTTCTTTAGTAGTAGACCACTTTCTAAAAGTGAAGACTTTCATCAAAACAAAGATATGTTATTTTAAAGTAAATTGACTATAGATGTTACAACATAAGAATAATGAAAAGAAGTATAAATTCCCATGATTAAAAAAAAAAAAAAAAAAAAAAGCAAAGCTGTTTGGGTAAGCAATTGGGTAATTCTGTGTACTCCTTTTAGACATACCTCTTTGCAGGAATTCAACTTACTTTGTAGAGTTAAATAAACACACAGATAAATTGCTGATGGTATTTTCTTCCTCTGTAGTGACATTGTTTTCTGAATCATCACTATAACATTTTTAGAAGGGTTCCAAATGGAATCCTTAATAAATTAATTGGCTAAGAATAGCTAATCATTCAACTTGGCAGTTTTGTCTGTAGAAAACACAAATTGGTGGAATGTTTTGTAAGTAATGACAAATGGGAAATGGCGTACAGAGCCCTTGATATATATTACTCTCTTTTGGTACTCGAGGATTCTCAATGGAAGATTTTGATACCTGTATAGAAAATGCCATAAGGTGCGTAGCTGTAATCTTTTAGATCTGAGCTAAGAATCAAACCAAACCATCCTGAGGCAGCTGTAGTGCAAGCAAGGGACCTGGATCTTTGGGATTATTGTTATTTCCTTCACAACAGAAGTGAAGCTTGACCAGAATATCCAGGAATGACAAGAAGTAGAATGTCCAGTTGAGTTGTGTCTGGTAACCCAGTGTGCATCAAGGAAACTAATGAAGAATCCATGCTGAACAACAGATTTTTCTCAATGCCCAACCTGTTAACTTTAAAGTGACCCACTTCCAAGTGAGTAATAGGCATATTCTCTGATTCAGGAAGTTTGCTTTGCTTCATCTTTTTTAGGTGGTATGGAAATGTCTTCGATGGTCCTTAAAAGTATAAAAAAGGATGCTTTTTTGAACTAGAAAAACAGGAAGCTCTTTTCTTTCTTTGTGAGCAAGTTGTTTTTGTGTTTCGAATTTGTGAACTGCCTTGAAAGTTGAACTTTTAAGAATTTTTTAATTTCCTCTAAGATATCTTTGAAGCCTCTGGTTATTTCCTGTTTTGGAAGAGCATAAGAACAGTGCTTAGCATGTGAAACAGCCACTGGTTAATATGGATGAAAAGACAAGTTTCCCCTATTACGTGCATCTTTCTCTAAGAAATGTGATGCTGTCACTATTAGGAACCGATTACCAATGTGATTTTCTAGTTTGATTTGTTTTTGCCAATTCCGATATTTCCCTTCGGCCTTGTCTTTGGCAGTAGTGGTGCAGAAACATAAATGGGGTCCATCTTCTGAGCTATTCCTTCCTTGGACCCAGTACTTGTAATGGGGAAGTTCCTAGGTTGACGTGTGAGAAAGGTAGGATGCGTTAGATGGCTTACAATTTGTTTGCTTGCAGCACTCGCTGAATATTGGTTTGGAAAACTTGGCAACTTTTTAATTTTAAGCAACCAGTTTCTAAAGGTGTTTCATAAATGGAGGAAATGAACTAAAATACGGACCTTGGTTATAAGGAGTTAGAGATATGAGTAATCAGAACTATTTTTCTATATCCTAGATACATTTGAGATTTTGTTTGTTTTGTTTTGTATTCCTGTGATACAGCATTAGCATGCACAATTTCACTTTGCTTTATTTAGAATATATAGACGATATAGACAGGAGTTAGGCAACTTCTGAATGTGTGAGTTGCGAGTAAAAGTCTTCAGACCCTTTTGCTCCCTTAATGTTTTTTATTTTTATGTATTACTGCTAAGTATCCTCAGCCTGCTAATTTTGCAGTCGCCATGTCCCATTTGGGTTTTTCAGAGAGTTTTTAAGAAATTGCTTGATAGTATTTTTAGTATTTCTAAAACATTTTGTTAGTCATGCATGTTTTTGTAGCCACTTTTTTACATCATGTCTATTCAGCATAGTTCTTAGGATTCTGTACTAGCAGAAGGTAATCCAATATTCTTAATGAAGCCAAGTGGACAGTGAAGCGTAGGAAAAGGATGTCGGAGGCGAGGAGGTCCAGATACCTGCATGGACACAGCGCTTGCAGGCCCTTCACTGAGTACTGTCACTTCCTTACATGGTTGGTGTTGCACACTGCAAGTGGATTATTTTAGTTTTATTTCTTCATAGCTACTGTAGGCCGTTGTGTGTTACGTCCCATGAAAAGGCCATGGAGGAACAGCAGAGAAGGTGACTGCCTGCTCATGGTGCCTGGCTGCTGCACGTTGTGCAGAAACCAGACAGAAATGGGCTTCTAGCCGGCTCACCTGCACAACTGGGGGCTTCCCCTGCTTGGGAAGGCCATACCTGTTAGGGAGAGTGAAGCATGGCTGGAGAGAGCACCTGTAGCATGAGTCTGAACGGCAGGTCAGTTTGAAGGAGATCAGACACGTAACTCAGCCTCAGAGCTGAAGGGCAGAGAGAGACACTTTTGTCAAGACCTGGTGGGGACCAGATGCTCAGGGGCATTGAAAGGCTGCCTGACCGGGGCCAAACCAAAGCTGTGTAGTGGTAACTATTCAGGAAAGTTTTGGTGATTCCTTAAAAGAGAATCTCCAATAGTAGACAGTAGTCTACTTCCTCAGTAAAGAAGAACTTCCTCTGTTCTTCCAGAAATAACTTACAACTTCTACTACTTACTGTCTCTCTTGTAACATAGAACACAGGTTTATTCACAGAAATTTCATATGAATTTTTTTCAACTTGAGTCTTAGGGGATTTGTGACTTCGTTTGGGTGTATAAATTCCTTTGGTAATGTTTGTTTTTGTTTTTTTTCAATAAAAATTTACAACTTTTTTTGAATTTTCATTTCCACAATGCTACCTGTAGAGCTACATCTTCATCTTATGTGACACCATAAAGAACTGCACTGTTAAAAGGAGATCTTGCATTTGTTTTCTGCTTAGATGTAATTTGTTCTGATGGTACATGATTTTAAGCAAGCAAAATAATTAATATCCTGAGAAGTATCTTGTAACACAGACATTAGAGATTTCTGTTAGTTTTGAATTGCAGATGCTGACTGATTAGTTGTGTTCTTTGCTGTGAATGACTTGCTAATCATCTTTGGCATTTTTTTTCAGTTTATTTTGTTAGTAGTTAAGTGCAGAAACACTCAGGTAGAACTTTATGATCCCTAAATCAGTATAATTCAAACACATTCAGGCATCTTCTACACATAATCATTCCTTTCCAGTAAGTGTAATTGTGCATTTAGAAATGTAATCAGAATTTGTTTGCATCTTTATGAAAATGTTGACTTTAGCAAAGATCTGTAAAGAAGTAGAACAGGAAGAAATTAAATAGGGAAGTAACTGCATAGAAACAGAATGCTTCATGAATTTATAGAGCCTTGTTTATATCACAAGAAAGAAAGAAACCAATTTAATTCATGCACTTTAAAATATTGCTTCCATTGAGGACTAGAACAGAATTCTCAAAAGTACCATTGAAAATCTTGTTTGTATGTTGATTTCTCTGTAGGTTTCTGAGCATCTTAAGTTACTTTTGAAAATATGACCCTGGTGTTTGACGCATCTCCCACCTGCTCCCCACCCCCGAGTTGTGATGAGACACTAAATGTTAATCATACGTAGGATGAAATATGTATGCATGCTGTGGCAATGCATAAGGACCTTAACTGGAAATTAGCCTGCTCATGCTATCTGAGAAAGGAGATAATTTCTTCAGAAAATAAATTGATTTAGAAAAAGGAGAAAAAAGAAAAAACTTTATCTTCCTGATAGGAAGTTTGCAGAAACCTTAAATTTCATGAAATCTGTTTTGACTTTTTTTTTCCTGTGGAAACTCTGTGGTTTCATTTTAGATAGGAGTAAAGAGATATCCAAAATTACTATTTTGAACATTTTCAAAATTGTATACATGTTGCTTGTCTGAATTTTGCATGTGATTTGGAAAAAGTGATAGCCGTGACATCCTTCTCCAAACTTGAGGGGAAGAGCAACTCTTAAATAGCAGCTATTTTCCTGCTAGTGGTACTGAGTTCTGAGCAATAGCTGAAAATGGTAAATTAGTATTAGGTTGGCAATATTTAAAAATATTTAAATATTAAGTTTAAAAAACTTAAAATAGCAACACAGTAATTGGTAAGTAATGTGAGCTTTTATATGTCCGCTGCATCTTGCGTATGTTTTTATCTTATTAAGTATTTACTGAATCTGATTGTGACTTTGATGTGCAATTTTTTTTTTCCTACAGTTACAGAGGTTACGACTGTCGAAGCAACTTATTTTACACCCAGACGGGTGAGATCGTGTACCACGTCGCGGCCGTCGGCGTGGTGTACAACCGGCAGCAGAACACGCAACGCTTCTATCTGGGCCATGACGATGACATCCTCTGCCTTGCGATTCATCCCTTAAAGGACTACGTGGCCACAGGCCAGGTAGGGTGCACGTTTGCTTCTCTGCAATGAGAATCTGCTGTGCCACATCAGATATGGAAACGTATATCTGGGGATAAGAGGCTCCAGTCTACATTTATTCAGTTAAGGAGAGTATTTCTTTTGCAGGTGGAAACATGGTAAGAACTGTAGCACATATATTTTTCCAGTTTATTTATGTTGATTCTGATAAGTGTCTTTGGCTGAAGGCTCTTTGCCTCTTCTTCATTTATGAAAAGATTTATGTTTTTATTTATATTGCTGCTGCAGGATTACAATTAGGAGGAAGTATGCAGCCAATTTTTAAAGATTTCTTAGTTATGAAATGAATCATAACTATGAGAATCTGTTAATCTTATATTCTGATATTCCAGTTTAGTGAGTTGTGTATTGGATTGCTGGTTATCATTTCTAGCCAAGCCATCTATGGTTTGTACATGCAGCACAGGTACAATAGTTATAGTTATAATAGTTATTTTTGACTTTTTTAGATAGTAATTTGAAGTAATTATTCCCTCTCTCATTTTCTGATAAAGAATTCTTCCTATAAATGTTTATATATCAGGACTTGTAGATTTGATTTGACATTTGAGCTTGAGCTGTTATTGTCATCGTCGTTGTTATAGATTGAAAATTGGAGAACCTCTGTACATAACTCTTTTTTTGCTGGTACTATTCATTGTATAAAAATGCTTAAGATAAATATAAATGTATTGGTTACTGTATGAATTAAAAACATAGATGTGAAAATGAGTTCAGTTTAATTTGGGGGTAATAGAGAACATGAATAAAAGGTGCAAGGATTTTCTATATTTTAAAGTACCTTCTATTGTCAAAAACACACTGATGAGGCAAAATAAAATTAGATAATGCGGTAGTCAAATTTTCTGTGCAAGGAGGACATTTGCATTTTACAACACAAGTTCAGATCCTCCTGAAAGTGGATGTTACAAAAAAACTTTACAAACACTACATACATCTGCGACAAAACCAGGATCAGCTTATCTTCAGTTCCACTCTTGTCTTCAACAATGAGGAATGATGTTCTGTTTTTGCAGTCCATCTTGTCCTGTAAATAATGGCTCACAATGTCTGTATGTTCCAACATTGCTGGAAAAGGATAAGCTGTGTTTTGTTCCTTCCTATCAGGTTAATTGAATTAGTGCCAGCCTACTGAAGACAACTCCGTAGGTGAAAGTTGCAATAGCATCCGAATTACAGAATCTTTGTTACTTGACATGACACCAGAAATAACAGAAGTCACCTTGATTTCTGAAGCATGGAGTAGCTTACAAACAATAAAAATAGCCTTTTATTTTTAGACAAGGAATGATTGATTGAGAAGTAGTTGGTGGAATAAATATGCCACAGTGCAATCAATGAAGTTTTTTCACAAGCTGAATCTATTGTAAGATTAGTTAATTGTAATTAATATGTCAAAGATCTTTGGAAGGAAGAAATGGCCACCTTTGGGCATGGTAGATGTGAGGTAGGAAAGGGAATAATATACTGTTAGCCGGAACAAATAATACTAGGAAGATCATCATGTGACTTTTTTCAAATACTTTTTGAAGTGTTTGTTAAAATGCAGTGTTTTTTTTTAAAGGTTAATTAACTGAAGTGAATATTAAATGGAAAAATGCTTATAACTATTCATATTTCCAGGTTGGTCGAGATTCCTCAATACACATTTGGGATACAGAAACAATAAAACCACTGTCAGTATTAAAGGGCTATCACCAATATGGTGTTTGCGCTGTTGATTTTTCAGGTAATAAGTATTTATTTATTTATTTACAATTTATTTATTTACAATTTTCCTTTTCTGTATGACAATGCAAACTACTCATTTCTTTTGAGGAAGTGGGAATTGCTTTGTGCTGTATTGAGGCTCTGAACCCTAGAGAGGGATCCTGTTGAGACTCTAATCTCCAATGTGATCTTGGAATGATCATTCCTTAAGCAGTGCTACTGTATAGTCTTGCATACTGTAAACCACAAGGAAAGGTTCTGTGCTGTGTGAGAGCTGAACACCTTTTCATGTGTTTCTTCTTTTCATGTGTTGGTCAGGCTTCCTGTTCTCAAATACTGCATCTGCATTAGTATTTTTTTCTTTTTTTAATTATTATTTTTTGTTTTTATTTTTGGAAAATAGTAACAATTGATCAGGTGTGTACTTTTATCCTGGAAACCTACCAAGTAGTACGCTGAGACATCCCGAAGTCCCACTATGAAGTCCTTCTGGGAAGGAGCTGAACCTCCTCTTTTTTCCTGCATCATACTGCAATAAGAGAATGCTAGTTAAATCTTTTGAGATTTCTCCACCATATGTTGAATTTCTGTCCCAGGTTAAACTTTTTCTCCTCCACTGGCCTCTGTACATTCTTTAATGATTTGATCTTCCTCTGATCTCATAAGTGAACGTATGTGACTGCAAAGAATAAGCAGTACTGGAGCTGAATGCTTCGGTGTTTCTTGCATTTCTTTGCTCTCCTTTTTAAAGACATTGTCCCAATGTCATTTCCCAATTTCTAGCATGAATGCTTAGCAATTTCAGACAAATATGTAGCAAAAAGATGTTATTCTGAAATATGCACAAATAATCTTTCTTGAAAATTCATATGGCACACATTCAGAGCTGCTGAAAGATTTTACTTTGTTACCAAACTTAGGACTATTTCATAAACTTCCAGAAATGGCTTTATTAATTTCCTTGTTAGAAATGAACTGAGATGCCCAGAGTGAACAGAGAATACACATGATACAACCCGTGTCGAAGGCTTTTGTGCAGCTGTGTCCACAACTGTCGGAACAAAGGATCTAATTCAGATCCAGAGGTTCTTAGTGCCATTTCCAGACAGGATAATTCAAATGTCTAAGAATGATAGTTGTGATAATGTTAAGTGTCTAGCGTGAGGTGTTTGCCAAGTCAATTCTTCATGGTTACATGGCATGTAGAGTTCTTAAAGAAAATCCTAAACTCCATCCAAATGACTGCTCTAATTTAAATCTAGCAAATGTCCCCTAAGCACACCATGTGATACTATTACTTATCTATTTTTAATATACGTTGTATATTGAAGTAGTATTTATGAAGTTATAATGTTCTTTAATCTAGCTGCTTATAATTGCGGCTTAATGTTATCTATCTACTCTCTTATCATAAATTTACTTTTCTAGCGGATGGGAAACGCCTGGCTTCTGTTGGAATAGATGACAACCATACTATTGTACTCTGGGATTGGAAGAAAGGAGAGAAACTTTCAGCAGTAAGGTAGGAATTTAAGTTCATTTTAAAATTTGTACCTAGATTTAGATTCAAAAGACAGTTAACAATATTAATTGAGGAACTATAGTTAGATAATTAATAAACTTGCTGGTCCCTTCACTTCTCAGTTTATATAGGCAATAGCTTTAGCACAGCCTTAAAACTTTCTTTTGGGAAAAAAATGAAAGTGCAATAGAGGCAATAGGAATTGCTGTGGCAGTTCATCTGCTGAGAGAAGACATAGAAAACAAATCACTTATATTTGTTTGATGTGCTCAGAAAATACACTTCAAAACCCTTTCCATACACTGGAAACCCTTTCCATACACTTCCATAGACTGGAAGTCTAACTGATACTATATATTTGTGGTTTAAGTATTTTAATTTTATTGTTTCCAAGAAAATGCCACCTAGTGGCTTTCTGAAGTAGCATAATCACATTCTTATTCTGGAAACGGAGGTGAATGAGAATAGAAGAGCATTCAGGATTTTAGTTTTGACTTTCCCTACTACTTCTCACTTAAAAGAAAAAAAAAAGAAGTTTTTCTTAGTGATATGGGCATAAACTTCAGCAAGATAGAGAAGGGATACATTATCAAGGTAAAAGATTGTGCATTTAAAATAGGAATAAATATATTTTTAATTAAAATAGTATATTTGCTTTGTATTTCAGGGGCAGTAAAGATAAGATTTTTGTTGTTAAGATTAATCCTTATATGCCTGATAAATTGATTACAGTTGGAATTAAGCACATGAAATTCTGGCGTAGAGCAGGTAAGGAAAAATATTTTTAATTTTTTCATGATAATAGCTTTTTTCTTCTGTTATTTGAAGTTAAAATACAGCATCTGTTTTGGTGTGTATCATACATTATAGGGAGACACTTTCTATTAGTTAGCTTTGCCCACGTTCTATTCAGAGTAACATGAACTGCAAGTAAAAAAGGTCATATTTTTTCTACTGTTTATTTTTATATATAATAATAATCTCACACATCTCAAAATGCTGCAGAGCTGCTCTAAAATAATAAAACAAATTTTGGGAGAAGGACAGTTTGAGTGTGTATATCAAAAAGAATAAAAAGTATAAATAAATCTAAGGTGATAGAAGTCCTCAAAAAGAAATTCAGACAAAGTAATTTAAGTGAGTTCATCTGCAGTGATTAGAACCTATTTATTTAAAAATGAAGACGAGCAGCCTGCTTTATCTGCCTGAAAAATTTTGCTTTAGTGCAGTAAGAGAAGCTATTCCCCAGTGTTAGGCTGAACTTCATTGTATTGAATCTCAAAAAGCACATCAGCCCAGATGAGTCTCTGCTAAAGCATTTTTTTGTGAGGAAGGTCTCTGAGGAAAATAGTGCCATTAATTTTCATATTTAAAGGCTCCAGTAGAAATCAGCAACAATTACCTGAGGGCGAGTTGCTGAAGTCTATATCAGTTATTATGTTACAAAAAATATTTACTGGAGAATTACCATAAAATGTTTGGGAGGAGAATTACTGTAAATCGCTTAGAATGAGGCCTTAAGAAGGAAGTCTTAACTATGAAAATAAGACTGTAGTGATTGTGCATTGGAAAAAAAAAAAAAAAAAAAAAAAAAAAAAAAAAAAAAAAAACACGTTAGCAGACAGATTTGTATAATGCTAAAGCCCTGTGTGTGCAGAACAGAAACAGGTCCAGTGATGAGGCAGTCACTGCGAAATTACCCCTAGCAGTGTCATCACAAGGGGTGGAATTGGTCCCCTTAACGAGCCCTGGAAGAGGTCTGCACTAGAGCAAGTGCACCTGAGGTGAGAAGTGACACTGGTGGGTGCCCTTGGGACTGAATTTAATCACTTTCAGTGATGACAGAGAAGCCAAGAAACTGCAGTGTGTGTAGGAGAATGAGATGAAATTTTAGATCCTGAGGTGATTCTGTTTTATATAACACATGAAGTCTCTCTGAGAATCCTGAAAATCTAAATCTGGCTTCCTACCCAGAAATTACTATGTGTTATACGTGTCAAATTATTTTAGAATATCGTGGTGTTATAAGGAATTCTAAAGCTTGCACAGTAGATACATTTTTATCACCTAGACATCTATATAGCAACTCTTTAAATTAAAATTAGAAATCTTGCCACTGAAAGCATAGTATGACAAGAAAGGGATGTGAACATTGTTGTTTTTCAAGTTCATTCCACTAGGAATTTCTCTGAAAAATCTTAATTCTGGAAATTTCTCTGGAAGTGTGGTGAAATTTTTGTGTGTGTGTGTGTTTTTTAAATCTTAGTTTATGGATACACTTTCTCTTTATATTATGTCTATTTGGATTTGTGCACATATTCAAATCCAATTCAACTAGTAAGTTAAAAGCAAGACTTTATCTTGAAAAGTGTCAAATAAGTGTTTCGTGAGAAATCTTTTCAAGTTTTATTTTGAGAGAAGTATGAGTTAACTAGAAGAAGAAAAAAGACTTTGCTCTAAGTAAAGTTGTTTTTATAGATTTTGTTTGAAAATAATTGCAAGCAAATAATTGATGACTTTCTTTTTTGTTTTAAACTAGGAGGAGGACTCATAGGGAGAAAGGGCTGCATTGGGGCAATGGGAAGAAGTGACACTATGATGTGTGCAGTGTATGGCTGGACTGAAGAGATGTCCTTCTCTGGGACTTCCACGGGGGATGTGTGCATTTGGAGAGACGTATTTCTCATAAAAACTGTCAAAGCACATGATGGTCCTGTGTTCAGCATGCATGCATTAGAAAAAGTAAGTGAACTGAGAGGATATTACGTAAGACCTAATTTAGATTTAAGAAATGACTTTTTTTTTCTTTTGCTAATTGTAACAGAAATGAAGCCATTCATTATACTGAATTGTGGTGTTCAAGTTACCTCTCTTCAAAAATAATTCACAATTCAGAAAGAATTCTCTTAGAAGCAGGAAGATATGCATTCATTGTTGTGCTATTGTAGTGCTTTGAGTAGATGTGCCTTTTTTGTGCTATGCCACTTAACTTGGAGTCCCCACTGACTGTGATACTCTGAGGATGACAGTGAGGGGGGGGAAAAAGAAGTGCATGGCCTTTTGTGTCTGAGATTTTTGCAAGGAACCCTCTGCAAAGGAGAATTCTGTTACGCTACATGAACCTGCCATACTTCTTACTACAAGATGGTTTGTGTGGAGCACGGCCGGCCTAGCAGATGGATGTCTGAGATTTAGTTTGCTCGAGCTCACTTGGTAACTTCAGGGATGCTTTTTAACCAGAATAATTAGAATATTCTAAAAATTGATCATCTTTTAAGTTTGGGTAATAATGTAAGTTATTGTGCTGTAGTGAGTTGTTGCAGCATGACCATTTTTAACTTATCTGTAAATTCTTAATTTGAGCTAACCTTCCTAAGTGAAAAACAATAAATCACACTGGTAACATTAAGAGCTTGTATGTGAACGGTCACTGGGGATGAGATCGTGGTATTTGATATATCTGTATGTATGTTAAAAATAAAGGAGAAATGGCTCATTTTATTCCTGATTTTTTTCATCTTGAACATCTGTAGTTCAATGACATATAATTACATACATTGCATATAATTACATGTCATCCATTGTCAGTATTGGCAGAAATCACTGCAAAAATAAGTAAAAATAATGAAATCATACTAACTTATTTATCTATTTATTTATTTATTTTGTCAGGGATTTGTCACTGGTGGAAAGGATGGGGTAGTAGCTCTCTGGGACGATACCTTTGAGCGCTGTCTCAAAACCTACGCCATCAAAAGGGCTGCTTTGGCGCCTGGGTCTAAAGGTAGAACATCTGACTTCTCTTTCTCTTATAATACTGTTTAAAATACTTTCCTCTTTTTATGGAATTGCCTTGGCAATCCAGATTTGTCATGATAAATACTAAAAGAATTTTGGTTAAAGCTTTATTCAGTCCAAATAAGTCATATTTCTGTGATGTGTGTGGGAGGGGAACATCACATAATGGTAGTTTGGTTGTACATTTGATAGGGGCAGATCTTCAGTTTTAATCTGCCCAAATGAGGTGATTTAAACCGGACTTAATTATATTCAATTCTTTAAGTTTTTAAAGTGACAATAAAGCTTCCTGATTAGAAACATAACAGAGTTTATCTGTTCTGTCCTGTTTTTTTAAGGAGTAGTCTACAAAAGGAATAGAATTTAGAACTGTGGTTACTTTTATAAGGCATTAGTGCATTTGGTGACTTCTTGTTCTGTAAATGCATATCTGTGCTGAAATAATTCCTGAACACTCCTTCCTGTTACTCCCATTTATTATTGGTTTTACTGCTTATATAGTTTTTCCTATTTGACATTCTGAATAGTTTTCTTGCTCTTCTCCCTCTCTCTTAAAATTACATTTCATGTATATGATAAATGGTATTGAACACGAGCAATATAACTGTTGCATGTTCTTTCACTAAGTTTGCCAATGAATCAGATTGATTAAATTTCAGAGATAATCTGTTGAGCAGAAAAATCATTAGCAATTGCTTGGTGTAAGAGCTTCATTATGCGGAAAAAGAATTTATTTGCTAAATAGCCCCAAATTCTTACATGCCAGAATGTATTTTTAATTTTTTCATACTGCGTATTGTTTTCTAAAGTAAGAATGTAATGCATATGTGCTGAATAATCCTCAGCTAATGCACACTTGCAAATCTTCTGTCTTTTCACATTTCAATAGGTCTCCTCTTAGAAGATAATCCTTCTATACGTGCCATATCTTTAGGACATGGTCATATTTTAGTGGGCACAAAGAATGGTGAAATATTGGAGGTGGATAAAAGTGGACCAATAACACTGCTGGTTCAGGTACCTGTTAAATGACAATTAATTAATTAAATACTCCATGCTACAATTATTATTTTAGTTTTCAAGTGAAGAGTGTTGTAAATTAATAATTTAATTGCTGGCAAAGGTAGTTGTTAAAGTTGCTTCATAGTGTTTTTTTTTTTTTTAATTAAGGCTAGAATAGACTTGTCTCTAAACAAAACATAGGGCTCAGTTTTTCATGTAGTAATTTGCTCTGGCTATTAATCACTTCTTTTGCTTTAGAAGTGATCTTTTTTAGGTTTATTTTCATTTTTTTCTTTGTACCTATTTAAAAAAAAACTTCAGTTTTCCCTCTGCTAACTAAATATACTAAATAAAATACAATTTTCACAAAATAATATCATCATATGACTTCCTTTAGTATTTAAGTAAAATTTTTTAAAGGTTTAACTCATTTATGAGTGGTCATTGTAGTGTGTAAATAAATGGATTTTTAAAGCATATATTATAACCTTAGTTAAATGCCTGTGAAAGTTATTTCACAGAGAATAATTTTCTGTAGGACTAATTAGTATAATTAAGAGCATTAGTGTAGGACTTTTTTTCTTTTTTTTTTAATTGCTTCTTTGTTTCTTTGCTTTTACTTGGAAGTATTTTTGTTATTCTGCAAAGATTTGTATGTTCTCATTATAGTTTTCCTTATTTCTTCCTTTTAGGATTTTTTCCCTAATTTTTAATATGAAATTATCTGTTTTATTTTTTTTTTTTTAGGGTCACATGGAGGGGGAAGTTTGGGGTCTAGCTACTCATCCTCATTTACCTATTTGTGCCACTGTAAGTGATGACAAAACCTTAAGAATATGGGATTTATCTCCTAGCCATTGTATGTTAGCTGTTCGCAAATTGAAGAAGGGTAAGATACTTGGTATGAAAAAAAGATTTAACTGAATTCATTTGACATTTACCAGCATTGTAAATCTTGTAAAAGCAATAATATGAAGGAATTCCTTTCTTCACTCATTTTATTGGTATTCTATTCAAGTGTGTTATTTAGCCCTCCTGCAAAAAAAATCTGTACAGAAGATTTGTGTGTAATGTTGCTCAAGATTATGTGCAATCATAACATATTTAAATCGGTGAATTTTTACAAATGCACTGAATACTGTATTCAGTGAATACATAAAAATAGAAGTATTAACATAATTCTGCCATCTTGCATGTAGTATTGCAAACATTTTTAACAGTGGGTGAAACCCAGACGTTTTTGGAAGGAAGATCAAACTGTTATGTGAACTAGATTGCTTGGTTGGAACATTGGAGTGAAGTAATTTTCAAAATCTAGGCCGAATTATCTTAATTCTGGTGTATTTTGCCTTTGTCTTGGTAGTTTGCCTGGTTGGGTTTGCCTCAGCTTTGGAGGCTGAGCTGATGTTTTACTTCACTTTGCCTTAGCAATCAGTTTTCTTTTCACCTTTGTTATGTATCGGGCCTGGCATTTGTGCAGGGTGGGTTTGTATTCGTGTTTATGGGAGCTGTTTTAGTCTATTACCTTAAACAGCTGACTTAAGGAAACTGAGAGATTAGGGTAGCGCACAACTTCTAGAAGGTCCAGCAGAGAGCAACCAAGATGATTAAGGGAATGGAATATCTTTTGTATGAGGAAAGACTAAGTGAGCTGGGCCTGCTTAGCCTGGAGAAGAGAAGGTTGAGAGGGGATCTGATCAATATGTACAAATACCTGAGTGGAGAATGTAGGGAGCAAGGGACCAAACTCTTCTCAGTGGTGGCCAGTGTCAAGACAAGGGGTAATGGATATAAGTTGAAACACAGGAAGATCCATCTCCACGTCAAGAACAACTTCTTCACTTATTTTTTTTTTTTTTTTCTCCCTCCCCCCAGGACATGCTAAAGTATTTAGTTAATTAAAAGGTCAGAATACTTCTGGTTTACACTTCTCATCCGTGTTCAGTTGGAATTAAAGCTGAAGATAATTATACCTGTAGGATAGATAAGGATGGAATCAGCGTAGCAAAGTAAAGGATTACTATCTATAAGTTATAGACAGTAATATAGTCTATAACTATAGTCTATAAGTTAATCAGAGGAAAAGTAGTAGGGAAAATATTTAAACTAATGGGAAATCCCAAATGGGGGAAAAAAATGTGTATAAACTGGTTACAAATGCATTTAGGTTCAAAACTGAACTTTTTCAAGTGAATATTGACATGCGTATTAGAAATACTATGTGTCAGAGTGACCATGATAGCAAACAAGTGGATTCACTGAGTCAAGAAGGCCTTTTCCAACTGTGTGTTTATTAATAGGGCACATGGCAGCAAACACCTGGGATCAGATACTTACAAGGAGAGCAAATTAGAAATATAAAGGAAATAGTGATTATTAATCACCGAACGGTTAAGGTTGGAAGGGACCTCTGGAGATGATCTAGTCCAACCTCCCTGCTCCAGCAGGGACACCTAGAGCTACTGAGGAATAAATGTTGATTAATGGGCTTATAAATCTAATGAAGATGTTTTTCTTATGTGTGGATGTATATATTTATACACTGTGTGTATACATATACGCACACACACGCGCGCGCGCACACACACACACACATTATATATGTATATATATGTATGTACGTATATTTGTTGATTTACCAGTAGCTTCTGTGGACTTTTACAATGTAGAACTTGGAAGTGATCTTGGTAGCATGGTATGTTTCATTCATCTGTAGACGGTATGAAACACTATTTCTTTAATAATGTAGAAGTATTATCTAAAAGAGGGACTGTTTATTGTAAATGAACCTGAATGTCATATTTCCTTCCTTATAGGAGGCAGATGTTGCTGCTTTTCTCCTGATGGGAAGGGATTGGCTGTAGGTCTCAATGATGGAAGTTTTTTGATAGTTAATGCAGATACTCTAGAGGATCTAGTCTCCTTTCACCACAGGAAAGATGTTATTTCAGAGATCCGATTTTCTCCTGGTAAGTGATATAAAATTAAGATTTTTCCTATCCAGATTTTTTAAGCAAACTTTATGTTCATTGTTGATCATGAGGATGTGCATTGTGAATATTGGGTACTTCATTAAAAATATTCTAGCCTTATTCTGTGGCTGCCTCAAATGGGCTAATAAAATGCGTTAAAGATAGGGCATGATGCAAATACGTAGTTCTGATGAAGTGTCTTTCTTCACTTATTCTATGGGGAAAAAGAAACAAAATATAACCACAATAATCCAAATCATATTCTTACCATTGTAAGAGTAAGAATACTCTTCTTGTGTTTTCCAGATACTCTTTAAAACATTAAGGGAGCGATTTGTAATACTCGTTTACTCGTAAAAAAAGAATAAAATTAATATTCATGTTTCAAATGTTATTGGCATTAAAGTTGCATATTATTTGTTTAAGGGCAAGATTACCAGGATAGACTCACTCAAAGTAATCTCCTAAAATCAACAGTCGAATTTTAAATCGACATCCAACAACTTCCCTGATGGTGCTGTTCTGCAGTATGAACCATGTATCATTTTGGCCCTTCATTTAGATTATTTTTGGCTAATAAGAATGTTTGAAATAGAGATACCAGAATATCGTATTGCCATTTCCTTTTTTCCCCCCTCTACAGTGCTTAGCAACACCAGCAATACCATTTTTTTTACCAGTTAAACTCTTAGTAGGGGATTTACGTATGTGGCTTAAGTTGTTGGTGTTACTTCAGTGAAAATATTCCTCTGTAGTCAAAATATGATGTGAATAACTGATATAAATCCTCATGCAACATTGATTACCTGAGCCTTGCCACTCAGTGCAAGAAATGCCCTCACAGTGCAAGAAATGATTTAAACTTTCATCTAATAAATTATTTTTTCAGTAATAAGATATTACTGTAATTTGATAGATAAAAAACACCAAAATTTTATTCTTACAGGATAGGAACACATCTGCCAGAGGCTATGTATGAATTGCCAAACTTATTTCAAAGAAAGCTAAGTTGAATATAGCTAGGCTCTCCAAAGTAATTTAATATTACTAAAAACATTAAGAAAATTCCTTGTGTTTTTTACTGATGTATTTTAGGGGCTGGAAAGTACTTAGCTGTGGCATCGTGTGACAACTTTGTAGATATTTATAATGTAATGAGCAGTAAGCGAGTCGGAATCTGCAAGGGAGCCTCTAGCTATATAACACACATGGACTGGGATGTAAGAGGTAAAGAGCATTTATCTGAATTCTAAAAATCTACTTGATTATGGACTGAATCACTGTAAATTACATCTGGAGCATGAATTTGTGGTGCCGTTGATACATTCCTGCAGCTTAAAAAGATATCCTCTTGTATAATGCAGCAAATGTAATTGTATCAGTAGCTCAGGAATTAGGTATCCTTGCATATTGACCAAAATGGAAGGAAGACTGTCTTTGCTACTTTATTCTTGGATATTAATGTACAGTCATTTTAAACACTAATTTTAGTGCTGTTTTATGTAAAAACAAGGCTGCATGACTGTCCATTTCAAAATAAACCTGGAAGAGTGATAGAAATTAAGTTTGAGAATTTTGAAAATGGGAAGAAATCAAAAACCTTAATAAGAATCCTTCTCAGGAACAAATTATACAGGCAAGTAGAACTCAGTTCTTTGGAAACAGCCTGTGGCCACCTGGAATTTGTGGTTTTTTTCAAGCCAAAGAGCAAATCCAGGGAGCACAGATGAGCTCTGAATTGCACTCAGTGTATGGTGTCTACCATCTGATAGGACTATCCTAAATAATAGGAGAATGTGCTGCATTGTGGAAGTTTTCAGAGAGAGAAGGAAGGAATGTAAATGTAAGGGATCAAAAGACTCAGATCTTCAGAAAAACAGGCTTCTAGTTTCACTGTTTATATATGCAACAGCTTGTTAAATGGAAACAGTTTGTGGAATGTTGTTAGCAAAAAAGAATCATAACAAAGTGTTTTGTTTTAGTTTAGTAAAATGTAATGTTCTAATTAATTTAATATGTAACACCCTTTATAGGTAAACTTTTACAAGTCAACACTGGTGCTAAAGAGCAGTTGTTTTTTGAAGCTCCTCGTGGAAAGAAACAGACAATTCCTAGTTTGGAGGTGAGGAAACCATCTGCTATCTTTTGTTTTCTGACTTTGGTTATGGTTTAACAGGCTTTGTCATGTAATAGAGAATGATACTCAAAATTATAACTGTTCTTTTCAAATATATTCTCTCTGAGCATTTGCTGTTCTTTGTCCTTTTTTAGCAGTCTATTCAGATAATGTCACAAGGATGATTAACCTTGTTTCTGGAGTACTCATGTCTCATTATATCATAATGCAGTAAAGTATACTTAGTGTATATAGAGACAAAAGTAGCTTATAGAGACAAAAGTAGCTGTAATATTGTTTTTGCAATATCAGAGGACTAATATTAGGGCAAAGTGAATATGGATGATACTCAAAATAATGCATTGTGTAAGGCTGAAAAATATTTGTTTTCTTTAGCTTTGAAGGGTAGGTAATGTCAAAAGTCATTTTAAATACTTCTAGAGACTTTGAAAGTAGAAGTTAATAGGGATTAAATCAATGTCTCAAATGAAATCTGAAAGAGTAATAACATGATATTTTGGATGACATTTTACAATCCAAGGATTTTTTCTTGAAATCAGTTATGGGAGAAAACTGCCTGGGAAAACGTGCTCTGTCTCAAACAGATTGTTTTTGTAGGTAGAAAAGATTGGCTGGGCATCCTGGACAAGTGTTCTGGGCTCCTGTTGTGAAGGAATTTGGCCAATAATCGGTGAAGTCACAGATGTAACTTCTTCCTGCCTCACTAGTGATAGTAAAGTGTTAGCTACAGGAGATGATTTTGGATTTGTGAAACTGTTTCGGTACCCTGCTAAAGTAAGTAACTTTCAGCTGTGTGAGTGAGAACATTGGTTAATAAAGTTGTAGAAAATTACCACTATAAACAAAGTACTGTTTGTAAACTTTTGTTCTTTTGCTCAAAGAATGCATTAAGTATTCTACTGCAGTTTGCAGTGGATTAAACTTTTGGTTAATAACAATGACCGTTCCAGCTTTGACTAGAGATCTGTCTTGTCTAGTGTCCTGTCCAGTGACAAATGTCTTTCCCACTGCACTTTTCCTGAGGCATCTAGTGATATTACACCAGACTGTAAGCATTATGTGAGTCAGGCAATTATTAAAAATGTTTTAGATATTCATGTGCTCAATGTAGATTTATTAATGTAGTTTTTGGCCTCCTTCACTCTTTTTTTTCCTTTTTTTTTTTTTTTTTTTTTGGTAAGACAATGAACGATTCTTCCTTATTTCTTCACTTATTTTGTAGACCTCCATTCTGTCTGCCTCAGTTGTCTTCTTCCAAGATGAATAACTTTAATATTTTCTGATCATGCAAAGCGCATTCTTCTTGTTGCTCTTCTAGGACCTTTCTACTTCTCTTGTGCATTTGTCAGTGAATATTTTCTGAATATTTATTATGTCATTGATGTCAGCAATGTAAAGATCCGAAATACTTCGGGTGCATTTTATTCTTAATCTGTTAGATTTTATTATATTTTTAATGAAAAAGAGTCCAGTGTTTATTGCTGGAATCCATTTTAAAGCAGATTCTTATGTGATCAATCAGTTAAGTGTTGACTTGCTTCAAATTACAGCAGTTTTTTCATCTGAAGTGTTTTCTTCTTGGTGGGAAAAAAAAAATCTGATCCCACTGGTGGAAAAATGCTTAACATTTCATGAAGTTGCTATAGGAGAAAAATTTGGCAAATTGTGTAATAGATCCGAATGCAAAACACCTAAAGCATAAAGTGTGAAGACATTAAGAATGTGCACTGGTAACACAATTCTGTTTTATCAAGAACACTGGTTAATTTTTGCTATGTGTCTTTTTCCGCCTCTCCTTTCTTAGGGAAAGTTTGGAAAATTTAAGAGGTATGTGGCCCACAGTACCCATGTAACAAATGTCCGTTGGACCTATGATGACAGTTTGTTGGTTACTGTTGGAGGAGCAGACACCTCTTTAATGCTGTGGACTTATGAGATGGAAGGACATCGGGATAGCAGGCAGTGTGACAGTGAAGAGTCTGATCTAGATTCGGAAGAAGATGGGGGTCAGTAATAATTTATAAAACCGCCTGGATTATCCTGACTTCAGAAAACTGTTTTATTTGTTAATGGAAAGCTGGTAATATGGACATAATAAAGCTACACATATAATTGCTTTAAACATTTCAAATACATTAATTAAATTCCCTGTTTGAAGAAAGGACCAAAACACTGTTGTAAAGAAAATGAAAATGGATTGCTTCACTTAATGTTTTGGGTTAGAATATATGAAAAGAATCTTTACATTTTTAAAATGAAAAAAACCCACTTCCTTGCCAATTAAATGTGACTTCCAGAAATCTATAGAAAAGTAAATTCATGGCATTTTTGATTATGGCATTATTAATATGAAATTATGTTGAAATCTGTGCCATATGAGAACATAATTATCTTGTGATATCATAGCAGACCAAAGTCAACTGTTCTTCATATCATACAACAAGGTGTTGCAATATTATAAAATTAATAATATTATAAAGTATTAATTATACTTCATAGAATTAAGTTGTGTTGTTTTTGACATGCTTAATTTTTCCTTTAATGTTATATTTATATTTATATTTAATGTTATAAATCCATGACTTCCTGTGCCCAAAATCTTCCTAAAGAATTACATTTCTGTTCCAATTTTTTCTTCCTTATTTTAATCATAGTCTTCAAGTATTTGAAAATTATTTCAGCTAAATTATAAATATGATGTACAGTAAGTTTTACGTCATTTTTCTCTGAAATCTGTTAGATGACAAAGAGACATCTTAGATATATTACAACATTATTATTATTAAAGCATATCAAATATTGGAGAAATTAAGCATTCATTGGAGGAGATTTTTTAATGCACTATCTTACTGCTTAAAGTATTAAAGGCTGCATCAACAAAAGAATGCGATTACCCACAGGGGAACTTAGTTAACTTCAGCCACTTGAATCAAGAATTACAATCTGGACAACTCTTGCTCAGCTTCTACCCGTGGGCTGTTAGCACGTCTTTGCCATGTTTACTGTAATAAGGGTCATACTGATGTGCTTGACTCTAAACGTTATATAGGCACTAGGTATAGCGCTATGGATACCATTGAAAAGTTGTCATTTAAAAAGTGGATCCTGAAACTGAGCACAACTGGGTGCCCAACTTTCCAGAGTTTAACCGCAGCTCCCATGTCGTGAGGTGCTTTGCAAAGATTGAGTTAAAGCCAGCTGAGGAGAATGGGGTAGCTTTGAATGCCCCTTCCATCTTCCCTGATAGTCTTTTTCCAATTTTAAAAGATGATATAGAGGGTATTCTGTTGTGTTCTGATTGTTTTCTTAGAATCCTTTCTGGAGGGCTGATCATTCCCATTTACTTCCTTTCAGTTGTGCTTTTATGCTATTAATGATGCACGCTGTAGTTGTTCTTGTTGTGCAATACTTTAGTGAGAGATGCACAAATTTATTTCTTATTTTTTTATATCTCGTTTTGCTTTAATACTGTTCTCCCTGTGATTTTTATTAGGCTATGACAGTGATGTGACAAGGGAAAATGAAATTAATTACACCATCAAAGCCTTATCAACAAACATTAGGCCAATGTTTGGAATTAAGCCTCATCTGCAACAAAAGGAGCCAACATTAGATGAAAGGTAATTGCTCATTTACAGTTTTACTAAGGAAAAGAAAAACAATCTCTGAAGATGATTAATAATAAACTTTAATTATCTTTGAACATATATACAAATAAAAAGGATGTGCGTGTAAAAAAGGGGGGGGTATGCATTATAAAAAGAGAAAAAAGAGAAGATTGTCTACCAAATGTCTTGCCTTCAGGGACAGGCTACATCCTTTTTATGTTGGAGAACAGAATACTACCACTGAAGTATTTATTTTATGTTTGGAGAATTTCTTAAGATAATTGAGTTATTTGCCATTGTTCAAAAGTATCAAAATGTTCAAAAATGTTATTTTTGGAACTTTTTGTTGCCTATTGGTAACTAGTGGTGACATTATAGTCATTGGCACCTACAATTATTTTATTGTAAGGTAGCTCTCAGTTCTAGGTGGCTTTGCCCAACTGTAACAAATTGATCTGAAACTACCTCATGTGTTGTTTCCCTGTCCAGATAACTTTCTCATCTGAAACTTTCTGTCCACAGAAGTACTTTTCAGTTTTCAATGCATGATCCTCACAAAAAGTATATTCTGTATGTTAAATGTATGTGGTATCAACAGTTCATGGTTTATTTTTATTTATTTATTTATTAAATGAAACTAAGCCTTCTGGATTTCTTTCAATAATTCTGTTCTGATTAGTTGAGTTTCTGATAGTTGAGTTACATTTTTCTGCTTCAAATAGAATGTTAAAGTAAATTCTCTAGTAAGGTAACTAATTTCTGATTCAGAATGTAAAAGTTGATGAAGGAACTCCGTTGCCTTCATTGTTGGGAAAGGGTCTGAAAGTTCGGAGACATAAAACTTCAAGTGGAGGTAAAGAGAATTTTTTTGAAGAGTGAAACCAAAATATATTAACTGTATGCATCGTAACCTCTGGTGTAATTAAGTTAATATTGTGCACGGCTGATAAAGGTTTTAGTAGGTCTACTTTTACAGACACTAATTTTTAAAAAATTTTATTTTCTTCCTTTTTGCTTCATATGAAGGCAGGGGGTAGTGAGGTAAGTTTATTTTCACAAAGTGAAGGATCAACCATCTTTTGATAACTGAATTGCTTGAAAGAGTATTTTGAAATAGATGTGAATATTTTAACAATTTAGTGATAAATAATTCAGTAGGTTGTTACCTAGTAGAAAAGAATATGAATGGACAAAGTCCAGTACACAGCCAGTAGATGGAATGGACACTAAATAATATGTATGAGAGGAGCAGATCGGAGCTTACCTTGTGTTTTCTGATGTTTTGGAGCGTCTCTGGAACAGCTTGACACAAGCAGACGTCTAACAGCAAAACAAACTTCTTGGGGACTTACGTATGACATTGTTTACACTTATAGAGGTTATGGAGGTCCAAAATAGAATAAAAAAGTACATTTCTGTTAAAGCTCTGCAGAAAAGAGCAAAAGTATTATGCAGTCAGGAAGAGAGCGTGCGCAGAAACAGACTACAACATTTTTCAACCTGGTTGATGGGGAGATTCTTTGTGGAGGAGTGAATTAGGGCTTTTGCTTCTAGTCCTTCCAGTGACCTTTCATCCCAAAATGGAAATGTAATTCCTGGAATATGCATCTGAATAAAGTGTTATTTTTGCTCTCTGAAGCTATTATTCTAGTCTCAGTTTTTGGAGAAGTGATAATTCTTCTTCAATAATAGCAGAAGGCAAATGAGATTTAGGACTCTCCATTGCCACAGCAGTTTCACTAGGAGAAAAAGACAGTGCTTTAGCACACCCACTTGGATGTGTATTTGAATTGGCTCTCATCTCTAAGCAACAGTCCCTTTTTTTTTGTTTGTGTCTTCAGACAAAACATAATGTTGCCACTTTTGTGGGAGGGTAAGGGGAGGTACTCATTATGGCAGGGATATTATCAATGCAATTCATTAGAAAATCATGTAAATATTTTTGAAGCCTTAAATGTTTAGGTCTGTTTGCTGCTTGAGACAACCAGAAGAGAAGTTGTAGAAAGGCATTTAAAGATGAGTGGAAGAAATAGCTGTTGCTACACACCAGGCCCCAAGTTCCACACAGGGCTATTTGTAGTCTTATTGTATAGCTTACATGACTAAAAGCAACAACTGAGTTAAGTTACGTTATCTTATGCTGTATAAGAGAGCACACGTGTCCAGGAAATGCTGGCTGTAAAATTATTCTACATTATTCCAGTGCAGCCCACTGATGATGAGAATGAAGAGAATTATTGATAGCATTACAGAGGTACTGCTGAATCTGTTAGATAGCAAGGAAAAATGCGACTGGAAGATCTACAGGTTGAATTAGCCTGAAGTCTATTTCAGCCTACTTAGCTTGACGTATCTTAGATTATCACTTCTGTCCTTGCAATACAGTTAGCAAAGATGCCTAAAGTGGCAAATATACCAACACTTCATCGGTAAACGCTTTTGAGATGATTTTTTTCTTACTCTATAGATTTTTACAAATATTTTTGTTTGAAAACTTATTTTTATTTGTTCATGTAGGTTTTTATAAATTTTTTTTCAGTTTATTGGAAGTTTCCCAATGAAAGAATGATGACAGGAGAGACATTCTGTCCAAGTCTGAAATATAAATCAGCATTACATGATGTAATGATCCAAAAATATCATCAGATGGTTGGCTTGAATTAAAAGATTCTGAATTTAACATCTAACTCCCTTGAGGAAGTGAGAGAGGATAACCTTTGAAAATAAGACATGATAGCGCTATAGCAATTGACTTAATAGAAATTCACTGAAATCTTAAATTTTAGTCTTTTTAAAAATTGGGTGTTAGAATTTAAGTTTTCACTCAAATTCATATCTGTTTTAAGGATCTCTTGTATTGTTTAGGGTCACCTCTACATTTCCCAGTGAAGTAGTAATGCCATAATACATCTTTGGTATTGGAATATTTGAATTTCTATAAAAAAGATGAAATAGTGTTGACTGTTGTAGATAAGCATCGCTTTTCTACTTTGAATTCTTTGTATATCTGAAAAACATTATTACAAGATATTTTTGTGGAAAATAGGTCAGTTGTGTCTTAATAGCTTTAGGAATATTTGGGCCACCGTTTATATCCTTTACTGAAATTTTCTTTCCTTATGTATTTTTATGCTAAGTCAGTTGCTCAAAAGAAAAAGCCATCATGGATAGTTAATTGGGAAAGCACCTCTTGCTCCTTGGAGGTTGGGAGAGTGTTTTGGGGAGTACCAGAGTGTTCCTACTCTGCTTTCTCAGAGGCCTTCGCTATTCCTCCCTGTCAGTGGGAGGATACTGTGATTCATGTCCCTTAGATAGGAATGGCTGTACCAAGAGGAATTGAAATTAAAAAATGGGGAATTTTTGTTTAATTCACCATAAACTTAGCAAAATAAAGATTTGTGAGCTATCAAATCCTTTTAGAAAATTTGTCTCTGGCAGTCATCACTTCCTGTTTTCCCTATAGATATCATTACTCAGTCCATGTGCATGTCCTCTTGCATAGGAAGCTTCCCATATATCATATTTCTGTTGAAAATACGTGTTGCTGCAAAATGGCTTTGAATAATTTTTTGCCTCAATACCTTTTTTGGAATGTGAAAGGATGCATACAAAGCCTTGAACAATTTTAGATCCTTGCATTTATAGGGAAGTAGCAACAGGCAGGAAAGTAGCAAAGTAGTCCTCTCTATTGAACCACAAGGGTAAAAAAATATAGTTGAATCTGATGCAGAAAGCAAATGAACCTAAATTGTGGTCACAGTGGGGAAGAGAGAACAGTGGAAATACATTCTGTTATCTGAATATGAATTGCCTCACAATTGCCACCTTAAAAACGGGCATTGAAAGGGAAATCAAGAAATTTTGTGCAAATATACTGAATACCTTTTAGATGAATAGAAGGAAAGCAACCAGAGAATTTTGTTGCATATTGTAAGTTCTGTTCTAATATGAATGTAATTAGCATAGATTTCAGAGTTTTTATCATCTCTTCCACTAAAATTCTTTCAAGATACTTTTGTGAAGGTCAAAAGAAGTCCTTCCACATTCTTATAATTCTTATAATCCATATTTGCAAAATAATTGCTTTAATTTCATAGGTTTCCCATTATAAAGGGAACTTAAATGAATTTCAACAAATACAACTTTTTATAAAAAGCTTGTTTTATCATCTCCTTTTCCTCTCTCAACCTTTGTGATTCAGGGGAGGCGGGAAGCTGTATGTCATAATGAACAACTACATCAGCGGACTTTAGTTTTAGTAGTGTCTTCATTCTCTATTGTTTGTAGAAAAAAATGAAATAAATTATAGGATAGTTTAAGTTGAAATACTAAAGGAAGCTTTCACATCAGACTTCCTGAAGTTTAACCTATATAATTTCAAGTTACTATTTTAATGCTATAATATGCCTAAGACGTTTGCATGGTTTTGGAAAAGAAAAAGTGTCTTAGAAAATCTGCGAGTTCTGTGAAACAGTTTCTGCATGTTGGCATGTACATTAGTGCATAGTATTAACTCTGATATTAAAAAACATGAACTTTCTGGAGATTCATACTTCACAAGCAAAAATACCATATTGTTGTATTTCTGTGTCTCAGAGTCCCAGAATAGAGTACAACATTGTGGAAAGAAATACTGCCCTTTCTCCCCCCAATTTTTTTCCCCCCAAAGCTGAGTTGGCAAATTTGCCTCCTTTAGGAAGTTAAAGAGCCAATTGCCAATATATCTAGATTTGTAAAATACTGTTTTGAACACAAAATTATTAATAATTAAAATAATTAGATTTAACCAAGAAAGAAATGCCTAGCGAAACAATTTCCGCAGGTGAAGGTTAGAGCGTTAACATTTCAGTTAGTAATGCTTTGTGTAGACTGGCTTTATAACTGTCACTTTTCCCTATGTTTATTACAAACTGGAATCCAAGTGAAAATCTAGGGGAAAATTTGAATCTAAGTTGTAAATATTGTTCTGAACTTAAGTTGAGAGACTAAAAAAAGTGAAATTGGAGAATAAAGAGCTAGAAATGCCAAATGCAACCAAAAAATACCTTTATATGAATGTTCAGTTCAGCAACTTGAGGAAAATTATGAAAGTTTTTCCAGGAGTGGAGCATAGTTGTCATTGTCTCTGCATCATGCTTATCTTAAAATGTCTCTGAAAATATTTGAATTGTGTAGTCCTTCGAGGATTGCAAATGTTAGTGAATATAAAATCTGTTCAAGGTGGATTTTAATTTTATTGGGATTAATAACCACAACTTATTGGTTTCCTTTATAAATAAATAATAGTACATCAGCTATTCCTGGAGATTTGCCTCTATTGCTCCAATTTTGAATAATATTGGAACAATAAAAGGGAATGAGTGAAATAGATCGCTTTCCTTGGGAAAAAGAAAACTTGCAAGTAAGTTGATACAATATTTCCCAAAGCAAAGAAAATCATCCCCTCTGAAAGAACTAAAAATTAATTTTGCATGACCCGTATGTGAAAAGATTGGTAGCTGCTGTCTCTTCTTCTGCAGCCAAATTGCTTGGAAGTTTTTAAAACAAAAAGAAATCAAAATGGAGAAAGTGTAGCAGTTTGAAACTAAGTGCTGATTCATAATACACTAATACTATTAGAAAATAGTCAATAGATACCTATGCATTCTGATGATAGGAGTGTGCATAATATTTGATTGAGAAAAGCCATCCTCCAAATCTGTGGAACTGGCTGCCCAAGTACAGTCAACATAATTTGAATTAAATAATAAGGGAAAAAAAGAATAATTTATATATCAGTTGTGCTAGTACCCTGCACATTTTGGCTAGCTGAGATAATTTTTTTTTTCTGTGAGTGAGCTTGTACATATTATCTTCAATAGCAAATCGAATCTCTTTTATCTATGTCTTCTTTTACGTAAGTTAAATCTTCTTTAATTAAGTCAGGTGCATTATTTGCCTGCTCTTTAGATGCTTGATACACTTTGGATTTGGGGGGCCTATTTCTGCTCGCTCTCTCTTTCTTTCCCTCTTTTTTTTTCTTTTTGTTAAGAGTTAGACCTAAGAATCATATTTTCATGTCATCACCATGTAAATGAGTGGGAGCTTTCTGCACAGATAGAGACCCAGAGACTGTAGAGTTGTGTATAAACCTCTTACTGTAAAATGCGTTTGCTTATTTAAAAGTGAACAAAACAGATATTTTTTTTTCTATGAGTAATTCACTGACACACAACTTTCAGCCAAACTTGTAATCCTTTTCTCTTTCTTATCTGCTGCTGAAAAGAGGTTCCAGGTAATACTCTTTTGTTTTTGTTTTCTGGCTAACTAGTCTGTGTCATCTCTCATGCCCCTTACAGAGCCATCCGTCATGTTGGTGTCAACACATCCATTACACTTCAAAATATTTTTCTACTATTTAACAGTTTTTAATTTTATTATAATTCTGTGTGTTCTCTTCTGTCATAAAAATAAGTTAGACATTTCTTGACCCACCAGGCATGACCATTAAACTTGCCTGTGTGTTACTAGTACAAATTTGTGGTACTACTGATTAAAATATATAATTCTTCACTCAGTCAAGTTCCTGGCAGACAGCTGTCCACCTTGTAGATGAATTGCTTTGCATTTGATTTGACAGCTTTACCCAAAAATGCCAAGGCTCACATGTTGCTAAATTACTAAGGTATTGTATACCTGTTTGTATGCACTTGTGCGTACTAATTGGCACTTATTACTCACAGGAAAATCATTTTGACCATTTTTTCTCAGCAAGCAGTATCTAAAAACTGCTATGTTTCATTATATTCTCATGGAAATTAGACCTCTGAAGTTTCACATGTGACTTTAAAAATCTTACAAGGAATGTAAAAAATGTAAAAACAGAAAAACTTATTGTTTTTGTATTTTATTTTCTGCTTGGCACCTTTCAGAAAGGGTATTGAAATTGCTCGGTGCTGAAGGCTAATGCAAAATCAATTGCCCAAGTCGAATGCAGTTTCCCTGAAGCATAAGGTGTAACTCTGGTGACTTGCACAGGCAAAAAAACCTTTTTTTTATTGGTACCAACAGCTGTAAACTGCTCTATAAAATCATGTTTAAAGTAACTTACTAATTTTTAAAACAGAAATAAGAGTCCTAAGTGGCATTATCAAAAAAATACTGTGGAAAGTAAAGAATTAGTGACAGTTTATATGAATCACAGGGGAACAATTCAAAAGACCACCATCTGTTCCACTAGTAACTTTAGAAACTGCATATCAAAAATAGAGACAGATACAGTAGTGTCATACAAGGCAACCTGGATATCAGTGCCAGTAATATTGAAACTATTCCCAAAAGTATGAGGGGAGGGAGGATTAAAGGCAGAGTAAACTGCTATTTTTAATTTTTTTTTTTTTTTTAGTCTTCTAACAAGGAATAATGCAATACAAATATTGATTCTGTTTGCATGCTGAAAATAAAATGTATATACTAAGGTACTTGCTTCCCCTGCCATAGATGTCTTGAATCTCCTCCTCCATTTTCAGAGCAACCCCATCTACATGTCCACTTGCTCCAAAATGTTCTCCATGCTTCTGCTGTCCATCTTATGTCCACAATATGAATGAAGCCAATATGATGCATGCAGTTGTGTGACCACTATATGTTGTATGTGCAATTCATCATGTTCCTGCACATGAAATTTAAGAAATAGCAAATGAAAAAGATCTTCAGATGATGTATTTTTGAAAAAGTACTCTTAAAATGTATTCTGGAGTTCTTTGATGTTCCTGCTCAGTTGTCACCCTGATGATTAACTGGGAAAAAATAGATACATTCATGTACTTTGCCTTCTAATTCCACTGCTCTGAATCAACATAGAGTATTTTCATAGATGGGTATTTACATAAACTGTTTAGATGACTTGAGAGACACATAACTGAGCATACATTTTCATGTTAAGTTTTATTGACTGAATGTACAGTCA
This sequence comes from Nothoprocta perdicaria, assembly GCF_003342845.1. Taxonomy (NCBI): domain Eukaryota; kingdom Metazoa; phylum Chordata; class Aves; order Tinamiformes; family Tinamidae; genus Nothoprocta; species Nothoprocta perdicaria. Next base: position 301,797 of record NW_020455620.1, read on the forward strand.
GTTTTGCTGCAATTGTTTGTTATGAGTATGTCTATAAATATCCCAACTCAAATGTCTGGCTAAGGATGGCTACCTACCTGTATGTACACCAATCTGTATAGACATAAAATATAGATGGTCTTTTAAAGCAATTATATAATGTGAGGCTGTTTTAACTCTTCTCTCATCCTGTCACAAGAGATTAGCAGCCAACAAATGTTATAAAAACGCTGTATTCTAGATGTAGGCAGCAGAGAATTCTTGCAATTCAGTCTTGATAACATAAACATCCGCCACATCTGTGGCCTTTCTGCTTCCATTGCTTTCTTTACTGAGAAGAATGAAATGAGAAACTTAAGTTAGCTCTCATGCTCTTTTTAACTTTTATTTTTCTCTCCTTATCTTTCAGAGACATAAATGGGGGAAAAAAGGGAGAAAGGAAAGGGAAAGAAAGTAGTGGAAGGAGGGCTCCTTATGCTCTGGTTTGCCAGTTGTGCAAAGTTTGAACTCTTGCTTTGGATCAGTTTTAATTTGTGGTACATGTGGTAGTCTCCTGTTTTGAGCTCTGCTATTTGAAGTGCCAGAGAAACTTATCTGAGGCCTAGAATCTGACATCTTTGTCTTACGTGCTTGCTACCTACAAATAGTGATTTATTTGTTGTTTGAAAAGCAGCAGAAATTATGCTTTTCTTTTTTGAAAAGCAGCAGAAATAATGCTTTTCTCTTAGTCAGAAAGGCTCTCTATAAGTGCAAAAAGAACGTGACCTTTGCTTCTTACTCAACTTCTCCTTTTTAAGGAATCTTTGGGTTTTTGTCAGCTAGTGGCTTTGTAGGCTGCTAATCATGTTCGGTGTTTCTGTTCGGCAAACAAAGCATTCGCTTTTTGCGTATTGATGCTTCTGGGATGAGTAAGGGGGTATGGCAGTGATCTTTCTAGTCCTTTGGATTTCTATTCACAGATTCACAGATTCACAGAATATTTAAGGTTGGAAGGGACCTCTACAGATCATCTAGTCCAACCTTCCTGCTCAAGCAGGCACACCTACAGCATGTATTCACACATTTCAGTCATTTTATTTGATTGGATTTGATTCAATTAATACACAGCACTTAAGAAGGCTACCATGACCATAGGAGATACCTATTATCTCAGGAAAATCTTGATCGGTTTATTTGTAATTGAAATTGCTCTTCTACCTAATGCTATGGAACAAGCATTTTTTTTTTCCATTGCAAGTCTGAAGATTACACCCTTATGTGAAAGGACATATAGGGTAAAAATAACCGAAAAGGTTGAGAAAGAAATAGACTTCCACAAACAAATCTTTTAAAAGTAAAGGTGATGTTTGTAGAGATCGAGTGGCTATTACAAGCATGAGGGCTGGCGTAGGAAGTGCTAAGCTAGAAGGTGGACAAGAGCAAAAGGCAGAATAGTAGATGTTGGGCATGTGTCAGTCTAGAGTGAGAACAGATGAAAGGGGACTAGGAACTGGTGATGACAGGACAGGAGAAATGACCTGGGAGGTAACTGGGAGGGCTGGGAATTTCCCATGAAGGGTAGCACCTGGAAAGCCATGTCTGAAAGAGAGTTGTTATGAAGTTGGATTGCTGACAGGAACCAGACATGTTCCTTGCCTCTTGTATTGGCCTATGCTTGTGTAGAAGAGGAGGGCAACCCAGCACCAGCCCCCCTCCCCCCCCTGCATTCTTGGTCTGCTTTTCTTTCTTTTCCCTCAAAGTTGGGAACATCTTTTTTCATGGTCACAGAATAAGGCACAGGATGCACTGGCTGTGAGCTAGGTCTGGGCTAGACCTAAAAGAAGAGCTCAGCTACCTAAAAGAAGAGCTCAGCTGCCTGGCTTATTGGTCTTGAGCTCGCCATGAATTTCTTCCAACTGCAGGCCTCTGGGAGGGAAAAAGTTGCCTCACTGTCGGTGCTTTCCTGCTGGGCTCCTTTCCAGAAACGCTGAAGGAATGTACTTAAACACTGTGATATTTAACATTTGTCTGGGGCTAAGAAGACTTTGACTGCAAGAAGTCCACACTGGACTTCTTTGGTAGTTGTCCTGAAATTTTGACTTTGTGTATTAGAAGTCTGTTCTCAAAGGAGTGTTCTCAAACCTTTGAACTAGCAAGAAACAACTGTTGGACTACAGTCCTGTGTGAAATGAAGAAAGTCTTTTTCCATATTCCAGTTAATGCTCTCTATCTTCTGTTCCTCATAAAATTTACATTGAATTATTAAAGAAGTATGAAATTGAGTATGAATTGAAGAGTTTCTTTCATTCATTGGGTTTTTAGTCTTTTTTTGACTTTGAATTATTATTTTATACCTTGCTTTGAGATGAATTTGCTTAATCTAGCCCATATCTAAGTGTAAAATATTGTGAAAAGGCACATTGTTAACTCTCCAGTGTAATACAGATTTTGCTTTGGATTTTCTCTTGTATCTTAAATGCTACAAAATCTAGGCTTATGATGTTGAGCTAAATATATTTTATCTTTTTATATCTTTTCCTTTTTTTCAAATATTTACTTCTTGCCCTCTCTAACAAAATACCTCTTCTTATTGAACTTAATTGTATTTGGTTGAATTGATAAGTTCATCCAGCAGACTGATGGTTTTATGGGGAGTTAGTTCTTAAATAACTTCGCTATTCAAATAGATAATGTATAAGCATATAGTTGGTTGTACATGAAGTGCTTATTTTGTGGCAAATATGCAGAGACATAATCAAAAGATAAAGTACTTCATTTTAGAAAGAGAATAAGAAAGGCAAACTGCTGCCTTATGTTCTAATATTAGCTTGTCATCCTGCCCACTAGATTAAATCATCTGAATTTCACTATTTTGTTATAGCATTTATTTTTAAATGTATTTTTTTATTTTCAAGGGACAGACATTTTATATGTGTAGAATTAATAATCATTGTGCCTTTAAATTACTAGAAATAATTTAATAGTTTTGATAAATAAAAGATATTTTTGTTTTTACTAGTTTTCATTAACAGTGTCTGAAAGATGTATGTTGTTTGTGATATAGAAATATATAGAGAGATGATGAAGAGGTATTTATCAAATATATCTATTTGAGATTTCTTAAATCTGGACTATTTAGAACAGTGGAACATACTGTGCTAACTTTCATGCCTTTATGTGGTGACAGTTTACTTAAAATTGAGTGTTCAGGGCTTTTTTTTTTCTTTTGTAAGAACTGAATGGGCAAGAGTATCTGGGGTTCTTTACACACTATTGCAAGAATGAGGAAAAAAGGGTTTGCTGAAGAAATGTGGAAACAGGTAAAGATGATGTCAAGTGTTTAGGCTAATTAGGTAACCTTTTAAATTTTATCCCACAGTAGTTGTTATAGAGAAGGAAGAAGTACCTTAAGAATATATTCTGAAATAGCAGAGAGATCAACTGTCATATTAATTAAAAAACAAGATTTTGCATTAACCTCATGAATTATTTCAAAATTCTCAGAAAGGGTACCATGTTGAACAGGTACCACATCTGAAATCAAAGGGCTTTTTCTTTTTTCCTTTTCACAGAGGTATTTCTTTTAAAGATAAATGCAAATGCCAGTTAAACAGAGTGGTGCTATGTGTTTTCCATTTGCAGTAACAGGTTAGAAAGTGCTATGTTAGTTTGGAATGGGTGACAGACAGCCTTCTCTTATTCACAGTTCTTTATTTCAGACCACCAGTTAGTAGGGCATTGCCACAGCCTGAGAAACTTCAGACAAATAATGTTGGGAAAAAGAAGAGACCTATAGAGGTAAGCAAAAATGCACTCCTCCCTCTCTTCTTCTAGGATTTTCTGCTAAAAGTAGATGTACAGAAATATGTATGAAAAAGGGTACACCAAGGGATTGTATTCGTTGTAACTGTGTGGGAGATTTACAAAGAACAAAGTTTATTTTAAAAATTTGTTCAAATTCACTTTTGTTAACACTTACAAAAGAGAAATTTAGTCTTGATGACTTTTGGCACCCAGCACCATTTTGTTCAGTACATGGCCACTGCAAAGAAAGAGATGTATACTCAGTTTTGATTAATCTGAAATTAAAATCTCATGAACTGAAATAAACACTTGAATTGTGCATTTTTTCATAGCAGCTGAAGACTGCTGTGCTCTGTGACTTGAAACAAAATTTTTGGTACAGTGTGGCATTTTACCTTAAGAGTTTCTACAAGTTTTAGGTGGCAACTCTTAATTGTCAGCTGGTACTGAATTAGTGACCAGTGTCCTTTATATCGAAAGAGCGGTATTCTTTTTTTGCTTATTGTAGTATTGCAATTTAATTGAGTGTTTGTGTGTATGTACATGCATATTCAGGATCCAACAAAATGAGGGGGTGTAGGATGAGGAGGCTGTTTACAGCAAGGGTGGGAAATGGCCTAAGGTGACCCAACAGGCAGGACCTCGGTTCAATGTCTGTCAGTTTGAGGCATCCTTAGAGCCTTGATAACATCCTGGAAAAGGATATCAAGTTCATGGTTTAAGTTTTTGAATATCTAATAGATTTAAATATCTACTTTTTTTTTTTTTCTCTCCCTCTTTTTTTCTCTTTTTAAAGGACCTAATTTTGGAGCTGGTATTTGGGTACCGTGGCAAGGACTGCAGGAACAATGTGCACTACTTGAATGATGGTGCTGATGTAATTTATCATACTGCATCCATTGGGATCTTGTATAATGTGGCAACAGGTAGGAGAAAAGCTGCTTGAGAGAAATGTTTCTTCTCACACATTGAGGTATAGTTCATATAATAATTGCTGTGTGAAAATTCATTCTATAGAGATGACTTATAATATCTGTGTGAGCCACCCTAGATGGATTTAAAGCTCTGATTGAATTTTGAAGGAAGTAAGGTTTTAATTAGATTGTTAGAAACAATCACTGAAATTAAAACAGGCAAACAAGGTGGTAAATGATTTTTATTTGTTTTACTTTTCAATCCTCCGCACCACATACATTATGTCATTGTGAACAGTTTAGTTTATATAGCACAGTGAACCTTATTTAATAAAGAGTACCCAGTGCTGTTTGTTTCTGTGATGTTTAAGCCACTGGTTGTTCAAATTTGAGAATCGTCACTCTGAAGTCCCTGTATATCAGAATCATTGCAGTGTCCTGTTGCAGTTTCTGTCAAAAATTAGTTATATAATAGAAAACTTCCACCTCTTGCCAACTTAACATACTAGTTAAACGCATGAAGGTTTTGCCAATAGTTCTGCAACATTATCTCTGTTTTCCTAACGAATGAGATTGATGCAGAAGCAATTGTGGAATAGGTCAGAGTTATTGCATATAGGGTCTTAAAATAAAGTTTAAAAAGTCAGGTCCCTGTTCTCCAGTTTTAGACTCCAAAGTGTAATGTCACCATAATTTTTTTTTCTTTTAAGTAGTATGAAGTTTGAAACCTGTGTGTGCAAACAAAAATTGCATTTTCTTATTTTTAGGCTCTCAGTCCTTTTACCAGGAACACAATGACGATATTCTGTGCCTCACTGTAAATCAGCATCCCAAGTTTACCAACATAGTGGCAACTGGCCAAGTAGGTATGTTTGTATTTTTTGTAAAAAGAAATTAACATAAGAGCATGCAATTAGGGCATTGTGAGTTCATGATAAATCACAAAAATATTTAATTATGCTATCTCTGTTTGTATGAATGTTACTCAGTTACCTGTCCTCTTTATATGTCTTTTTCAGTGTAATATAATAAAGTTAAACCCAAAACACTGAGGTGTATAAGAAGATGGAACATTTATTTGGAACATTATCAAAAATATTTCTTAGGCATTATAAGCCCCATGTAACTACTCTATTTTTACCTATCAACTTTTATTAGGACAATCATAGCCCTTCCAAAGAAGGCTAATTAAGGTATCTCTCATCTCTATGTGGACTCGGAAGAAAATTCCTAAAATAGTTGACAATTTATGTAGGTTTATCCCACCAGGCAGATTTAAAATACCTACTTAATGCTTTGATAATACCTAGTTATAATATTCTAGGCAGAACTTAACCCCTATCATTTTTTGTTCTTTCTTTCCCCTACAGATAAATTTAGATCTTTGGGGAAAACAAATAAGTTTCATAATAATGTTAAAAATAGTAATATTAAAATTGATCTATAATAAAAAGCCTGTGCATCTACATAGCTGAATTAACTGTTGTTTCTGTAGTTTTTTCAAATACTCTAATTATCTGTAGTCCTACAAAACAAGTGTAGTTTTCATACTTTCAGTTCTTTTTGAGCAGATTCAAGGACTCACTGTTTGTTTAGGATAGAGAACAAAAACAGTCTTGTATGGTCAGTTTGGCAGATTTCATTATCTGTGATTCTTGGATGCCTAACTGCATGTTTCATTAAAATAGACTCATTGTTAGCAGTATGTTTTTTACAAAAATGATATTCACCATCGCTGCCTAACTAAAAGAGCTTTATTTCTTGGTGAGCTTTTTACCTCGCATCAATTTAACAAAATAATTATTGTATAATGTAAATTATTTCAATGGAAAAAAAATAGCTGGAGATTTTTGCTTATGTTTTGATTGCGAAGAATATTTGTAGGAAAATAGATGTCTTAAGGAATTCATTTTCTTTTTAATCATATTTCTCAATCTGGCCCTATTTGCCTTTTCATAAGCTAGAATATATGGGAAAAATGTAGATATAATGTGAAAACTGGTTCTTTGCATGGATTGTTGTCTTCGGTGTTCATCTTACACACGAAGAAGCAAAGGACTATATTAATGCTTATTTCCTGATCATTTCTGCATCATCTAGCTGTAGAATAGTTTCAGCTGTTTGATAGCCTGGATGAAAGAACACAGAGCAGGAGTAGATGACACTTAAAACGATGAAAATACCTATTTCAAAGGGGAGAGTTGCATCTGAAAAATGAAATAAAATCAAAATATTTTCCAATAAGGTTTTTTTTTTAGATTTTGAAAGACTTAATAAACAATGTACTTAACTGCTTCTTTCCTGTTGATAAGTCTGGCACAAACATAACTTCACCATCATGATTTATATCTTCCAAAGATGAACAGAAATGTCACTATAAATATTTTATAAATTTTTTTAGGATAATGCCATCATATAGAGTGTCTGTAATGCTTCCCCAAACGTGAATCTTTATAATCCTGGTTTCTTACCCCCACTGCAGAATAGTATTGGAAGTGCTTGTCTCTTGTCAAGCTCATATTCAAACATGGCTTCTTAGCAGAATAGCAATTGGCATTTACTTCACTTCTTTAACATTTCAGTAAAATATTATATATTTATTTATTTTGTTTTTTAAAGTTCGGCAGGCAGACCTAACGTACATCAAAATGATCTTTTTGTGTTTTAAAATGAAATATAAATTAGTAGAATGAATATATTTTTATTTCTGACATGACTACCACTTAGTCATCAGTGATTGTTTAACACTCAAAGCAGTATTGGTGCTGCTGCAATGCCAAGGGATGTCATCAAGGTGTGTGCGAAGACATTACACTAAATGTAGCATATATTTTCTTTAAAACTTATCTTATTTCTGGTCTAATTATTTTTCTGCTGCTTTTCCATTACAGGAGACTCAGCAGATATGTCAGGTAAGGGAAATGAAATTTTAACGTCTTCAGGTGTAGCTAGCCTATGTAGTAGCCATCTACAACTTTATAGAGCAATAAGTTATGTGAATTCATTTCCAGTTGATTAAAACCCTATATCAATCGTATTACTGTCAGCGTTGAACATAAACCACAATATCTCAGGAAATTGTAAATATAGAAACAAATAAAAAGTTAGAACACATTAAAAAAAAAAAAAACTTTCCTTGCAACATTTTCCCTTCTTGCTGCCCAGTAATAAGCAAGTTCTAATATATATTGCAACTGTAGCATACCTATGTATGCTTCTACGTATTATAGAACGTGTTGGGGCTGATGACTAATATTTGTTTTAGATATTCAACTGAGTATGATTTTAAATATATATTTTTAAAGTGAATTCCATTGAGGAGGCCTAGGTGACTGAGTGAATAAAGCAATCACCTTTCACATTTATGTATGATTGTCATGCACTTATTACCACTGATCCAAAATGCTTGTTATGGTGTCACTTTAATTTTTTATGTATCATTTTGGGTCTTTGACAGTCTTGACTGAGGTATTTTTATTAGTATGTTGTTTTTCAACAATAATCTTAAAAATCATCACCATCATGTGTGAGTGAGTTCATTGTCGGGCAGACACAGTTGTCTTGTGACACATTTTCAAAGAGATGCATAAATGTTTGTTCATAAAGACCTAGCAAGTGTAATGATTGTTGACCTTTTTTCAAATATACCAAATAATGCTTACTCCAAGGATGGGAGGAAGAATATAGGTACCTTTTCCCATGCTTTTGACCTATATAAAAGAGGCAGAGATGATCTTGTTTATATGAACGAGCGTCTCAAGCCTTGCATATAATGCCTGGATGCTTTTCCTTTCTCACTTGCCTTCTTCCTATTGCAAATTTATGACCTTGAGCTTGTATGTATTAATAACTTATGTTGTCACTGCCTGAAACCAGCACACTGATTTTATTCTTTAGGGGACCATTAGGCAGGAATCCAAGCTGCTGCCTCCCTTCATTATGAAGTTGCAGATATTTTCCCTTCAAATTGATTGATGGATATTTGACAGCTTTCTTACTAACTTTCACTTTTCTGTTTCCATTTTCTGTTGTCCATAGTGGATGCAGGGTTTTTTTGAAGCAGAAATTTTTGGTAGAGACTGGGATGACAAATCAAAATCAATAATTACTTGGTATAGGTCTGATTCATCTTAGTAAAGTTTTTGTTGTGGTTTTGTTTTGTTTTTCTTTTTCTGCTGTCCAATGGTGGTTTTTTTTCAGCTTCACCCAAAAGGCAATGTCATTTTAGAGAGTATTTCTTATGAGAGCAGACACAGAGCAGCTGGAGTAGTCCATAAGCACAATACAAGGTCAGGATAGACAGTTTCAGAGGAACATAATTAGGAAGAATGAAGAATTCAGACCGTGTGTCCTGACAGAGAGAAATACCTTCCTCTGATGAACCTCCTTGGTTCTTATTCATGAAATCAAGATGAAGGTTCCATCTGCCACCCAAAAAAAAATTTCAGTTGAGGTTATGTGGGAGCTTACAGATCAAGGGCAATACATAGTTTTACTAAAGGGAATGCTTAAAGAACCAAAAAAAAAAAAAAAAAAAAGCCAACAACAACAATTATTCAGAGCCCATAGTAAAACTTTCCATTCCCTCAACTCCCTCCAAGGACAACAAGGCGCTTGTTGAAATTTTTGAGGAATGCTGGATGTTGCCAACCCTTGCCTTTTCTGCTTAATGTCTTGTTTATACTATGCTGTAGCACCAATAAAGTGCCAATAAAGGAATATTGATGCTATGTAAAGAAATTCTTAGGGGAAATTAGATTACTCAGAACAATTGTTGCTTTGAAACCACTATGGTATTATGCACTAGGACCTAGTTGAAATTTTACCTGTGTTTCTGTGCCTACTTTTTTTCCATTATTAAATGGGGGCCTTTGAAGAACTAGATTTAGTGGAATAGAAACACAAAGTATAGAGCTGAATTAGAATTTAGTTTGTATGAATCTGAATCTAAGAGAAAACACAGGAATAACTTCCAGGCTCTGCAGTCAGAGTTATGGAAGGAGTATGTAGAGAAGTTGGAGACACACTTATACTTCAGGCTGGTTGGAGGCCTGTGGCTGGTGGTGTCCCCCAGTGGTCAGTACTGGGCCCGGTGCTGTTCAACCTGTTCATCAATGACCTGGACGAGGGCACAGAGGGCACCCTGAGCAAGTCTGCGAACGATCCCAAGCTGGGTGGAGTGGCCGACACTCCAGAGGGCTGTGATGCCATCCAGAGGGACCTGGACAGGCTGCAGAGTTGGGCAGAGAGGAACCTCGTGAAACACAGAATCCCAGAATGGTTGAGGTTGGAAGGGACCTCCAGAGATCATCTAGTCCAACTCCCTGCTCCAGCAGGGACACCCAGAGCACGGGGCACAGGGCAGCATCCAGGTGGCTTTGAAGACTTCCAGAGAAGGCGACTCCACAACTTCCCTGGGCAGCCTGTGCCAGGGCTCTGTCACCCCCACAGTGAAGAACTCGTTATTTGTGAAAGATACAGAGTTACAGAAGACCTGTTTGTAGCTCTCTTGCTCTGAATCAGAAGTCCAGTAACGATTAAGTTTACATCTGTAGTAGTGTTGCAAAGCCAAAATCTGCCTTTTATTTCCTTTTTTTTTTCCTCCTTACCAGAACAATTTTATTTGTCCGTATTAAAAAATCTTAGGTGTTTCAGTAAAAAAAATCTTTATGTGATTCCAAAACAGGTACTAATAATTCATTTTTATATTTGTGTAGCTACAGCCCCTTCCATCCACGTGTGGGATGCAATGAACAAGCAGACGTTATCGGTGCTGCGGTGCTACCATTCGAAGGGCGTTTGCTCAGTCAGCTTCAGTGCCACTGGCAAACTGCTGCTCTCTGTAGGGCTGGATCCTGAACATACCATTACCATTTGGAAATGGCAGGAAGGTAGGAATGTGGCTGCTTTTGTAGAATGCGTTTGTATTGTTACAGGCAGGTTGGGTTGAGGACAGTTTTAAAGTAAAAATATCAGCTGATAATAATTACTGTAAGTGCTGTACTGTATGTACTGTACAAGAAAAGATAAGTTAAATGTACTTATCCATTCTGATAATGTGATGTTGCTTTTCCAGACTTAAGAGTTTATTTTCTCTTCATTTGGAGATTTCTGCTGATGAATTAATCTCAGATGTGTCAAGATCAGCTACTGAGTTATTAAAAATAGTCTTTTGCAGTGTGTGCCTGATAAAATCCTGATTCAAACATGTGTTTATAGAGACTCTGGTTAAATTAAAATTATTTATAGGTTGTATGGAAGTAAAGGCTTGCAGTGCAGTTCACTGCCATTTCAGCCAAGACATCTCTGGGCTTATCCTTACGAGTTCATACAGCCCCAGTGTGGCAGTTAAGTGACACCTGGAAGAGGCAAAGTACCTCATGAAGCCTGATATCTTTTTAGATAATAAAAATCACAAAGAGTCTTCCTTTGTGTCAAAATGCCTGTTAAAAATCAGCCCTGCAAAGACTATAAGAGCACTCCTTTGATTCTAAAAGCACATGTATCAAAGTCAGTTTTTCATTTTCTGCAAGAATGAAATAATATTTATATATTTGGAGAAAATGTACAGCAACCACCCATTAGTCTCATGCAATTTAGAGTCACCCAGAGTTTTGAATTTTAAGAGAAATCTTAGGAATCTAAAAGGGGTTGTCTGCCTGCTTGGATTTACATAGTTTTAAAATACAGTTTTCAAGAATTTAAAATGTTGCAGAACATGGTTAAAGCTTACATCAGCAATAGTTTATGCTATTCCTGACCTGTCTGTCAATATTTGTAGATGCATTTTCTCAGTGAATGCAAAATGTCCATTTTCTTTCTATCAGGTGCCAAAATTGCCAGCCGAGCTGGTCACAACCAGCGTATATTTGTAGCAGAATTCAGACCAGACTCGGATACGCAGTTTGTTTCCGTGGGAGTAAAGCACGTGAGGTTCTGGACCCTGGCTGGAAGAGCCCTTCTCAGTAAAAAAGGGCTGCTGAGTTCCATAGAAGACGCCCGAATGCAGACGATGCTCTCTGTGGCTTTCGGAGCTGTATGTACCATGACAAACTTTTTAAAAATACACGTGTACAAAAATGCCTTGACTGTTCTGCCTTCTTTACAGTTCAAGCAAGACTTTTCAGACCTGCTGATGAGTCAGTTGTGTTGCTAAACTCAGTTTAGCATTTCTAATAGTTACAATATCTGCTCTTTAGAGCGAGAAAGAAAAAAAAAAAAGCAGCAGGAAAAATGGTGATTTATGTTCTAATCTGTATATGTTGCTGTTCAGAACAGCACTGTCCGGGGACAACCATTAATATTTATGGCTGTGAGGTTTTAGTTTGGGGGCTTGGTATTGTTGTTTTTGACAGGCTCAGGTCTTGTTGCTGAGTTTTGTATCTTTGCCATTTCCAGTCTTGCTCTGTATGAGCAGATCTCTTACCCCAGTTGGGCTGAGAGCTGCATCCTCTTCCTGAAGGACTGCTGCTCATTCGTAGCACTTGTTCCTGCTCTGCTTTCTCACCTGCAGGCTGGGTCCACACTGAATTTTTACTGTTGATTTTGGATTCTGAAAGTACAAATATCCTCTTTCCACAGTGGTGCCTCTCTCATCAGCTACCTCTGATTTGAGGGGGCAACATCTTCTTCCTAGGAGAGACCTTTTGGCTGTTAAAAAAAAAAAAAATAATAATAATCTGTCATTGCATTTCTTTTTGCAGTGAAAAGATACACACACACACACACACACACACACACGTATAGTGTCCTATATATAGGACAGTATAAGTAGTTGATTGCTCTGATCCTGGAGGTTCTTGCTGCCCCTCCACGATCTACTCTGCAGCCTCTGCCCCTCTACTCTGCAGCAGCAGTTAATAAAACCAGCCTAGTCTAAATGCAAATGGTCATGACCTTTAAGTATTTCTGACTGTTTTTCTTCCTGCCTTACTCACAATCAGATGTTGAATATATTTTTCCCCTTTTCAGAATAACTTGACGTTTACAGGTACTATCAGTGGAGATGTTTGTGTTTGGAAAGATCATGTGTTGATACGAATTGTGGCCAAAGCTCACAATGGACCTGTTTTCACAATGTACACTACATTAAGAGATGGTTTGATCGTTACTGGAGGCAAGGAAAGACCGTAAGTCTCTCTTTTTTTTTCTTTTTTTTTCTCCTTAATTTTCCTTTTTTTTTTTTTTTTATTTTTTATTTTTTTTTTTATTATTTTTTTCTTTCTGTATGCACTCATATTCTTTGAAGACTGTGGTTTGGATACATTCTGTCTAAAACTGGGGTTCTGATTCAACTGATTGAGATGTCAAAGAAGAAAAATCACTTTAGGACCCCTAAATAGTTTGTAGAAAAAAGAATAGCTACCACCTCCAAGTGTAAGTCAGGGCACATGAGTTTCCAGAACCTATTTTTTTCATTGATCTTTTCTCTTAGAGAAAGCCTCCAGTGTTTAAGATTCTGGCCACCTAAGTGACTTTCTTAAGTTCCTGAGTTTGGGAAATAGGCTTTTGTTCCTATACTGTTTTTAATTAAAGAATCTTCTAACTGCTATTTTGCAGTTTCTTGGTGAAACATTCTAGTTGAATGAAACTTCTAGTTGAATGAAACCCTTCTGAAACTTTAACCAAATAGTACAGCCAAAAAGAATACTGTACATTGCTTGTTGTATCAAGAAGTAATTGGGAAGTTTGAGAACATGTAAAGAGAATTGTCCATCAGTTTAAAAGTGGTCATAGTTTCGTAACTGATCACTACATAAAAGCTGTGTTCTTTTTGTAGTTAGCAAGTGAAACATTAGTATTAGCTGTGGTATAAAATACTAACGGATACTTAATGTCAGAATGGTTCAAAATAGACCAGAAATATCTTGATTTTCATTAAATGATAGTAAACATCAATGTTCTCCTTGTGTGGGTTTTTTTTTGGTGGTTTTTTTTTTTGATTTTTTTTTTTTTTAACCAGTCCTACTCATGGTTGCTTTTGGTTTCATGGTAGATCAAAAGAAGGGGGAGCAGTTAAACTATGGGATCAAGAGTTGAAGCGATGCCGAGCCTTCAGACTGGAGACAGGACAAATGACTGACTGCGTTCGCTCTGTTTGCCGAGGCAAGGTAAAGCAGGGGACCCTTTAAAACAGGGCTTAGAATCAGGGGGATGAGACCTATCTTACAGTCTTGAAGTCTTACAAGCAGGAGTGCCATGATATATGTACAGTCCTGCCCTATAATAGATCATCGTTGAGTTTAAAAATAAATTAGCTTTGAGTATTTGATTTCAGCAGACCTTCTGGACAGAACTGTAGCTTTGTTGTTTGCTTTTGTTGCTGTTCTGCACTGTCAGTTGATGTGTTATACTGGGGATCGTTCTGTCACTGTTGTTCCAGGGAAAAATTCTTGTTGGGACAAGGAATGCTGAAATAATTGAAGTTGGAGAGAAAAATGCTGCATGTAACATTCTCATTAATGGTCATATGGATGGACCAATCTGGGGCCTGGCAACGCATCCTTCCAGAGACTTTTTCCTTTCTGCTGCAGAAGATGGCACAGTAAGACTCTGGGATATTGCTGAAAAGGTAGGTGTGAAAGATAGTTGTTATTTTGGCAAAGCCAAATTGTTTAAATTTTGAGAACTGAAAGGTTTTGTGGGTTTTTTTAGTCTTTTTTTTAATAAAAACTAAGCGTTTATAGTTGTTTGACATGGACTTTGGTATTTTGAGACTAATTCTTCTGATATTGGCAAACTGCTAGCATAAATTAATTTGAAATATGAATAAATAGAAACATTTATTACTTTCTTGTGTTACATTTTCACAGAAGATGCTGAACAAAGTCAGTTTAGGACACGCAGCTCGTACTGTTTGTTACAGCCCAGAAGGCGATATGGTAGCAATTGGCATGAAAAATGGAGAATTTATCATCTTACTTGTGAACTCTCTGAAAATATGGGGGAAGAAAAGGGACAGAAGATCAGCTATTCAGGATATCAGGTCAGAACATAAATGGCTTTGTCTGCTGTAGTATCCTGAAAACCTGAAAAATAGATGGAGCTACAAAATTAGAAAAATGAACTTAGTATCATTAAAGAGAATATTTTATCTGAGAAAAGTATCAGAATTAGAAATGGTCTCAGCCTGGCTTTTGTATCAAAAATATGTATTAATTTCTTCCTAACCCAGTATAACTATCAAATATGATCTTTGATCTTTTTAGAAATATATATTTCTGTGTACTTTGTATGCCTACAGTGAGCTGGAATCAATAAGTGAATTATCGAGTTCTTGCAATTACTCTGATACTAATAATAAAGAGGAAGTAGATGATACTTGAGGATAGTCATTAGCAAGCAATTAAACAAAGCAGATATTGGAGCACAAGAAAGCTCAGGAAGTACTGACAAGGATTAGATAAAATAAAGAGGCATTTCCATCTCCACGTGAGAAAGAAATTCCTCCTGTGAGGGTGACAGAGCCCTGGAACAGGTTGTCCAGGGAGGTTGTGGAGTCTCCTTCTCTAGAGATCTTCAAAACCCACCTGGATGCCACCCTGTGCTCCCTGCTCTAGGTGTCCCTGATGGAGCAGGGGTTTGGACTAGATGATCTCTAGAGGTCTCTTCCAACCTCAACCATCCTGTGATTCTGTGAAGAGGGAATAGGGAGGCAAGTGGACAACATGGGTAAGAGTCCATCCTAACTAGGGGGCAGATTAAGGGTGTATGGAGGAACAAGGTGAGATGATGGGTAGGAGGTAAAATGAGATTAAAGCTTTACGCAAGAAGACTGAAAAGACATGTGAGAGATGCTAGAAATGTCTTTCTGTCAGTTTAGCTCTGTGTGCATGTTGTTCTGAGTAGCAGTTACTCATTAGAAATGAAAATGCCCCTGTGATTGTCAAATAGTGAACTCTTATTGCACAGTGCTAAACTCTATTTTAAACTCTTTTTTTATGTTCAGGTTTAGCCCAGATTCTCGTTACTTAGCAGTGGGTTCCAGTGAGAATGCAGTGGATTTTTATGATCTGACATTGGGTCCCACGCTAAATCGAGTCAGCTACTGCAAAGATATCCCAAGCTTTGTGATCCAGATGGACTTCTCTGCAGATAGCTCATACCTTCAGGTATCAGTCATTGTTGGTTGAAAAAAACTGAATGGCAAAATACTGATGACAGAGGGTGGAAATATTTCCCTTTGACAGCTAAGCTGTATTTTGCAATGAAGTGCTGGGTACAGTCTTAGTGTCACTCTGAGCAGCACCCAAATCTTGGTGTTACAACTCCCAGGGGCTAAAATAAAATTATTTTTATGCACACATGTACTAACACACACTGACTAGATACAAAGAGTGAATATTATACAGAGTATGTATAATTTAAGCTATATTCTATTGATGAGACATTTTAGAATTTTACCCATTACCTTTTGTTAATTTCTATTTATGTAGATTTTTTTAGACTTCTGAACTCATTGGGCAAGGAGACCCATGAGGATGGCTTTGTTAATAGCTAAGCTACTCGCAGCATGCTATCAAAAATGTTTTGCTGAAGCCTTTAGAATCATCATCATTTCAAACATGTTCATGGCTGTTGCATTCATCTAAACTGTTCTCTTTGTTCATGTCAAAGGTCTCTACTGGGTCTTACAAAAGGCAAGTCTATGAAGTGCCTTCAGGAAAGCAGCTTGTGGACCAGGCTGTGATTGACAGAATAACATGGGCTACTTGGACCAGGTAACTAATTCACTGATTTACGCCTTTTAGAAGACATGTAACTTCCAGGAGAAGCACATACTGTTTAAAGGTATATTTGATCTCTTCATGTACGTATGTCTTTTTTCTTTTTCTTTTTTTTTTTCAATAAATCAGATATGTGCTATACAACAAAATAAAGTGTGTTACACATTTTCTCATGGTAGCTTGGGATATTTGATCATTGAGGATTTAAGACTTTTTTTTTTTTTCTCTAAAAAGTGCCTTTTTATTTGCTGTGCATCTCTAGTCTCCTTTAATCAAGTAGCAAGAGCAGCTTCAGAAATTTTTCATTCTGTTGTTCCAATTACTTGGGATGTTGCACTGTTTGCTTCAAAGCAGTGATTTCTGTTTCAAGCAGAGAGCCCTGGAAATAAAAACATATCAAAACAAGAAAAGATCATGCAAGACAATAATTCATTATTACATTTACAGTAAGGTCTACTAAAATTGTGATTAATGTCTTTTGCTCTTTATGTAAATCTGATAGTCACGACCTACTCTTGGAATGTTTGTGAATTAAATACCTGCTTGCAATTAGTGTCCTGTTTTACATCCATAAACAAAAATTGACAATAAATGCATGAAAAATTTTAACTTATGGACCACTTCAAACAACAGTCATCTCCAATATTTTCTTGCCAGACCAGGCTAAGAGGGTTTTTTTTTAGATGTTTTTGAATTGTTTTGCTAACTTACTTTTTAATCCAGTCCAGTATGTCCTAAGTAAATCATCATGATTAAGAAAAAATAAAATCCGTGTTTCAGTGTGTTTTTGGAAGTATAAGTGTAATTTTAAATGGAACTGAGCAAACATCTCTTCAACAGCCTTTGCAAAGGAAATTTTGTTTCAGTTCTATTCTTGAAATGCTAAGATAAATGTGCTTTTTGTTTAGGACTGTTTCTCTCTCTCTCTCTCTCTCTCTCTCTCTCTCTCTCTCTCTCTCTGATATTAATGGAAAATCTTCATTAGGCTTGAAGGCAAAGGAATTTTTCATCTAATTGATGTCTCTGAAACATGATAGAATCAACAAAAACACAGTTATAAAGAAAATAAATCCTGTGAGCAGCTAAAATTAGTGTTTGTAACTTGGGTATGGAGTAACTTTACTATATTTCATTGTCCTTTTCTTCTTAGTGTTTGTGACAAACAACTCTCTGACTTAGTATTGGCACTATTGATTTCACCTTTTATCTTGTTGTTGTCATCAGCCACATTCTTTATACCACTGGATCAATTTCAAAGGCAAATAGAGAAAAATATAAAAATCAATTGCAGAATGCAGTCTGCCTGAGATTTGTATGTATAAACTTTAAAATCTAAATGTAACATTTATATAAAATCAACTGTAATATATTAGTTGCTTCCTGTGTCCTAACTTGATTATTTTTTCCTACAGCTTTCAAAAGCATTTCCTTTTCTATTTCAGTGTTCTAGGAGACGAAGTAATTGGAATCTGGTCCCGACACGCTGAAAAAGCTGATGTGAACTGTGCCTGTGTCTCTCATTCGGGAATCAACCTTGTCACGGGTGATGATTTTGGCATGGTCAAACTGTTTGACTTTCCATGTCCTGAAAAATTTGTAAGAATTTTTTTTTTTGCGTGACTATAACAAAAAGTACTTTTGATATTGTGGCCATGTGTTGCTTCTCTGGAGAGAGTATGATAGAAGTATTTCTTTCTCTAAATGTGTAGCTTTTAATGCATCTATTTATCCTTAGTCTGTAGCTTCGTCTTCATTTTTTCTTAACATTTTGTGCGGTAGTTGTTGCTATAAGCTCTGACTAACAGGTGATGATATTGCTTGATGGTTTGCACTAGCATAGTACATGTATACTTGAAATCTCAAAGCACTTAGTTCTATTTAACTATAAATCTCCATTTAACAAATGAAGAAAAAAGCTGGTAATTTTATCTCCATCTGTGTATTTCCATGCATGAAGAGTTTACAGATTTTTCACTAGCACTGGTGATTTTCAGAGTACACTGAATAAATTGCCTGCACTGTAATCATTTTTTTTTTCAGTTTTAGAGACTTTACATGCAGTATATGTAGGTTAATCCCATATCAAAATATATCTCATATTATTGTGTTAACTTGACCACTGTCCCCAGTTTGCAGGCACTTTCTCATCTGGAGACAATTTAATGTGTATTGCAGCACAATTGCAGTTCTTTAGGGGATCTTTCACACCTGAAAACCTGTGTGGTATTCTGATTCTGATGAGTATATCATGCAATTAGAAGGTAGATACAAGCATGAATACCTTACTTGATTTACGAGGCTACATTGTATTGAGACTCTTCCATTTTATTGTTTTTCAGGCAAAACACAAACGATTTTTAGGGCATTCAGCCCATTTGACCAATATCCGCTTTACAAGTGGAGATAGATATGTTGTTAGTGCTGGAGGGGATGACTGCAGGTATGTATCCTTTCCACTACTCTTTAAATAGGAATTGACATGGAAATCTGTATCAGTGTGAAGTCCAATTTTAGAATTCACATCATTTTACCTATGTGCACTTTTATTCCATGTAAAGAAGTGGATATTTGAAACAAAATAAATAGACCAGATGTTGGTATGTACAGCTACAATTTACTAAAATGAAAGTGTGTCCATTTTTATAGTCGATCAAGGCATTTTTAATTTAGTGTGGCATACATTTAACTGAAGTTTTGCTGTTTACCTTACTAACCATTTCTTTTGGACTATATTGTAGTGTTTTTTATCTCATGCTTAATGTATTTCTGAAAACACAGCTTATTTGTTTGGAAATGTGTGCATATGCCTCACTGAGAGAGACGCGCCGACTTGCCAAGAGGACACTGCATGGAGAGAGAGGCATGAAACACCCAGGACTGCAAAGTGACATTCTGCTGTGCCCTGCATGCGTAAGAAATGGTGCTCATCCCAGACACAGAGCAAGCTGTCTCTGCAAGACAGTGTCTAGAGTCTGTCAGAAGGATGGACTGTGACAAATATGCTGAGGCTCTTAGATTTGCTTCAGTATCGAATAATCCATGTTTGCATTTCACTCACTGCCAGGTGTTGAAACAGAAATATGTGGCTAAAGGGAGAAGTGAGTGGTGAACCAATGTACAGTTTTCACAGTAAGATCCTGGGTTTTTAATCAAGAGATATTATTTCTGATCTAGTGCTGTACATTGTCTATTTTCAGCATGAATGTTTTTCCTTTAATTTTTGGGGTCTGAATATCATTGGAAAAAAAAAAAGAGTATTCCTTATTTTATTACTGAAAGCATATATTAATTCTGAAGTATATAATATTTTAATAAATGGTTAAATATTAAAAAAGGAAAATGATATTTCTATGACTGGTCAAAAGAAAAAATCATATGGTAAAGCAAAGCAAAAAAAAAAAAAGAGTTGATTCCTTAGGATTTAACTATTTCTGTATTTAGAGACCTGGGTCACAGTCATGTCTGGTGAAAGCTGTTGGATATGCATGATCTTCATGGCTAATTTAGTGTTTTTGTTGCACTTAAACATTAAATTAGTTCTGTGAGCAAAAATAATTTGCTCACTTTGCGAGTGCCTTGCCCACAACCTAGAAGTCTAACTCCAATTTTTGCCTTTGAATAAAAGTGTTCTCAGTGGAAGAAGGTTTATTGCTGTGTTGCTTGAGTGGGCTGCTAACCTCTATCTGAAAATGTGAATTAGAGTGAGGATTTTAGTCTTCATAACTGACAATGCCTGGAGTGTCACCAGTTGCAAAAATAAGAATTTCATAGCAATATGAATTGAATTTATTTTCTCAGCATGATAGGGGAGATTGAGCGAGAATATAAAATTTCCAAATGTTATATTTTGTACATTCAGTCTTTTTAACGGAATTGGGACTAGCGAGGTGAGATCTTTACTCAGATTTCTCTTCTGATTTTAAAAACATCCAATCTTAGGCTTCTTTAAATAGACCTACTGTCACCTCTAGCATAAGTGCATTTATTCAGTGCTGCAACCTAACAGAGACTGTAGGATGAAAAAGACATTTCTGTGATGATAAAATCCTGCACCAAGCTACATTCTAGGTACAAGAGAGAATTTCATCAGCTGTCTAAATCGTGTTGTCGTGATGCATTGCAGACTAAAGCTGTTTTTCAGTCAGTGCAGTTATTTCTCATGCAACATAAGAAGAGAACAGAAGTATTAATTCCTCCAGCTGTCATCACCCCTAGTGACTGTTTGCTGTGAACCTAAAGCAGTCCTTGTCTTCGTAAGCTGGTGTTGCTGTAAGGATGGTGTTTATTTAGGTCAGTCAGCAGGCTGGATGTTACTCATCTCTTGCATTCTCTTACGCCAGATAAAAGTCAAAATTAAATAAACCTGCTGTCTCCTTGTAAGCATCTTGTGTGGATGGTGCTGAGAAGAGGAATGGTTGGGCTAGGATATATGAGGAAAAAGATAAGAAGCCAGATATCCAGATATCTGTCCTTTGCCCAAAACTCGCGCTATGCAAAGCTAGTAACCCAACAGTTTTAGATACTATATTTTATATATCAAAATATAATGAATATTTATTTTAAAGAAGAAAATGAACTAAACTGTTACCAGCTTTCCCAGCATGATAATGCTTGGCAAAAGTCTTGCCGGTCATGCAGCTGCTATTCTACAGGCATGAAAAATGGGTGGATTTGATCTGTGCAGGGAGATGTGGCTGGTAACATAGCTTGAGGGAAGCTGCAGCGGAGCGCGGAGCTGAGGCTCGGTGCGTGTCATACCCTCGTTGCCTGACAGTGTTAGATTGGTAATTGGCATTTAAATCATATTGGTGAGCAGAATGGCATCGGCTGCAGTGTTCAGAGCCATGCTTGTGTCCCTGCTCCAAGGCAGGATCTCCCGACATGGAGATGTGTCCTGCCTCCAGCTTAGGGCTGCCCTCCACCGGCTGGGTTTGGGTGGCTCTTAACACCTCACGCGGCCTGTCTCCACCCGCCCGGTGGCTGCATCCACCTTCCTCCTCCGCCCCTTGAGCTTTCCCACCGAACGCCGGGCTCGTGGGCCTCGCTCCAGGGGAGCCGTGCAGCCGCTCCATAGGCCTCACTCTGGGCAGCCCTGCAGCCGCTCCACAGGCCTCGCTCCAGGGAGCCCTGCGGCCGCTCCGGGGCAGCCGGCCGTGCAGCCCCGGAGCTCTTCACACCCAGTGCCGCCGTAGTCGTTTGCGGTTGTTGCCAGCCAGGGTGGCAGGTGGCTACAGCGGGAGGACATTTTGTGGGGGCAGGAAGGCACAGGATGGCAGACAGCAGTAAGTCAGGGAAGAAGCGAGGAGGTGAAGGGCTTGGTGATGGACTTCCCTGTGGAGCATCGCAGGGAAGCAGTGCGGGCCCAAGGGCTTCATCCGAAACTGGGGCCTTTGCAGCCCTAAGGCAAGGAAGGCAGAAGAGTTCTCTGCAGAATTCACACGCTCCTTCTGGATGGTTTGATTTTCTAGCCTAATTATTTCTCTAACTCCCTTTTCTAGTTGGCAGCAAACACAAATCTTTGAGATCAATAGTATTTTGTTGTTGTTGTTATTTTGATAATAACAGAAATAGAGGATTGACTAAAGCAAAATGCCATTTTACTTTAAAACAAATGTGCCCTTGAAAGCTGTTTAAGTAAGCTGAGGAATAAAGGGATGGAGCTGATCTTGTTCAATATCAGGGCTTCAATTTTAGCAGAGTTTTCATTTCAGAGCAGCTCAGAAATTCAAAGGAACCTGGTTAAAGCAGACTGGGACTTGTCCTATCGGAGAGCAGACACAGAGAGGCAGATGCATCTTGGACAGGTATCTCCGGGGTCCCGAAGCGAGATCAGAGTGAAGGACACCAGGACCTAGCGCAGGACTAGGGGCTGTTCAGGAGTGACTTAGCTGGAAACTGTGATCCCCGTTTCTCAGCTGCTGCCTAAAGCCCTGTTTGACTTTCAAGGCTGCCAAGCTTGTCCTGTTCTTAACCAGGCTGGGATTTC
Source organism: Nothoprocta perdicaria (assembly GCF_003342845.1). Classification (NCBI taxonomy): domain Eukaryota; kingdom Metazoa; phylum Chordata; class Aves; order Tinamiformes; family Tinamidae; genus Nothoprocta; species Nothoprocta perdicaria. The sequence goes on from NW_020455620.1 coordinate 324,185, forward strand.
CGTGGGGCTGCTCCAAGCCTGCTGCCAGGTTCCTGCTCCCTGCATGTGGATGTCACTGTCGGCCCCTGCGCTAGAGGAACTTGCAGCGCTTAGTCCTCACGTTGCAGCAGTGTGAAGAGCTAAGGAGCTTGAGCCCAAATACTCTCCTTTTAGAGGCAAGATGATGTCTTTCCCTATTTCATGATCAGTGTCACAGATGTGACAAGACTTAATCTGTTTTTCTTTTTTTTTTCTGTTCGTTATCACCCTTAGGCAAATGCCTTTTTCTCAATATTTTGGACAAAGTGGATCATCCTGCAATCTCCCTAAAAAGGGGAAGACTGCAAGTCACAAAATGAATTGTCACTCCCGTCACAGTTTTCATTTTAGCAGCAGTACCTGTGCTAGGCTTGCATGCCCTCCCCTTCTCCCTGCTTCCTTAGGATTCCTTGCAATCCGCCCCCTTTTCCTAAAGCTTATGGCACCCCTGGATTTTACTTGTGGGTACAAATGTGAGCTTGCCAAAGCCTGCTATGCATTTTTATACCAGTCACTGTGGTGTGGTCAGACCAAGTCCTTTTCTTTGGTTCACTCCAGCTTCTGCTCTGGGATCAACCTTATTTTCAAACTTAAAATCAGTATATCATTTCAGAAAAGGAATCCCTTTAGATGTATAGTATGAATAAATGCCACAATTGATTTCCTTGCCAAAATCATTCTTCAATGACTAAAACTAATTGGGGAGGAGGAGGAAGGTGTGGGGCAGGTTCCTGGTCTATCTGATGATGAAACAGGCAACTGCTAACTGAGCCCATTCCAGGTACATACAGGTACAGAATACCAGTCATCTTGATGGTCTGTCTTTTGTTAACTCTAGTAATTAAGTCAGTAATCTGACCAAATCACATTTTTTCTTATTAAAAATGAGAAGGAATGCATGTTAATTTATCCCTTTCAAATGGAAAAGACTCTGTGAGGTGTGAGCGTGGTGACAGCAGGCACTTGTCATCGTTTCTTGTCGTCTCCTCGTTTTAAACTGTGACAGGTGCGATGGAGGAAACAGCAACATGGGAGCAGAAACTACAAATTTAGAGAAACAAAGGGGGAAAGGGAGGAAAGGGAAGGGCAGCTGTGGACCAGGCAGGGGCAGGACGGAGCCATGCGGGGCGCGGGGGTGTCGCACACAACACGAGCGCCCTGCTCGGCCGGGGCCCTCCGAGATGCCGCCGGGGCGCGGGCCGCGCGCGCTCAGGTAGAAGAGCTGAGGTTGTGTTTATTTTAAAACGCTACTTATCTTCCCCATATTATCAAAGCATGTGATTAAAATAATTGGCTCTTTGGCTATTATCTATATTGCAGTTTTCTGTGGAACTGTAGTTGAACATATTTTAAAAACAAGAAGATACTAAGCCAAAGAAATGCTATACTTTCTGTAAGCAGGTTCTCTCAGCGACTGGCTCTTTTATTTCCTTACTGTTGAACTTTCACTCGTGGGTTCTTGTTTGGGTGCCAGACGTGCCCCAAACGCGTTTGTCCCATTTAACGGGAGGTGCGTGCAGCCCTCGGACACAGTCTGGATCTGCCGAGGACAATTCCAGTTGTACGTGGGCTGAGCTGCTCTCGTGTGGTTCCTTGTCCGAGGCCTCCAACTGTATCTGTAAGTCAGATGAGATGAATGTAGGCCTATGAATACACATCAGTAAAAAAAAAAAAAATCATGCAAGTTCTTGATTATCCCATAATATTTACAAAAAAAAAAAAAAAAAAAAAAAAGGAGAATTGGTGCTAAATCCATGCTCATTCCAATTTCCAGCTAGGCACCAAGCCTGGACTTTATTATGGAGCAACTCTTGGCAAGAAACAGAGTTACAATCTGTGCATAAACAGGTGCTGATTCTGCCCCAGCTCCTGCACCTCAGGAGGAGAGGCGAGTGCCTGGGCCATGAGGGCAGCGTCTTCTTTAGCCCAGTGGGGCTGGATTTCTCTACCACTATCCAAAACCAGGAGTTTTCCCAAGTTTCTATTGCTTGTTGTGGGATAACCTCAAGAACTTGCAGCCTCCTGCTGCCTCTTATGGGAACACAACCTTCCAAGGCTCAAGGAAAACACAGCCCCTGCCGTCCATGCTGCCTGGTCGCCTCTGCAACAGGGTGCTGCCGGGGCAGCCTTTGTCCTCTTTGGGATCACAAGCCATGTGAGGAGTAAAATGTTCATGTCCTTTCCTCCAAAAGTGGACAATTTATTAGCTTTTGCCATTATTCCTACCTTTTTCCTCCCACAGGAGCTATTAAGCCCACTCAGCACCCAAAATAAGTCCTCAAAAGCAGTGGTGTGAAGGTCAGTTACCCTTAAGCGCAGCTGCCACAGTGAGTGACTTCTTCAAATTCTGCACCAACTACAAAGCAATTGCCAATACAAAACCACTGCCGGGCTGGGAGCGAGACACAGGGCAACATCGTTACTTGCAAATACTGGGTCGGGGGCAGCTTTCTTGCCATGCCAAGCACGTAGAAGTAGGGTATTTATTCTTCACAAGAAGCAGAGCAGTTAGTTAAATACCTTCTGGAAGGATATCACTTAAAACCTGAAACTGTAAACTGTATCACTCAACTGCACAACTGTAAATGGTACTACTGTAATTTTGTGATTTTTTTTTTCTTTCCCCAAACACTAATCATCCCAGGACATGCTCTATGCTGTATTTTTTTGGAATTCAGTGAACACATTTTTCTAAAGAAACTCCAAGCATGAACATTGGCACAAACCGCATGAAAAAGTTGCTTTTCTGTATTTCTGTGACATGTTGGTGCTGTCAGGTGATATCTTCCATATTTCTTGTCTGTATTTCCTTTACTTGCTACTACTTACCATAGTGTGGATTTTTTTTTTTTTTTTAGGCTTGATGTAGCTGTTTTTTTTAAAGCAGCACGTGATAATTAATTATGAGCTTTGCTTATGCTTTTTTGTTCATTCACGAGTATACAGCAGATGACACTAATGGAAAATCTGTGTTATTGTAAAGAAAACTTTTTTTTTTAAATGTAAAAATTCACATATACAGAATACACTGCAGACCACCCTGATCGTTTAAAGCAATGTCACACTCCAAATGACATCGGTTAAAACACCTGTCTTGGCCGTGCAGCTCGGTTCTCTCTCTCGTTATTATTTAGCGCAGCAGTTGTTGGCCTTACGCCGGACCGGCAGTGCCAGGAACGAAGCCCCAGAGCTGCTGCCCTTCCGCAGAGCGGCGGCCTGAGGTTTCTGCTGCCCTCTGGCTCGTGAATTATCATCTCCTCTCACGCCGAGAAGGGAAAGGAGCGTCAGGGTGGCCGCTCCTTCTGAGCGAGGCAGCCAACGAAGGCAGGGGCAGTTCTGTCCGAAACTCTCGTGCTCTGCAGTCTGTCGTCCTGGCTGAAACGGGACCGCTGGGCACCGCGCTCCGCGCCGCTGGAGCCCCCTGCTCCCAGGCAGGGGTTTTACTGGAGTTCCTGAAGCTCAAACTCACCGTCCCCCTCGTCTGCTTAGAGTTGTGTTTCATGACAGAGCGTGTCAGATAATCCCTTGTGCTTAAACTTTAACCAAAAAATAAAATAAATAAAAAAAAGGTACTTTAGTCTAAAGGTATGGTAATGTATTACTGTAATAAGGATCATGGTTTATGTGAACTCCATGCTGGTTTCCACCATGAACATTTAATCCCTGTAAACATACAATACTGTAGGTGGTTATTTAATACATATACATTTATATATATGTACACACACACAAAATTAAATGTTCAGATTTTTGCATAAATTGAGATTTTTTTAAATTTGAATATGAGCTTTGAGTACTTTATTTCACAAATAATATTTAAGAATACTTTCCTGGAGTGTTATGTTTCAGAATTCAACTATATTTGTGAAATTTAAGTTTAAAAGATGTAGCTAACATTGTTTTCTGATATCTACTGTAAATATTTGTAAAGAAATTCTTTTGTATATTTTTGTGAAAATGTAGTTCCCCAACAGATTCAAAAGATTTAATAAAAAAAAAGTGCATTTACGTTTCTGCTTAACATTGTCAATTATTATAACAACATTCACAACACCGGTGGTCACCTAGCGGGGTTACCTTGTTCAGTGCAAGTCCCAGCACCTTTGTCGAGTGAGATAGTTACAAACAACTGTGCCTTGTAGTCAGGGGTGCTGGAAAGAGCTCCAGGGCTTTTTCTCCCTGATACCAATGTAGTTATTATCTGCAACCACTCATTTTCATGTTGAGGAGTATTTAATTCAATAGCTTTTGAAAGAAATATATAATACAGTGGTTTTGCTTATTGTCTTCCACCAGTTGAGTGACTGTCACGTGTGCGTGAAGAGTTCACTCAGATGATGCCAGAGCATTAGTTCAGCTGTAGGCAGTGACACCAAGCACCTCAACAGGAACTGTTCCTAGTGCAAGCTGAATATAGAAATAAGCTGCCTAAGAGCTTCTGAGGATGCACTCGCTTCACCTACAGTTAAGCAAAGAAACGTTACCCACATAGAATACAAAACATGCTTCAAAAGTTTTTAATGGAATTTAAAGTAAAACTTTTCTTACACAGACATTTTCTTCTTACAATGTAAAAAAAAGTTAAAACTGCTCCAACTTACAAACTTGGAAAATTAGAGACATTTCAAGTAGGCAATCAACTTCATTTTTATGAAAACAATGTATATTAAAAGTTCAAAACGTGTGAATTTCTCCATCACACTCTTCCCATGGTGGTTAGTCTTCCTTGGGTTCCTCGGCCTTGTGTCCGAAGGAGGCAAATTTCAGTCCCAAGCTGTATCCTGGTTATTCACTGGGCAGAAGAGAAGAACAGCTGAGGTAAGCAACAGTCCTACCCTGCTGCAAAGATGATCTGAGAACTGAGCAAGGCCTTTCAGGTAGAATTAGGCTGAACGGTTAAGTGATGAGAGTATCTTGAAAACAGACCAATGACTAACTTGGACATTTTAGCTGTGTTAATTATGCATCTCTGAGCTAATTCTGAGGATACCCACAGCTCAATTTCAGTCAGTGTCTGTGCACTTCTAAAGAACAGGCCATTGATGGAGCTGTCAAATCCGAGGCAAATTTGAATTTTAAACATAATATCCTGCTCAAAATCTACACTTCCTACTGACCCTGCAGTGTTCCAAATACTGCAAGGCCAACTGGAAGATTTTCGTAACGAGCTTTTACAGAACATGTCTCGGTAGGTAGTTGCTGCCATTGTCATAAAGTGACAACCAGCAAAAGCAGCTTCCCCAAGCAGCGTCCAGCAAGCAGAAATAAAAATATGGTCAGGAAAACACACACACACACACACACACACACACACACACACGCGCCATTTGTGGTGTTAAACGTCAGCTTAATCTTTCAGCTTAGTTTAACAGCACATTCCTCCTAGAGCAGTCTTTTCAGAACCAATGACAGCAAAGATGGTAAAATAAATGGCCCTTGAAAACACACACTGTTCAGCACTGAGTAATTCCCACGAGATCCTCCTTGGGAAGTCAGGGAGAGGTGACAGGGAGCTGTTTTGCCAGAAACTCGCCTGGCCTCAACAGAGAATTCCTGATTCACAAACTCTTGCAGAAGCACCTGAGCATTTTGTAGGATAGGCAGCATGAATGCAAGGAAAGCCACGCAGAAGAACTGACACTGGATTTTCAGCTTCACTCACAACCCAGACCCCTGTTTTTTCCCTACGTCAGGAAACCAGCGGCTTGGCCGTACCCAGACTGCAGAACACTTATGTTTTTTCAGCATGGCATCATATTTGTAAATGTTTAGATTCTTAAAAAAAAAAAACCACAGTACAGAGACCTCTGTAAAAGAAAGCTGCCATCTAACAGGCATCTTCACCATTCTTATTGGTCAGACCATCACTTACTCCTATGAGAAAAACTACATTTGTGATTTACTTTCATTTGCAACTCAACTATTTTTAAGGCGAGAGCCTCTAAACCTAATCAATTAAAAAGGAAAAAAAAGAAAGATTTAAAAAAAAGATGATTTACCTCGTCTGAGCCCGAGTCCATTTCAAGGCATGGCGTGGAGGTACAGCAACAGTTGGATGGTAAAAAGTGCAGTCTGGTCTTGTACACTGAGTATTAAATCTGCAGTGCTGAAAAAGAAAGCATTTCAGAGAAGACTTCTCAAAGTTGGCCACACAAGGTCCTGCCCAAGCCAGCCCAGCATGTGCTACATCCACCTTACTCCCTCAGCCCCGAGAGGAAACAAATCCCAAATCAAACACTTGCAGTGTCACCATCAAGCTGCCCTTGCAAACACCCAGGGCCCCGAGGTACCTCATCTTCAGTCCATCACAACTGCTACCCCAGAACGTTTAACATCTGCAACACTTTTATAAAAATAAAGCCAAAATGCTTGACTACATCCTTTCTTTTTAGTCTATGTTTTTCCATACTCTGTTCTTGACCCACAGTTAGAAAGTGACAAATGAAAGCAAAAAAGTGTGAAACGCTAATAACATTTCCTGACTCAAAGTAACATATTTTAAGCATCTTTCTAGAAAAAGAAAGAGATAGGAGATGATTCTTACTTTTGGGTGGTAAAATGGACATTCCATTTTCTTACAAGCAGGAAAAAACTTGCACAAGGGACTACCGGAGGATACGGGTGGGGTGGGTAAGGGTGCTGAGAGGAAAAAAAGAGGCAAATGTTAAAATCTCTGTTCTCTTGCAAGGAATTAAGTCTTAACCCAAAGCTCTGCAAAAACACAGCAAGAATTTCACAGGGCCCCGAGTAGGAAGTATTTCAGTGTTCTACTGAGTACAGCAAGACCATCAGCAGCAGAGAACTACATTTGTGACTTACTTTCATTTGCAACTCAACTATTTTTAAGGTCAGAGCCTCTTGCTACAACAGGAATCCAATCTGAGGAACAAACCTGAGTGTATCTGCTCTGGCAACGTTGGCAAGGTCCTCTATCCTTCCAAGAGACTCCGTGCAACCCTGTGCTTTCCAAAGCCAAACCCTTTGGCTTTCCCTCATGTGAACGCCTACATAACCAGAGATTTTTCTGAGTTTTTGCAGTAATACTGGACTATTAACTGGACTTCCAAACGATACCAGCTTCTGTTTCCACCACCTTCACTATTTTCCCTTCTGTAAATTTATTTTTTTGAAGAACATAAAGGCCAGAGGTGCTCACCTGGTTTTGGAGCTGGGAGTGGGGCTCGCCGACTGGCGTGGGTGTAAGGGCACTCCGGCTTGGTGCATTTTGCATCGTATTTACAATTGGGATGGATGAACAAGCATTTATCAGCAAATTTGCAGTTAGGAAAGACTCTGAGAAAGGGGGGAAAAAAAAAAAAAACAATTATTTTATTCCTGCTGTATGTTGCATGTCCACACTGAGAGCAAAATGCCAAGAAGTTGCTGTGCTTGGAGAGCAGGCTGTCACACAACATTACACTATCACTGGGCCTATGTGTGCATGTGAGTTACTCTCACTGCAGGGCACCTGAGTGTGGTGGACTTGCCCTACACCCCTTTCCCTTTTGGAGAGTCTTTGCATACAATAAATAAGGGAACTTAGACTCTGCAGAGTTTGGTAGCTTGCAATAAGTGGCTTGCTAAGCAAGCAGCAGCAGAACTGTGAATTCAGACCTTTGCTAAGGGCAACTAGAAATTCCCTACATAATATGGCCCACTTACTGAGGAAAATGATATGTTCAACTTACGTATGTGTGATTTTAAAAGAAAATTCATACATCTGAGTAAATGAAGCCACTCAATCTCCTGACACCTATCTCTGCAGGTGTTTCTAATCTGTTGCTGCTTGTGGAAGAGAAAGCAAAGACACAGCACATGTTCCAGAGTCAGCCTCTGCTTTCAAATACAAGAAGTAGCATCTCAGTGAAGTTACACGTGCTCTAAAGAACTGTGGTATCAAGCAGAGAAGTGCTGTTATTTTAAGACCACTCCCATTCCCACATCCACAAGCAAAGCATAAAAACATCAGCCTGCATATTAAAACTAAGCTTTCTGCTGCAAGAGCACAGCTGTGAGCTCACTGCCTGTCAACCTGACTGCATTCTGCCACTTGACAGAAAACTGCAGTGCAATAACTTAGCTCTTCTCTTAGCTGTATCAGATGTAACCCCCTTGAAACACTCAAGGAAAGCTGTTCTGTCCCGTTGTGCCTGCTTTGGGCTACCACTCACTTGCAAGGCAGCGTGGGGTGGTGGAACACGCACTCGTCTCCGTTTTTACAGGCAGGCCAGTACTTGCAGCGCTCCAGCACCTTCTCCTTGGGCAGCACAGCCAGCTGCTCCAAGTCTGCTGCAGAGGGAGAGAAAAGAAAGCCCACACTGAGACCTTAGCGATGCCATGTGCAATATAGCATGAATATACAGCATAACTGAAATTTAAAAATTCAAGTTTTTCCCTTTTTTTCCCTATTTTTAGTCTAAATGTTGAAAAGCCTTTTTTTTTTTTTTTAAATAAAGTTCTCAGTAAAACTTTAGTAAAACCCTAGTACTTGAAAAAAAATTCAAGAACTAGAAAGTGGGACAAGCCATAACGTGAGCCTGAAAGCTGTCTTCAGTGATAAAAGATTCAACATTCACTGTGTACAAGTAAAATAATTCATTTTCTAAGCTTCTAAGAGACAGTGAAATGGATGAGATTTTGACTGAGCAAGACTAAGGAAACGGTCCTTTAACAGAGCCTCCATTACACTGTTCTGCTGGGCTATGTATTAATGGAATTCTGCTTTCTTTCTCTAAGATAATATAGTCTTCTGGAGGCAAAATTAAGAAAATAAAGTCAATGTGTACACTAATCACATACAATTTACTAGTAAGGGGGCATACCAAAAAGGAACTACTTGCATGTAATAACTACGGCAAATGTCTTTTAAAGTAATCTGATCTAGACCCTCAGAAAGGATTTTTTTAAAAATTCCAATCTGAAACCAGTATCTTCACAACTATGAGAACCTGGGACTTGGACTTTTCTAAAAATGACATTTTCTCAGATTACTGAGACATATTCTTACACCTTCACTGTACTCTTAGCTATGCAAATCTGCATTTGGCTTCTCAAAGCTCTCCAGGACTCCCAGACTCACTAGCGATACCTGCTGGAGCTTTATTCCATCCTCAGCCTCATTCAGTCATTCTTCTGCTTAAAGAATCTTCTAATTTAAAGAATAAAACACATCTTTTATTTGCTAAGAGTGGTCTATCCAGAATCCAACCACCACATTATGTTTGGTCCTGCTGGTTATGTTAATTACCATCAGGGCTCTCCAGCTGCCGGGTCACAATTTGCATCTGCTGCGCTCGAAGGCCTTTTAATCCTCTGCCTGTGCACATATTTGGGATAATTGGCTTTAATCCTTCAGTAATATCTTCCTCTTCCTGATCAGAAAGGTATCCTGGAGGACTGGGCACACCATCCAGCGTCACTATGAACTTGGGACTAGCAGGTTTCTCTGGCTGCGCAAGCTGTTCTCTGCCAAACAAAAAAAAAAAAAAAGAGTTTTTGACTCAAAAGGTCCAAGTAAAAGTGATCAGGAACACAAACACAGCAGCACAAATTAATCTTCCACGAAGACAGATAATTTACTTCAATTAACAGTTTGTCTTTTGGGCTCTCTGAAGCACTAATAAGTAGAGCATACAACAGCATCCAGCAGATTTCATAGCTTCAGTTCAGTTTGTTGCATTCTGCTCAGATGGATCCAGAAGCTCGTTTACAGACAAAGTTTAACGAAGGAAAATGATTTACCTGTTACGAATTTACAGCTTTGAGACAAAAAAGGGGATGTAAATATTGGTCCCAGAATCAGGAACCTTTCAAGAACACAGCAGCAGGTGCTTCCTCAGAAACACTGAGCATGATGAAACGGGGGGTATAAAGGTTTATAGGGCTGGGAAGGGACACTTGAAATACTGATGAGGAGCAACTTCCATGCTCAGCCAGACTGAAAGAACAAACTAGCCGGGTGCCCTGTGCCTGCTGGTAGCCAGAGGGGATAAAATAGGGAGCGTAAAAGCAGAGGACACATACAGGATATAGTCGCCAAACACTTTTCCACTGTCCCACCCATTTCACCTGAAGGGCTTCCTGAGCAGAATGTGGTTTTAAACACACTCTAGGGGTCTCATCTTTGATAAACAGTGATTATATAAACTTTGTTTCTCTACAAAATCAAGCCAAAAGCAATTATGGTTCATAATGCTGCTAAAAATAGACAGAAATGAAACATAAAGAAAGCAAACAAATACGAACAACCAAAAAGAGTCCTACAAGTCAAAAGCAGATTTATGTGAATGCAAAAATTCAGCACTCCCCAGTGGCAGGAAGCTTCCCATTTTGCTCAGGAAAATGAAAGCTGCAAATATCCACGATGGAATGAGAAAGCACAACAGCCTACACTGATCAGCCTCACGGCACTGCCTGGAGTAGTTGGTACCCTGCCAGGTAAGGTGCACACACATCGATCAAAGCATTCTGCAGCAGGAACTATGACGGCATGAAAAGCACAAAGAAGATTACACTCTGCTGGTCACTCGTTTGAGGAAATTACAACAACCCCAAGCCATCATTTGCAGCTGACGGGAACTCTAAACTTCCCTTGGTCAAGCTCTAGAGTAAATAGCCTTAAGTGACTTGTCTCACACACTGTTTGCTGGCTCACGGGCTCGGAGCTCCCCAGGGAGTGGTTTTCCTGGGGAAAATTCCTTTCACTGGTTTCCTCCAACACTCCCATGAGAGCTCAAACAAGCCTCTCCATTCTCAACAGTGACCTGACGGGCATTTCATAACAAAGGTATCTCAAAGTCAAAGAGGTATGAAGCTAGATTATACGACCATATAGCACAAACATATATATGCTTCTATCCAGTTCCTCTGCTTTCTTAAAAATCAGAGACCTACTCTAACCACAGCTGCCCTTGGGAACTACTTTCAGCCTGGAAGGTTTTCTCACTTTTTTCCCCTGGCCCTCTCCACTCTCCATCCTCCATGGGGTCACATATCCTGCCTAGACTCACCCAGCACAGAAATGCAGGACGACCCCATTTAGAGCACAGACAAGCACTCTCACTAATAAAAGATTCCCTTTATGACAGCAAGTAGGGGCTCTTGAAATTTTTAGCATAAAAAACAAAGCATCTTTTTACCGCGTCTGTATTAGACGTCCTGAGAGTGCTCGTATTGTCTCTGTGGCCCTCTTTCCCAATTGCTGATTCTGTGGCATTATTTCCTCAGATAACTTGGGCTTCTTCAGGATAAATGACCTAGTATCCGTATGGACCACAGATTCTGTGTCATAGTAATCTGAATTGGAGAAAAATTACACAGAAAAAAATAAAAGAAAAAATGATCACATAATTGTACTCCAACTTCAGCATATTTCTGAATATTAAGACTATACAGCTGATGGTCTAACTTTCTTCTGTTATTATCAGTCACTCACAATAAACAGTTTTACTTCCTCTCTTATTCCACAAGAGATCATCAACAGAAGCCACTGGCCCTATCAGGCCTCGCCAGGCAACTCTGTTCCTGGATCACCTGTGCTGAAACAGCCTGTAAAGGGATCCACACACACGCACACAAAACCTCTCAGGCTTTGAGTACCTGCTACTGATGCAATGCTTCATTTCTTAGACAGAAAAACGCTAAAAATCAGTATAATTAAAAGGAAATCATATTTTAACTACTAGGAGTCAATTTGAGAACTATTTTTTTTTTTTTTTAAAAAAAGAAAAGAAGAATAAAAGATACGAGACTTAACCTTGAGCCACTTGCAAAGTATCTTCAATCACAGGGTCAATCTGGAGCCGAGAAGAGAGCTCCTTTTGTTCAGCTCCTAAAAAATCCAGGAGTTAGGAGCTTACTTTACTGAATCTTAAAGAAACTACAGATTGAAGAACTGAAGCATACTCCCCTAATTCTCTTGAGGAAATAAATAAATACATCACCACCCCTCACATACGTCTAAAAGAAAAGACAATTCTTGCTATCACCGACCCCTTTCTCATTGTTTCAGAAACTGTAACAAGTTTTATCCAGCAGGATGGCACAGAAAAATCCAAATATTAAAAGAATTTAGTCTTTCCCATAATCATCATTCAGTATAGACTAGGTCTGTGGGTGCAAGAACTGAAAAAGTTCAAATTCTTCTAACACCTTCAGATGTGTTAACTACTTCAAGGAACATACATACACATGGAAAACAGCTACACTACCAGGAACCACTATAGTATAGGCAAGAGAAGTGAAACAAATCAGAATAGCACTGTTCTGTATTTGACTTACTGTTACAGTCTAAAAATATTTACATATTTTAATTTGTGTGGTTAAGTGGGTTGATTTCTGTGGATTAATTTCAAAAGATCCCCCCCAAACTATTTTCTGTACCTGTAATCAGACAGAAAAAGCTTCTTCATACATATTCCACATAAATTGTTAAATCATTTTGTGACAACAAAACTCCAGCTAGGGCAACATGAAAGGTAAGAGACTGAGAACAGTCCCTTTTGTTTTAACAGCAAGTGTTTACCTTTCCTTGACACTGACAGCAAGTCTAGGTAACCAAGACTTTACTCCAGTCCATTTTAACTCTTCAATCTTACTACTTTATGAGAGTAAAATAGGTTTATTCTTGCAGAAGCACTTTTTTAATGTATATGACTACATAATTATTATTGTTATTATTTCTATACAGGTATAAGTTTGTAATGCACAAACTGCGTTTCTTTATAGCATAACCATGCTGAAAGGAATACTTGGCTGTTTTTAAATAATAATGCTCTTTGGAGTTTTATACAAAGCAGAAAGAAAACTTGATTTTCACACAGTTATCCTAATATCCACTTACATAAAGTAAAGGAAAACACTGAAGCTATTTGTTTGATAACAGTATACTGGAAAATATCTTTTAATAATATCATTCACTGCAAAATGCCCCAAATATCTGCAGTTTGACTCTCTCGCAGAAGCTTTCTGACTGATTTTCTCCCAAGAGATATCAAGCATGCGATGGATGAGGAAAAGAAACTCCACTTCAATATAAATGGATAGATTTGCTTATTGATCAGTTCTGCAAAATTATTCTTTCGTGATATGCCAGGATGCTAAGCAATCCTCTGGTCCCTGAGTGGCTAATCTGAGTTATCCATTTATCATATTGACATGTCTCACCACACACTCATGTTTCAGAAAGACTCTTGGCTTTCTGTTTGTTCCCACATGAAACTTGATGTCAATTCGAACATTAAAAACATTTTATCTGGGATATTCCTTTCTTTTTTTTTTTTTTTTTTTCCCTATGAGATGCTTAAAAAGAGAGAGCAGCTAACAAAGATGCACTTGATTAGCTCAGATATTAGATGTTCAAGCCAGGCTGTCCAATGCATTCCTTCCTTCCCTCTAGTGCACCCCAGTGAAATTTCAGTCCATACAGTACTCTGGTAAAGCATGTGTGAAGAACTGCTCAGCCTGCTGTAAAATGATGTTCCTAGGTATAAATTCTTAAAGAACGTTATCAAATGACCTTGAATTCGTTCAATTGTCTGTTCCTTTGGCTCTTCTACTTGAAGCTGAGAACTCAGAGCAGGAAGTCTGCTTTGCACATGGATTACTTGTAACTGAGATTCTTCTGGGGCAAATCGAGTTCTCGGTGCAACTGGAACAGTCTGTTTCTGTGGAGCTTTATTTAAAGAAACAATGGTAAAACATTTTAGTACTACCCAATCACTCAACAGCAATATCTTTGTATATGATCCTAAAATAACTTGGAATAAATTCAAAGCAAAACACCGCCCTAGGTATTTCTATCTACCTGTGAAATACACAGTGTAAAAGTGGGCGTGCACAGAGCACTCCACGAACTGCACCGCAGAGCATCCGCCTGCGAGGCCAAGCTCAGCCCTTCTCCGAAAGCTGAAATGCAGCATGAAAACAAGGAGACTGACAGCAGCAAAGCATTCGTTCATCCACCTCCTCACAGCATTAATTAAGTGAAAACTGGATTCTTCTGTGATGTCAAAATCACTTTTCTTTCTACTTTTTCATCTCGACAACTATGGATTATCAAGGTGTGCTTCTAATACATGTGATGCCAGCTAATCTATGCTAAGGTGACTTGCAAACTGAATACAAAGCTTGATGACAACAGCACAGCATTTGGGGACAGCAGGAGGAAACAGCTTTGCCTGTTCTTTTGCCAAGACCATTAAAACTGCTTGTGAAGAGCTCATCAATCCATTTCCTGGCTGGGTATCACACCTGCACTACTGACTTACTAACTACTGACACACCTGACTATTAGCACAGAGCTAAAAGATGCAGCTCAGTACTGGATGTATCATTCAAGATCTTTTTGTTTTGTTGTTTTGTTAAAAACAAGATCAATAAAAATCAACAAGATATGAAATATTATCCCTAAAGAGGAAGGGCCTACAATTTTTCAGATAAAATTCTCATATCATCTTTCTGGTGAAACAAAGTTGTGCTTTCTGTTTTTTTCTAATCAAAATCTTCTTATGGTGGTAAGTTAAACTGTACAAGACTACGGCTGTCACAAATCAACAGTTTTAATTTATTTTAAAATTTTCAGGCTATGTCCCACTTTGTGCAATACTGCTGCACGCGCAGGAAAGAGCTTCCTGCATCCCCTCAAAGCTCTTCCCTTCCCCACGTTGCTGCTTTTCCTATTGTAAGCTCATTTTTCATTGCAGAACCAGATCAGAACTCAGGAACATTAAAGCTCCTATTTCTTCTCTTTACAGAAACTCCTCATTCTGCTTCCCATCTAGATTGAAGGTGAGCTCTTAAAGTTTGGGAAGCTCTCGTGCTATCCATTATGAATGAAGAAGCTTAATAAGGTTCTTTTTATGGTTCATTTACTGTACAGAATATATTTTGTAAATCAAGCGGTTCAACAATTATTCACAATTCTTAACTTATTTGTCCTTCAATGTTAAGGTTGACAAAGATCTTTACAACCCCTTTCACACATTTTTTCTGTTTCACAGCCAGCCCACTCGACACCCAATTTCCAGCATGCAAGGACATGTCCCCAGCACAACGGCCTTTGAACACAGAAATCTCCCATCGCATTTGTCATGCTCCTACTTGGCTCTACTCATCACCACCAATGCAACTTTGTCGTATACACGGATCTACCAGAGGGAAGACACTGACCATGACTCCTTTGTAAATATGGTAACGTAGAAGGAAGTCAGGTCTCTGTTACAGTCAGCTTGTAGGTTTTTGAGAGACAGTGGGACAGATTCTGAATTGCTTTCACTCTTGCATCAGATGGCACTAAAACAGGTAAGTCATGGTCTAGGTAATTTAGTGAATACTCTTCCCCAGCAATTTGCAATATTTCATGCTGACAACGCTATTTATTAATATCCAATTGTATGAAAGCTACAGTTTTCACAGATTCCCAGCTGGAACTGCCCTTTT
Organism: Nothoprocta perdicaria; assembly: GCF_003342845.1. Taxonomy (NCBI): domain Eukaryota; kingdom Metazoa; phylum Chordata; class Aves; order Tinamiformes; family Tinamidae; genus Nothoprocta; species Nothoprocta perdicaria. The sequence continues at coordinate 339,641 of NW_020455620.1, forward strand.
TCAGGGGAAGTCTTTACTAGCTAAGGAAACTGAATTTTGGAACTGTTCAGTTGCAGTATGAGCTGCAACTCAACACATAAAACTATAGTCACAAGGTCACTGCTTATAGAGTATACAGGTTGAATACCATTAGCTTGCTATTTGTTGTTTATTATTTTATCATTAGCCTGGTTTTTGTTGCTTGGTATTTTGTACTTTCATTACCTCTTTGCTTTCTTGCTGTTTGGCCTTCCTCCTCCATGCCAGGAAGGAAGGAAGGGAGTGCAGAAAGGGGAAGAAAAGCTCCAACCACCTCCCTAATATTGGCCACTCTTACACAAACAACTATTGACATTTTGGTGCTGCCATTTTCTCTATATACTTTGGGGACCTATCACTTTAATTAGTATGTTTTAAGGACATTTCCTCCCTGGTTTATGCTTTTGTAATCTATTGCAGGTTTTAAAATGTACACAGGACATGCAAAAGCCATTAAGTATACTGCTGACATTCACTATTTTGCTTTGTTCTCTCTCCAGGCACATTCAGCTCAGATCTATAAAACAGGGCTTGGAAACAGCCTAGCACAAATAAAGACAATGCTGGTTACCTGTAGAGTAATTGGTTGTTTTTGTAACTGATTCTTGTGCTTCAGAGATTGCTTTCAGTATTAAATTTTTATTGGCCTGTTTGGAAGGTGGTAGTGAAGGTCTAAGGGAGATGGAAAAACAATTAGTTGCACAAGAACTGCAACAGCCATTGCATCCATGTTAAACATGGATACTTTGACGCGTTAAACAGAGATAAGCACAACACTGATAAACTCAGCACCTCAGAATTCACTCTAGGTATGTTTTCAGCCTTTTCATCCATCTTTGAGTGGATTTGAGTGGATCCACCAAATGCTCTCAAAAATGGAAGTCCAGAAGCATGTTTCCACGGGGCAGCTGAAGCTGCTATAAAAGCCATGCTGCACCCAAAGGCAAAACGGAGCCTTTCTGCTGCCCACACGTCTGCCCGCACGTTCCTGATGCCACCTCTGCATCCACACTAGCAACCACGTGGCTGTCCCAGGCAGCAAGATCTGCCTGAAAACTGAATCCCTCTCTCAAGACAGACAGATTTATATTATATAATATATATATATAATTAGTTAGATAGAAAGCTTCCTGTTTCTCTCTGAGCATCAACAACTAGGAAATTCAAGTCAGACATGCTACAGGGCTGAAAATAAATTCAATAATATGTATTAGCATCAAACAAATCTAATGATCTGATGTTCTCTGTGCTGAGCTAGCACAGGAGATCAGAATTGCCTCTTCTGTGGTTTAAATGTTTTTCCTCTTATTACTGAAACACAGATATAAATCATGAACGAACCTTCACTGACAGAGGTCAGGAAAAAGAAATTCAAGTCTTTTGTAAAGTTAATATAGTCTTACGGAATACAACAACATAAAGAAGTTTATTAAAAATAAATAAATAACAAAAAAAAGTATTTCACTAATTTCTTAGCTTATATTACAGTAATAGAGACTGCAATGGCATAAAAAGGCAAGTGCAGGAAAGAGAATCATCTTTGTCTGCTTTACCTTATCAGACACAATTGGTTTGTAGACTATTCCTGAAGTAAAAGCAAAGTAACCAAAAGGCTATCAAAGTTATGAAACTAAATTATGTGGGCTGAGGTACTTCAACTTTCAACATTGGACTTATCCCAGAGAATCTAAAATTTCACAGTCAATTACTGCATGTGCACAATATTAAAATCAGGTTATAAAATTAGTGAAAAAAGGTGGTATAAGCCGATATCTCACATGCAGAAGTGTGAGACAATGCGGAGTACAAAACAAAAGAAAAATAACACAGAAACAAAAGGGTTACTGTTTTTTTTTCCCCCCTTAATTTCTCAGGAATTGCAAGCAATATTTACCAGCTGTCACATTCAAGGCTTTTGTTCATTATATTCATTCTGGAAATCAGGCAAAATGACAGAGATTTTAAGTACCTTCTTTCTGGCTTTGCAGGTACCGACACACTGCTGGAAATGCCTCCTATTCGCAAACTGTAGTCTTCCTCCTCCTCCTCTTCTTCCCCATCATTACAGAACTTTTTCACTTTGACTACTGAGCTTACAACAGGCAACCTTCTCTTCCTGGAGCTTTCTTCCTACAATCAACAGAGCAACCAAACCAATCCATTTAACATGAGACATGCAATAATCCACAATTAAAATACTGCAATTCTACTTAAAGCCAGAAGGTGGAGAAGTTCATTCAAAGTGCATGAACGGTACTGCATTGTCCACAGAAACAAAACAGTTGCAGAGCAATTTCATTTTTCTCTCTCTCCACTGTAGCACCTCTAGCTTTAGTTGCAAAGATCAGTATCTAGAAAGCTGACATACTTCAAAGGATTTAGCTATGGAGAGCCAGACTGGTCCAGCTGAAGAGTGTGCCATACTCCTGCTTTCATACAGCCAAACACCACCATCCTTCAAGAAAATAGTAGTGACAAATGCAGATGATGAACTGCATGGAAGCACTAAAGAAGGAATGTACCTTGATACATTCCCTCTTTGGGAACCATCAAGCAACACCGAACCATGCTGGAGTTCAATACAGTATCTGGACATCAGAGCCGAACAATTATAGAGTCCCTCCAAGAAGAAGGGACAAATATCCCTAAGAGCAGTAGTGAGCTACACTGATACAGCAGGTATACATGGTAAAACAAGCAAACAAATTCCACTAATGGCTATTAAAAAAAAAAAAAAGCCACAAGAACTTGTCTAGAAGTTGTCTGTTAATAAAACAGTAATCAAAGAAAATTACAAGAAAGAGAAAACACAAGCGTCATTTGACAGTCATTTATGTGCAGCCTTAAACAAATCACTATATTCTCATGTCCTTGTTAGCTCATTAAAAAAAAAAATGAATATCACTACCTTTTGTATAAAATTATGTAAAGAAGCAGCAAAGATAGAATCCACTCAGAATAGAAGGCAGATAAAACTTCTCTATCGTTACAGTATTAACAGCCATAACAATCTTCACGTCTTTCTCAAAAGCTCTTAACTGATGCGTAGGAATAGTCTCAGAACTATTAGATGAGACTATAAATCTGCCCAGATTATCCTAGCCTCTAAAGAAAGTAGGACAGCAATCACATTTGAGGTTGCTTCGATTCCAAAGAGTTCTTAAATCTAAGAGTTTACAGTGTAGTAATAGTCCTAGCAAGCAGCAGTATCACCAAAATTGAGACAGATACACAGTACCCAAAAAAAAAAACCCACACACCAAAAAACCCAACGCCTCAAAACAACAGATTTACAGAATTCCACGCAAAGCTGAAAATCTATATATCCTAATGGAAGACTATACAATTCCATAGAGAACAAAATGATAATTTCTTAAGAGCATCTTTCCAATATGCTAATAACTCCAATTAGCCCAACTCAGTATGGCCTCAAGACATAGATGATAATTAAGGAATCAGCAACCTGTGAAGTGTTAAACTAAGCATTTGTTTTGATCAGTTTACTCAAGGGGTGAAATTCCAAACCTAATGGTATCAGTCACAGAAATCCTTTGATTTCTCCAAAGCAAAGATCTAACTTGAAAAGTATATAACAAGTTTGGTGTCTAGCAAGTATGAAACACAGCAATGCTCAGATGATACTAACCTCACAGCCTACTTTATCAGCACACAGTTTGGAGGTGGGTCTGTAACTCTCTGCTAAGCTGCCAAATGCCTCTGCATTGCACATCTGGACTGTGTCCAAAGACCGGCAGCTCTGTCCATCTAACTGCCGGCCCCCCTGTAAGCTGCCCTGTTGGGACAACCTGTGCACGTGCCCATCCGAACTCCTGCTCGCTGGTGGTCGGTAGATTTCAGCAGTAGGACGAGCAGAGCCATAAGTTACAGTTACAATAGGTTTCTTCCGGGACAAAGGGTTCTCCTGCACAAAGTTCAGATCATCGTCAATTAGATCATCTGGCTCAGGTTTGATGTCGATGACAGCTTCAGAGGGTGACAATTCCCTTAAAGGCTTCACTGTAGATGTCAAGCGGGATGCAGAACCATCTTCACAAGACTGCCTGATAAAATAAGAGATTGTGAACTAGTACCTAACTTGCAAATAAACTTTAGGAAAATAAGAACTTCCCTCTAAACAAAGCCAGCACAGAGCACCTGAAGATACTGCTGTCTGTACAGATCTAACATGTTCGACCTATATTCTCATTAATTTATTAATTCAATTACGATTAAGCACATCTGTTGCTAAAATTCAATGAAATTTCGGACTTTGTGTTTTATGCAAATTGTAGCAACATTTTACTTCCTAAAACTATTCTGATCTTGCCAAGTAACAAAACTATTCTGATCTGTTCAAGTAGCTGTGCTCTTCAGTACAACTATCCCAACCACAGAGCCCCTAAAGTCTGAATCCCTGTCACTAAACCAGCCTTACCGTGACGTGTTTCTCTGTTCCTGTGAGCTAGTCGAAACTCTAGAGTCATTTCTTTCAGCCCGACTGCTAGAAACTGCAAGAGGTGGCAGGATATCCTCACGCCTCTTCTCATCACTCACACATGAGCTGCTTTTGCTGGAAGGAAGGTTGCTCTCAAAGATATTAGATTCGGAAGATTTTACACTAGTTGTTTCTGTGGACACAGGTACCTTTTGCTTTACATCAGAGTATAGCAACAAAGCTTTTGCAATACATTTAACTAAGAAATTACAAGTAAGGCATTGTCCCACCCAAAAAACACAACACACTGAAACTTACTTCAGCTCAACACATAAGAACCTTTCCAAAATAATTTGCTTCTGAAATAAAGGTCAAAGCAATTTTCTAAAGAGTCAGGGCCCAAAAAGACCACACAAATTCAAAACGAACAAATGTCTTAAGTCTAAAGTTAAGATCTTTTCTGAAACTCACTAGACCTGCAAGACTACACAGAAGTGATGCACATATCAACTTACACTCAAATCATTTTCTTACTTACCAGTAGTCACAGATCGCAGCTTATCTAAAACACCATGGAGCCTGAAAGAAGGAAAGAAGAGAACAATGCACAAGAGAAAAAGGAAAAATCTTCCAGAATTACATTTTTCTTCACATATAACAAGCATCTTTATCTAAGACTTCACTTTCAATCATTGACATATAACTGAACTAAAAAATGAGTGGCTTAAGTGTCTCATCTCTCGTGCGTCAACTTTCCACGTGCAGGTAGGGCATTCATCACATGATCTGTTTTTGGCATTTAGCTGATTTTGATCACTAAAGCCAATGCTAAGTGCTACATCCTGGTCCTACACTCAATGAAGTGACTCAAGCATCTCCAAAATGAGTGATTTCAGAACCTCAGTTAGAAGCCAAAAGTATAGATGCGAGTTTTACTTCACATATGAAGCTTTTAGTTTTACAGCAAATAGTTAAAATAATTCTAAATTCAAGCATAACAAATTTACATTCATGGCACATAATATACTCAGGAATAATGAACTCTGAACACAGGAAAAAATCTCTGTGATACGCTGAAAGCAGACAACATTTTGAGAAGTAGTAAATCTGTTGTTTGTCTGTACAAAATGCATCAAGCTGAAGCAATACACATTCTTGGAAAAAAACCCAGAAGGTTACAATATATCACTGTTTAAAAAACTACAATTTACAAATCTACAAATACTATAAATAAAAAATGCACATCCTAGTTGAAATCCAAATGTAATTTCAAGTATGTTCACAGTGTAGGCTGAATAATACAATGGAGTTTAGAAACAAAATGAGCTCCTAAAAGCTTTGTCAGCTGCATTCTGCTGACGTGACTGCTACTGCTACTTCTCCACACTGAGCTAAGGAAATGAGTGACCTGACACTTGGTTCAGAGTAAGAAGTGCTGGCCACCCAGCAGGAGTATCGGGTCCACTGCAGTGGAACTTCTGCTAGGAGACGTTGCTGATGATTTAGTTTAGCCACAGACCCAATGCCTAAAAATATAAAAATCCTGAATTGCCTTTAAAATAAGAAAAACAAAGACAACTCCCAGCTACAATGCTATGTGACATTATTCTCACCTCTCCTCTTATAGCTTACTGAATATGTCATCTAGACTTCTTTCTCAGTGTCCTTCTAATCAATACCTATTTCATTGTCTGATAGAGCAGTCTGCAATTAAACCTGTATTTATCGACAGATGAGAATATTGAATTGAGACATTAAAAGACTCTTATTGTGGAAATTTAAAAAGATAACATCAAAACAAGCAAGGAATGCAACTGTTACATATAACTGATATCCATTTATAAGTTCAAACAAACAAGCCCTTCCAGTCCCTTCCCTGTTGAAATTCTTCTCTTTTTTTCTAATAAAGTTTTAGTTTTTAATTATAAAGCCATAAAATCTTTTTCTTCCTATTATTTTTAAGTGTGCACTGGGATTCAGCTGAAATCCTAACAGTGCAGTAACTTTAACAACTTATTAAGCCTCACTCATTTGTCCAACTGCTTTCCCAAAACCACAGTCAGAAAGACAACTCCATGACTTATTGATAGAGTGAATGTCCACATTTTTGATTAGGCAGGCCACAGGAACAAAGAACACAGAAACCCGAGTACTTCAATGAAAAAGAAAGGAGAGGAGGGTTAATTGCATTCTCCCTTCTTATATTTTGACAAATGCCAAGAAAAACATCAAACTTTGAAAGCAGACTCAAATTTATGTCCATGCAAGTAACAATGTCACAGGAAAAAAACATCAGTTTAAACAGTTAACATAGCAAACTGTAATATTTACAACTTGTTTTCACTTTTTGTCAATTTTTATGTTTTAACTAACATTCAACTTCTAAAATGTTTCTCTTCTGATATTTAACTGCACAAAAGTTCCTTATAACTAAAAGGAACTTGATTAACTATGTAGAAGGTATGTTACAAGTGAACATAGCCAAGCAGTAAACTGCAAAGAAGGCAAACTGAAAAACTAGGGGAAAAAAATGTAATATATTGAATCTATGCAATTCAAAATAACGTTCCTTAAAACTGTCTTATGTGAAAAACTCAGAAATAAGGTTAACTTAAGAAAATATAAAAAAATATAAAAAAATATAAAAAATATAATCAGAAAAACGCTGGAGTGATCTAATATCTGTTTGAATACTCCGTTCAAGTATTTTAAAATCTAGACTTTATTAACCTAGTAACTTAAAGGTTAATACTATAAGGCAAATTCAGTATTAGAAAATGCCTGAGAATGCTGCAGTAGCTATATCTCTTATGTAGCACAGGAGAAATCAATCCACTGCTGTCAGAAGCCTGGAAAATAATTCATCTTTTGCTAATTTTTCCTCCTCCAAGTAATTCTGGAGTTCTAGTTTAGTTTTGTAGAGCTGGGTGGTGGTGACAAAAACAGTCTGAGAGGTGGGAATATCTAAGCATCTGGTGCTAAGCCTTGTCAAAAACGGATACACACAATTAGATTCACTGGTCATCTGTCCCGATATAATTATTCCTATATAAAAGAGTAGTCTGAAGCACTATTAGCAAGAAAGCAATTAAGTTAAAAAAAAAAAAAAGTTAATATTTGACTGCAGTGAATTCCTGCACTCACAGTGGGTTTTGCACAATTTTTTTTTTTTATTTTTATTTTTTTTGCCCTCAGTTACCTCAGCATTTCACACAATTGGATCTCAGAGGAAAATATAAGCCCTCCAATCCTTCATCAGTTAATTACCACTGCAAAGGCTTAACTACTGACAGACTAAAAGTAATTTATTTATTAGAGCTGCGTAGCAGAAAGCTTTAAGATTAAGGTAAATAACAATGAAAGGATAAGTAACTTCTTACATTCTCAAGTTTAATTTATAGAAATCAGATCAGGTTATTGGCAAGAAGTATGACAAGGAGCTCACAAACATACCATACAGTAAATCTGACAGTATTGTTTCCAAGGAAAAGGGAAAGGTCCTCTGTCATCTGCTCCTGGCTCTTCTTATTGGCCACCATAACCATAATATAATCAGGGAGCTCTTCATCTAATAGAAAGAGAAACAGGCATCTGTATTACTTTTGAAAAAGCTCACTAAAATATGTTGCTTTAAAGTATAATAAAACATATACCAAACAGAACTTCAAGCAAGCGATCACCTTTTTTTTTTTTCAGTAGACAAGGATGAAGAAATGACCAAGTCTTCCATTTCCCCCAAGGATCAATAAAAGTTTCAGTTATAAGTGCTGAATAAAGACAGTCAACTTCACAAATGCACAAACAAGGCAAATGCAAAGTAAATGCAAATAAATAACCACCCTCCCAAAGAACAACACAAAAGAAAGCTAAAAAACAAGCACAATTTCACACACACTGAAGAATCTGCTGCCATTGCAGGCCTGCTAACATTGGCTGGGTCTCCCAACAGGATCAGAAATGCAGCTGCTGATAGCCCAGCATTAACAAGTTATGACTTTAGGAAAGTTGGTATTTAAGGGTTTTATATTGAATTAGCTGCTACTACTAGGTACCCTGAACTACATTAACTGAAAAGTTGCCCCAAATACCTCAGTCAAGAGAAAAACAAAGTAAAAAGAGGACAAAAATTTGGGAATAGTGGTTAAAAGTGAGGGGCCATGGAACGTCATAGTTAGAGATAAAGAACACAGAGAAATTTAAAGTTCAAAAGCTCACTGAGAGGAAAACACAGATATTGTAGGATGATCTTGGGAAGTGCATTCTAAATACAGGAAACACCAAGAAAATTAAAGCACAGGAGAGGAAGGAGTCACAGCTGGAATCACAGATTACAAGTATTCTTTTTACTAGCACCTTGGCATTAGAGATAATAAAGTATTTTAAGACATGGGGAAGAAAAGCATTGAAAAAAATCAAGGCCTAAGAAGCTGAAACCAGGATTGGCAGTAACATTTAGAGGCACTGAGCCACTTCACTGTTTGTTTTTTTCCAATTCCCTTGCCACCATTTCTCCTTGAAAGAAGAGTCTGTGAACTCCCCTGGCTGTTTCCCTTTAATCCTGTTTATCATCAATGCCCACCTACTCTTTTCCTCCTTCACTTGGACCATCCGTATTTTGTGAATAAAAGTCTTTTCTCTTTCAGAGCAGCCCAGCACTTCAGAAAATTCATCGCATGCGTGAGGTTCCTTCACAGCTGCAGTGCAGTTAATAACAAATTAATGTCAACATAAAGAACGACACCAACCAGGTAGTGGTTTCCTGTCCATATAATGAATCTAAAAAGGACGGCTAAGTGAGAAAACTTACCTACATAAGCCCCCAGCTCCTGCAGCTTTCCTTTTATAGCACCCTAAAAAGATAATAAAAGAGCATTTAAGCACGCAGTAACAAAGCCCCCCTAACTGCAGGGCTGTAGCAGGCGCATTTGGCAGGTTTTCTTGCTGAGGCCGTGACAGGTTGGGCTCAACACAGCGTGTTTCTCCCGTTCACCGTTTCAGCGCTGCGGAGGCGGCCCCGCCAGCGCCACGTTCCCGCGTTAGGGGCCGCCGGGCCCGGGCCGCACGATGCGCGGCCGCCCGGCCGAGGCCTGCGCGCCCGCTCGGCGGTCG
>NW_020455620.1:349307-411407 GCF_003342845.1 Nothoprocta perdicaria
AACCGCGGCCCGGCCTGGCCCAGGCAGCGGGCAGGGGTCTCGGCCTGCGGGGCGCCGGGGAGGCCTCGTCCGCGCTGCCGCCGCCGCAGCAGCCGCGCGGGGCCCAGGGACCGCGAGCGGCCGCTGCTCCCTCACCCGGATCTTGCGGCTGATCTCGGTGCCGATCTCCATGGCCGCGCAGTTGCCCGCGCCCCGCGCCCGGCTCCGCTCCCGCCGCAGGCCGCGCCGCCGCCGAGCGCCGGCCTCCCCCTGCGGCGCCCCCTGCCGGGCAGCCGCGCCGCCGCCGCGGCCCCTCTGCCGCGACCTCGCGGGGCCGTTGGGAGCCGTTAGCGGCCGTTGGGAGCCGTTAGAGGCGCGGCGGCGCTCACAAAACCCCGTTCAGGCGCCTGTTCCGCCCCGCAGGTGTACGGCTTACATCGCAGGTGCGAGGTAGCTGCCGCTTATTTGCTTGGGGGTCAGACCCTAAGGTCAGGAAATGCTTTTAGATATTTTAATTACTTTGGTACAGAATACTTCATCCTTTCCTTAGTCAAGTGTAGCATTCCAATTTTATTTATTATCGTTTTCTGCATTTCAGGGCTTTTGTAAAAGTTGCCTTCCTGCAAATAACTAGTGTATTTGAGTAACTTAAGATCAACTACCAGCTTAATACTTTTTTAAAGTACAAAACTTGATTTAAACATTTTAAATATATATAGAATTATGCAAAATATTAAAATAGTTCTTTATGTGATACTACAGCTCTCCTAGAAGGTAAAATTCCTATTGCCTTGTACTTTTGTCACCCCATGTGAGCACAATCACCCAGAAGCTCTGAAATGACTTGTTTTCTTCACAGCTGCCCGGAAAATGGTGAAGTTCCTTGTTAGGCAGAAAGAAGCTGGCGTGTGGACTGGTCTTCACCTAGGCACAAGGTATCGTTTGGAGAGGGACAAAAATACAGGGTGAATAATAATAACATGGATGAAAAGGAACCTTATTTGAATCCCACCCTTTGCGGTCTGCACCAGTGTCCTTCATACAGCAGTGCCAATTTAGTGGGGAGCAGTGTTACAGCAAGCTCAGCATACAGCTATAGAGTCTTGAATGCATACTGGCATTGGCTAAAATGTGGTGCTGTTAATAGCCCTATTAGAGCGATCTCTTTCTGTACCACAGATCCTAATATTTACCAAACCTAATACAGAAATAGCCTAGACTGCTAATTATCTGAGCTGTCTGCATGACCTTACGTAAAATGTATTGTTATTACAATGCGGCTAGCAGCAGAGTAATTAAAACATTCCATTTTAGCTTCTAAGCGACGCATTTCACTGCTAAGATTTTGAATAAGTTGTATTCTTTCATTATTGGAACAAGAAAAATAATTATTGAGGAATAAAATACAAATTACTTTTAATTAATCAACTGATAAATGGATTTACTTAAACTCATAAAAAAATTGAATTCCAAAAAAACGGGATCTTATCTGAAAGGATAAATTCTTTGTAAATAATAACTGTAGCTCACTGCTTCAAGTTGAGAACTCCCTTATGGCTAGGAAATCTGGCCATTTTTTTTTTTTCTAGGAAAATACTATAATTATCTTATTCGGTAGAATTTATTTTGGCAGTTAATAGCTCCTTATAGGTGAAAGTTAATCTTGCAAACATCTGAAAATTCAGTCTTAATAGGTACATAGTATGCTAATTTTTCTAGCACAAAAAAAAAAAAAAAGAATAGGGAGGCTTCATATACTGAGCCAGAATATGGAAGTAGTAAATAAACTGAATTTGTTGAAAGGAAGACAGCTTTCAAAATCACATACAGAATCCAGAGATATTCTGTCTTTTTATTCCACAAAAGACCATGAATTGACTATGTTGAATTGACTATGTTGCAGGGCTGGTGAGTAAATTACAGTATTTCCACACACACACTCTGGCCCCGACTTGTTCAAGCTTCTTGAGAGTAAGTCTTTCACAAGTAATTTCTGGGCTATCTAGTATTGTTTTTTTTTTTTTTTTAACACAAATGGATGAATCTTCACTAGGATGAGCAAAAGAAACAGGCATACTAGGCTTTTTTTTTTTTCTTTTTTTTTTTTTTCCCCTCAGGAGAGTGGCTGATTCTGCGTACCTTTTGAATCCTCTCCAGCGTTTTGTCTTTTTTATTAGTTGATGTAAAGACCTGATGCCTGACATAATTCCCAGAACCAGAGCAAGATGGGTATCAACCTTCACCGTGTTGACTAAAGTACTCCGCTTCATCCATGTCTCTTGACCAGCGTGGAAAGAAACCAAAACGGTTCAAGGAAAGATGATGTCAATAAGATCCAAATAGGCTAATCCTCCGCTGTGGGTAGGTACTGCTCAACCCAAAGGGCAGAAAGTCTTCCACCTGTGCAGGAGAAGGGCTGCAATACTCATCTGTAGGGCATGCATTAATCTTTACCTCCCAACAAAAGCGCAAAGAAAAGAGCATGGCAAAAGTTGCAGATGTTTCTAGCTCTGCATGTCAAGAGACTGCTGGCCAGAAGCAAACAAGAGAATCCAAAGCACAATACACAATATAGGTAACAAGGCAATAGGCATCTTATTGAGGTATCTGCATCAGAGATCACTCTGTTTTCATGGACCCCTTTTGCCTCTTTGTCCTGACTGTTTCATAGAGTTGGTAGTTGGGACAAAGCAGATAAAGGAGAGCTGATGGGGCATAATATTAGTCAGAAAGGGAAAACTGAAGAAAAGCAGCAAGTTAGGATACAAACTGGGGTTATCAAAAGCAGCAGTAATAAAATGAATTTCAGGAAGTGGTTTTTTGAACTCAAAAGGAGAAAACTGTAGGTTTTAGAGAAGCATATTGGTCTACCTCTTTGTACTGAGCTGATGCATTTTCCTTAATGAAAGAGAGGGATAACAATAGAAAATTAGAGAACTCTAATAAATGCAACTTCCAGGCAGGGAACTGGGCAGGAAATGGGTGTGATCAAGGCTGAGGATGGGAAATATAACAGATGAGAGAGCTGAGGCCTTGTTTTTCAGTATGAATTGTTTAGCAATAAGAGGAGTTTCCTCTGTTGCCTTTACCTAAAAGGAGGAAATCTTTATGACTTGGAACCATCGAGTATTTTATTGGTCAGTATTCTGAGGACAATAACCATATTTCTGGCCTGTAGGCAATACCACAAGAAAAGGCGATCAGTTTAGCTCAGTTAAAAGTCAGTTTATTTGACTCAATGTAAAATTTCCTTGATTTAGTTATTTTCTTGGCGTATGGATTGCTCATCAAAAGTGTAACTATGGCAAGAAAAATGGGAAAAGCTTTTCTAAGTGAAGTAATTCAAAATTCTTCAGTGCAGATATTCCCTACATATTTCAGCTGAGAGTAGTGTCCTCCTGAGTCACTTGCTGTTTGCATAGTCAATCTGCAAGTTAGACCTGCTCAGACAGTAGCATGTGCAGTCTGTGTGTTTAATATCACCAAGACACTTTCTAAGTTTTACAGGTGTGAATCAGCATTCACACATTCACTTGAGCATTTTTTCCTCATTCTTGACCCAGTTCAAGTTTGTATATACATCTGCCTGGCCCGTGTAATGTGAAAAACCATTACATTTCAAATAGCATGCAACAATGATGATTTTTTTTGTTTGTGCCTCAATATATGTGGGACTGGGATGTGGCCTTTGTATGATCTTTGCATTGAAGTTTTATTTAATTATATGCACATAGTACTTGATAAGACAGTTCTTATTAATAATGTAATTGCTATGAAGCCTTTGGCAATTTTACATGTTTATGAGTGAGGGCTGAAAGATTAGTCTTCAGTCAGCATTTTATTGCAGTGTATGTTACTAACAGATGAAACTGTGTGAGGACTTTTGTTTTTGGCTGTAGACAAAACGTATGTGCAGAGAGCATTTAGCCCGGCACACACTGCTTAAACCTTGAAAATATTTCCAAGACACACGAAAACAAGACCAACAGATTTTTTTGTTAAAGAGACTTGCTTGAATTGGAAAGGCTTAAAATAAATGATCATATGATTAAAAAAAGCAAGGATTGCCTGCTATTTGTTGTAGCCCCTATTTCTGGCCCGCCCCTGCAGCCAGGGGAGCAGCTGTTCATTGCTGACATTCTCGCTGCCAGGCATTCCAGCTCCCTGAGGTCATGGGCTACAAGCATACGGGCCTTCGCTTTAATTCTTTCAGCGTATCCTTCCGCATGGATAGCGCGAGGGGAACGCCTCCAGGAACAGAAATTAAATGCACACACACAGAGCCACGCAGCGACGTGCGGTTTGAAAATATTCCAGAGAAGGTATTTTGCTCTCATGCAGCGCAGCCTTGCATGAGACGGGCTGCCTCAGGAGCTGCCTGCCGCAGGTTTCTTTCGCTGTAGTGTTTTCTTCCACCCCCAGCTCCTCGCCGAGTGGAATGATATCCAGAGCAAGTTTTTTGAGACAGGAAGTGAGGAATGTTTTCATTATGAGTGATCTGAGAGGAAGGTGGGTTAGCCGAGATAGCAGCTGCTTGGTGCAAGAGGAGCACAATAAGTCAGTTTGCGAGGAATACAGATGAGATGGCTCCAGGAGAACAACTCGCGACGTGCTGTGGGGGGTTCTCAGCTACATGTATGTGAAAGGAGACTTGGAGCCTTTGGATCGCTGCAAAAGGTAATGAGAAAACAGCAAGCATCGCGTTAGGAAAAATAACTAGTGGGTGATCTTCTCTGATGTGTACTTTAAGGTTGAAGCGTTTCAAGCATGTGTTGTTTGAAAGGTAAAGGCTGTAGATCTGTTTGCATCTTTGTTTTTAGGCATAGGGGAGGTTCAGTACATGCACTTGGTGCTCTCTTTTAGTCCAAGAGTCAAGTCAAATATTAACTGGTAAAACAAGAGGAGGGTGGGGTGTTCTCATTTTGGGGCTTTTCAAATCTCTCTGAAAAAAATATGCATTTTAAGTGTTTGAAATAATAGAGACTCTATTGCACTTTCCTGTGTTACAATTTATTTTGCAGGATATCATTCAGCCAATGGCATTTAAAATCTTTGTAGAGTAAAATACTAATTATTGAGAGGAAAGTGGGAGGTAGAGGTAAAGAGGGAAGGTGTCACGGTCTCAGTAATTGTTAGTCACAGCCACGTTGCAGAACTTCTAACATAACATTTTTAAATGTGCATGTTTACGTTGAAATATAAATGTACAAAGTTTGACCGCTTTGTATTGAAGCACACATTTTTAGCTGTTGGATGAAAATCCCAGGCTGGCTAAATAAGGCTTGTTGTTGTAGAGTCGGTCAATATGTAACTCCTGGCAGTTCCGTATGGTTCCCTTTTGCTGAAGTAGCTTCACAGCCTTTTAGATGTATAAACATTTAAAATAATGCACAAGCCAAACACAAAAGCAGCTCTCACTGCAGAATGACAGCAGCTGAATAAAAGCAGCACTGCACAATTTGTAAGAATTATGCAGCGCTAGCTATAAAAGTCTCTGAATGATACCTGTTACTCTCCAAACTTTGGTCCACAATAATAATGAAAATTAATTCATACATGTACTGAGTTAAAACAAAATTTTCTGGAACAATCAGCAGAGCAAAATATGCAAGCAGGAGAACCTAACCTTTAAAAACTGTGATTTAAATTTCCTTCCTATGTCTTCCTCTGTGCCTGTATGCATGGAGAAGCTGGGAAGGTTTGAAATTGCCAAATGTCAATGTTAGATTGCCTGTAAATTTCACCTGGCCGGTCAGCTACCATTAGTGAATTTTTTCCATGCTTTTTGAATATTTTTCCAAGAGTCCCATGGGGACCTGAGAATGTGAAAGTTGTGCCATGTTGAATATTCTACATAAAGAGATTGAAAGCAGCACTGTGCTTCCGTCTGCAGTTTTCAATTTGTTTTCTCTCATAACGGTAGCAACAAAAGAAAAAAAAAAAGTACAGTTGTGCACAGAACGTGTTGGAAAACAGGCCTGGGGAAGTGAGCTAAGGTCAGTCAGCCAAAAGTTTCCCTGCCAGGAATAAACCCAGTGCGAGATTCTGCTGGGAGTGGGCAGGAAACTGGCTGTGGAGCATTCCCTGCATGCTGCTCTTTGGGGTAGGATTTGGAGGCTCAGTGTGCAAAGTAATAAAAAGGGAGACCTTGCATATCCCTCATTTTTTTTTTTTTCAGGGAAAACTGTTGCTATCAATTGTTTTTTATTCTGCAGCTGCACTCAGAGAAAATCTCAGTGTTCAGATGGAGTGGTTTTATTTCCTTCCTGATTTGAACAGTAGCGATTAATCAATAAGATAATAAGATTAGGGATGCAGTCTGCTGGGCGACGGGGAAAGCGAGATAGCAGAAGGGCAGAACTGCTTCCAGATTATGGGAAGCATGGACATGAAATGTGCTTATGGCTGCACTTTGAACAGGTTTGTGAAGATGTCCTGGAGGAGAAAAGACACTTGGCCTCCTCTTCCTCCCAGTTAGGCCTTAAGCCTCTTTGTGCTTCTCTCTATTCCTTGCCATTATGCTTAAAAGAAAGCCCCATGGAGCCAAGCAGGAAAAATTCAGTCTCAAGGGTTTCCTTGTTTTGATGATACTACTTTATAGATATGTGTACAAGTAGTATAGGACTTTTTTTATGTATCTGATTAAGAGACTGGAAAGAATACTAGTCCCTCTGGTTTTCCTCCCTCCTCCACAGATAAAAGAATATATGAATGCCCTTCCTATCTGGAAGACTCTTCAGAAATCCATTTATTCTTTTTAAAAACAGACTTCTTATGCATACCAGCATTAGAAAAATAAAATAAAAGAGAAAATAAAAATGAGGGTTTGGCGGGGCAGTGGTGCCACCGCTAGAGGTGCTGAGGCAGCACGAGGGCTTCAATCGGGAACGGAGCTGGGAGGGAGTCGCACACGGGCCCCTGTCCCTTGTGCCCTCATTTGGTCTGGCAGCCGAAATTCAACAAGAGGCAGAACAGGGCTTTCCTAAAACCAGGGAGGGAACGGCAAGAAAAGCCTGGGAAGGTGGGGAAAGAAAGGCTACAATCTGTGTGTCAGGGAGCTGCTAGGAAAGGAGAGGTGAAGGTGTTTGTAGAAGGTGAGGAGTGTGTAGCTATCCTTGGAATAAACCCGATTTTCAGGGAAAAGTTAGGAAAAGAAAGCTTTGGTCATCAGGTTGATGGGGAAGGCAATATTGTACAAAAGGTTGTATAGCTGCTTAGCATAGGGAGTGAACTAGCTGCAATTCATGAAAAATTAAAGATTTTAATTGACTGGTAGGAAACAGTTAAAATGCATCTCTTCTTGCTCGTGACCCTCTCTCTCTCTCTCTTTTTTTTTTTTTTTTTTTTTTTTTTTTTTTTTTTTTTTTTTTTGCCTTTAATCTTCTGTAAGGCTTGAGCCTGTATTTAATCCAACATATAGTAGCTGAGAATGCATGCTGCGCTGGAAAAAAATGCTGGGTTCCTAGTTTTGCTCTTAGATGAAATAGTTTTGCTCACAAATGCATGGGGTTTCTACAGGTCTTTCATTTAAATAATGATTCAATTTAGAAATACTTCTTATTTTTAAAGCACTTCAGTTGCATTTGATTAAGGTCTCTTCACTTACTGAAGAATAAAATTAACCTGCCAAAGCCTGGTGGTGTCTGTGGAAAAACCAGAAACTCTGGTGCATATTTTACTATCTGAATGCATAAGAGCTCAGTGTTTTGGAGAAGCCGACTATTTAGATTTAGAAAAAATATACCTGTTTATATGCAGTTTCCCCATGCTTCCACTACGCCTTCACTCAGATTGTTTCTGATTCTTGCATGTTCTCTTTCGCCTCGTCCTAGAATTGCAGTGGATGCCCCTTCTACTTCTCTCCTGGTGGGAAACTTGCTTGTCTTTAATGGATACTGCTGGTGCTGGTTGATCTTTGGAGACTCCGCAGCTCCGTGTTTTTGAGAGGAGGCAGCTGCTTGCCCCTCCTCATCCTGCCACTGGTGGTACCTTTTTATTGCTAACCATCCCTGTGGGAAAAGAAGATGCCTCTGCCTTTTGGGTTAAAGTTGAAACGAACTCGACGTTACACAGTATCCAGCAAGAGCTGCTTGGTGGCTCGTATCCAGCTGCTCAACAATGAATTCGTGGAGTTCACACTGTCGGTGGAAAGCACAGGCCAGGAAAGTCTGGAAGCTGTGGCTCAAAGGCTGGAATTGCGGGAGGTAAGTGAGCGGTCGGAGACAGCGCGGCTTCGTCTCTGCTATGAGGTTACACATCTGGTGTGAACCTTACCACTTGGGGCAATATTTGCTGTAGCAGCTCCTCAGCGTTTCACTTGGGTCTTTATGTTCTCATTGGAGAGGCACTTGGATTCCAAAACAGTCACAAAACTTACGTCGCAGAGTTAGCGAATACCAGATGGAATGACATGTGAGAAGTGGCAGTGAAAAGAAGCCTAGTATGACAACCAAAGCAACATGTGTGGTCATTTTGAGTCCTGACAATGCTGGAAGTGCTTTAATGTTGAAAAGAAAAGGCTGTTTTCTGACCCAGATTAAGAGTTGCTTGGAGATTTGATGTTACTTTTAACTTATATGTTCATTTTTCCTTCAGCAAGCTATTTTGAATAAAGAAAGGGTTATTTGTGTGTATGTATTTTGGAAGGATTAATGCTGAGAAAAGAATCTAAAGCATGAAGTGAGACACATGTACCATTTACCAACTATTTGCTTTGCGTGTTCAGATACCCCAAATCTGCAGAGTATCTCTGAGCAAGCACTTAGTCATGGCTGGCCTCTTGGAGATGCATAGTCTGTACTAGCTGCATCTCTATAACTTTTTTTTTTTTTTTCCCTCCTCCTAGATGGTTTTTCTTTCCTCCCCCGAAGATATTTTGCAGGATTGCTTTGCATTTCTTCTGAATTCCTTAAAATTTTTCTCTTCTTCCACATATTTGTCACTTACTCACTCTCCTCTCTTGGATGAATTAGTTCTGAAAGGTTGAACTCTGAAATGTTAATTATAGAGTTCTATATAGATTACCACAATATGAGCAAACATTGCTTTTTTGAAATTTTGTTGACTACAGAGGTGGATTTGGTTACAGTGGCTGAATTCTCTTTATCCTGTGCAAACTGTCCTTTCCTACTAGAGTTTCTAACACTTCAGCTCACTGTCTAGTCATTCAGCTGTTTGGGACAACAGTTACAGATTTTGGGACAGAGTTGAGAGTGGAAACTGGTAATAAAAGAACAGGTTGGCTAAAGTTGTATGTATGAGAAAGATACTTTTGCTCTATTATGTGGTGTACCACACAATGGTGTTTTGAATACAAGATTGAAATACAGCTTGAAAACCCAATATTAGATGACCAAACCAGAAGAGAGGTCATAGAAAAATAATCTTTAGTTAATAACTTTGATTTTTGGAACTGTTATATCTTCGTTGTCAACTGCTTACGGCCTTGTTTAAATTTGAGCAAACAAATTGATGTTCCCAGTCCTGCAACCATTTTGGAAGAATGTAATTTTGGAGAGCCACTATGACTTCATCCTTTTTTGTTCTTTCTAGCAAAGCAAGTCTAATTATTCTCGTGGCCTTAACATACCCTTTATATCAACACACATCTGATATCATATATTTATATTTCAGCTGTTGCGTTCAAATGGAGTTTGTCAATTTAATCTACCCACTTTCAAACACCAGTGATAAGTCAACCGTAGGTGGAGAACTTAAATTTATTTGATCTGCAAAAGTCAAAGGCTCTGTCTTCTGGAGTGCTGACCTGTAACTCTTCATCATCTCTTTCTTTGGAGCTGTGCTCCTAAAATCCCCTTTTTTTTAATAAATAAATAAATAAATACCCTCAATTAGGAGTCATATATCAGAGTGAGGGAGTTGACAGTATACTATTGAACTTTGAGCAGATTCCTTCAGTCATGCATTCTTGTGTGGATTATTTTGGCAGGCAAAAGTGTTGCAATAAAAGGGAATGGAAAGTAGGGATATAAATCACTTTCCAGAGCTTGCCTTCAGAAAATGTTGTTTTGCCTTTAAATAGTCATTTTTTGCCAAGCAGATACTGGATCATTCCTGACTGCTTGCTGAGCACAAAGTTTTCAGGGAGAAAAATGTGCTCAGTATGTTGCTTAAATCTGCCAACAGCAACATTAGGCCTTGATACTGTGAAAAGCTGAATACTTTCTGCAGATGCTGCACTAAGCACCCTGAAACCACATGCGTTTGGACTGAAAGCGTTAAACACTGAGATTTAGCTCCCTTATGAAAACTGAAACATCCATTTTGAATATGAGTATACAGGATATGTAGTTATGATATTTGAGTCCCATGCAACTTCAGGAAAGTTTATTGCAGAAAGTATAAGCTGGAACTCTACCTTTGCAGGGTGTTTAAACATGGGATGTAACATTTATAAATGTTTGTTTCTGTGTTGGAGGGTATAATTTCTGAATTTGGCTAGTGACGCAATGGCTTATTTTTAATGTTGTGACATCTTTTGAGATAATTGTTTTAACAAATTTTACTTTGTTTAAAAGAATAGTCTTTGAATTATGACCAGAAAGTAATTTTTATTTTGTTTTTCCACATTTCCAAGTTGTATATGAGTTGGGATTAATAGTTAGGGTTCAGGAAGACTAAGTGTGTTGGCAATTTAATTTTGTTTTGTTAGTGCCATTACTAAATGGTAAGCTTACCCCCAAAAAAAGAAATTAAAATGAATACATTTAAACAAGAATATGTTCTGGTATTCCCAGAATGTGACTCATCAGCAATGGGAATGTGATCCAGCTCTCTTAAAATGAGAAACTGGGGAAAGAAGCCAAGGGAGGGAGAGAACATAAGTTATTTACCCTTTGTAGAACAGCCTGTCTTTTACCCTGTGAGATATATAACCAGACTTGATTTATGGGAAGAGCTATCTTTATTGCCAAGGTAGTATGTTCTAGTACTGCAAGTTTGGAAAAAATGCTGGGAGCTGGGGTTGTTAACCAGCTTGGAGAAAGGGTGTGATACTCTGCCCATCTTGCATCTAGGGTATGAGGATACAAATCAGATGTTTGAAAATACAAAAGTGTTCTACATGTTACCACTGCTGGGTGTATGTGGGATGTCTGGCAGAAGATGTTAAGACTGACGTGCCTCTCTTCTTGCGTCGTCTTTTATTTCTCTTTTCTTACGTTGCAGCTTTACCAGAGTGAAGGTGCAAATTTTGCTACTGTTTTGTACAAGCAGAGTCTGACTTCAGATGTGTGGTAGAGAGTTGGCCTCAACTGCAACAGTTGATGGTATCCAAAGAGTGGGAAGTTCTGTGAAGAGGATCAATGTGGTGCATATGGGGATTCATGTGTTTATTTTGGATGTGAACACAAAAGGAAGGATCAAGGTTATCCAGGAGCTGTGTATTAGAAATGCTTCTGTTCTGTAAACTGTTCTGTAAAGCTTTCCCCTAAAATCTAAAGAGCTCTTCCTTGGAGGAAAAGCAGTAAAATTCAGTGTGGTAGGTTGGTAAATGTGTGTTTACATGGGTAAAAAATGTTTTAAAGCAAGGAAAAAAAAATCTCTATTGGCAAACATATTGACTGACAAATAAAAGTTGGGTCAAGTAATGTCAGAGGAGTAGCTTACATATTATGTTTATGCTTTCTATCAGCTTGATAAAGGCTTGGGTAATGCTTAGAGAAATATCAGAGGAAGTAGAGCTGATCGTAGAACGGTTATGGCTGCCTCTCTAAACCTAATTTTGCTTAAAATTAGAGAGGAAAAGTTTATAAAGTTTATCAGGAGGTATATAAAAATGCAAATCTGTATTTAATCTTATTCATTTAAAGCTACTGCTTTTCCAGAAAAAAGTACCATCTAAAACATATGTTAATTTCAAGTGTTTGGTTATAGTAATTTAGGAGCCAGAATTTTAGAGAGCTGAAAATTAGTAGCTGTCTTAAATACAGTTACTGGGGTTTTTTCTCTTTTGAAGAGGGGAAAAAAAAGCTGGGTACAAGACTTATGCTCATTGTGCTTGTTTATTACACCAAGCAGCACAAAATGGATTAAGATTTTTCTGTGAAAGCATTAGTGGTAATTAGGAAGCTTTGACCTCAAGTTCTTTAATTTTTTTTTTAAGTTAGGCCAGATTCTGAAAATAACATTTAGATATTTTTCTAATGTCAGAATGTGTACATATTGCTGTGTAGTTTCATACTGATTTTAATATTAATATAAAAAAGGGTTTCTTTATTTTTGAAGCAAATACATTAGTTTATTGCTAAGTATTTTTAGTCTACTTTGAATGATTCTGCTTTTTGCAGTTGCAAAGCAGTCAGAGAATTTCAGAATCTGGGGAATGGGAATGTGGCACTTCCTTCAATGTCATTTCTGTGTAAGATGAGAGTCAAAGGGAGATCTGTGAGGCCATCCTTCTTGCAGCTTTGGGCAGTGGTGGAAAAGAGTAACCCAGCTTAGAGAAAAAGCAATCCACTTTTTGGACATTCTGAATGAAAACTGAGATGTTTTTGCACGATGTCAAGAAGTGAGATATAATGTTTTGATGAGTTATGTGCAGTGTATGCACTATGAGGAGTAGCTCCAAATCCACCTTGCTTGGGAGAATACAAAAGTTTAGCCAAGTCATTTGAAAGTCTTATGGCTTGGTTTGTTTCTAAGTACTTGTAAAAAAAGAAGAAAAAAAAAATGGAAAAAAATAGTCTGAGTGCATTCCTGTGTGAGGTGGTTATTTTAACTTACGGCTGTTAATTCCTCATCTTACCGCCTTGAATCATGATTGTTCAGGTCACTGTATCCTTGAGGCAAATAGCAGATTGCATTATTCAGAAGGCACCAAATTACAAATTAACATTTGGAAAACAATATTCTTTTCCAGACTATTCGTAACCTACTAGGCATTCTGTATGATTTGTAATTTGGGATATGGAGATTAGCTGGGAAATAGATAAGTATGTTTGTAATTCATAAACTTTGAACACTGCTGTGCCTAAAGGGACTGCATGATAAAGTGTTTCACCTCCCACCTCCAAAACGCTGCTAGTGTGTTTTTGTTCCTAGTCTGGGGATCTGTAGAGATTGATTTTAAAAAAACAGCAGTGTTAAAGTTTCCTTCCTATCTAAGGAACACTGTTTTTCTTGATACTTTATATTTTGGAAAAAATAGAAAGCAGTCACTGTCAGGGATCCTAACAAGTGCTATTAAACAGGTGCTATGTGTGAGATTGCACACTTGATACCTCGTATCTACATTTGTCCTTTGAATTTCTTTTCTAGATAGCAAAATTTATGTCTAGGATAGACCTTGTGATACTGTGCAAAACACATTTTTGTTGTTCTAATTAGGATGCTCAACCTCTATAAATGGTGCTTAGCTTAAAGCCAAAGTGGACTTACACTAGAGATGAGTCTGGTCCACAAATAAGGAGGAAAAAAAAAAAAGGCAACTAATTATAGCTAATTAATACAAGCAGGTTAGTACAGCGAAGGAGGACTATGCTATTGATCTCCATTGCAAGTTGTAAAAGAAGTGAATAGCAGCGTGTGATCAATAAATGTAGAAACTGATGAGAATTTTAAGATTTAAATCTCAGAGTTAAACCATAATTAGAAAATAATATATTTTATTTGTGTCTGCGACATTTTCAGTATGATGTTCTCCTTGTCACGCCCCGTTCTGGGGACACACAGTGGTGGGGGACACACGATAGCTTGGGCTGGAAGGGACCTCTGGAGCTTGTCTGGTTGCAGTGCATGTGGGGTGCAGAGGAGGCCCAGCCTGAGGGAGGTAGCTCAGGGATTGCCCAGTCAAGCTTTGAGCATCTCCAAGGATGGAGATTGTGCAGCTTTCCTGGGCTATCTGCGCTGTTCTTAGGCTAGCCACCTTGTGAATTATTTTTTCTGACCTACTTGGAGTTTCCTGTGTTGCAAGTTGTGTCCCCTGCTTCTCATCTCTGCAATGTGCACTTTGAGAAGAGTCTGTCTCCATCCTCCCTGTATGTCCCTGTATGATGGAGGAAGGGTCCCTCCATCCTCCTACCCTGCCTGTAGGACATGGATACCACAGTAAGATACCACCCTTGTCCCTTCTTAAGACTGAAAAATGACCATTCTGTTTTTCCTGTATATCATTTGAAAATATACAATAAATAATCTCCAGTAAGGTAAATATGTGGTGCTCATCCTGAATTGCTCTGAGGAAGGGTGGCATTGGCCTGAGAGTAGTGGACAACATCCCTGCCTTCCCACAGGACTCGTGATACTGTGACAGCCTTCTGTCGTTTTTGCAATCTGGATAGCTCTTGAAGTCTCCTATAAAATCCATATTATTTCTTCCTGTAATGGCAAGGAAACTGGATAGAAGGTAATTGTGCTGAAGTTATAAATTCCTTTTATTTATATTTGAATTTCTTCAAAGGGGTTAGGTGGTGAATAAGTCACTAAAACAAACAAGCCTCAAAACAGTGTTAATCTTAACAGCTTAACATATTTTAGGAGTTATGTCATGACTTTTTTTAAATTGGGTGGTGTCCTGTACTGCTAATAATAAAATGTTTTAGCAATGAATAAAAATGGATTCTATTTTAATCAGCATGCATATTCCAGGGTGCATAAGCTCCTCTAAAACTCACAGGATCAAATTCTGCCCTTGAAGTCAAGGGAAAGGTTTACATATAAGTTAGGAGACAGCTTTGGTCCATACTATTTTGTTTGGCTTTTATTTATTTACGATGATTCATACTGGAAGAATTTGTAAGGGAACATACTAAGTCACAAAAACCTTCTTTAAAGGTGTTCTGAATTGCAGATAATATTTTAAAATGTGGAAATATTTTTATTAATCTGTAGTGCCGATAACAACTCAGTTCTGTGCTTAGATGAGAAAAAGTGATCTCTGTTAACAAAACTGACCAGCATGTGTGATCATTCCTTAAAAACAGGTTACATGTTCAGTTTAGACTTAAGCGTGTAGAGTCAGAGTTTGCTTCATAGAGTCTGCAATGCTGGCAGTCTAGTCTCTGTTCCTTCTCTTTACTTTTATGTTAGAAATCGCTGGGTTTTTGAGGCTTAAGCAGATTTCCCTGAACTTGCAGATGAAAGTTATTCACATGGTTCATTGGAGATTCCCCCATCCATATGTGGTTGATTCCAAAACTATTTGCATGATATCTATATAGTAATCTTTCCATTACAATAGCATCTTTCTATGGTTCTGTAGCTGCTACCCTCAGCTTTAAGAGCCCAGCTCGGTCTCTTTTGCAGGTTGCTCATGGAGTATGGACAGATTAGTTGACTTGTGCAGGTGGGCTAGGCAAGCACAGTGACAAGAGCACCTTTTCTTTGCAAGCTCAGGTAGTGTGAAGGATGGATTGTGGTGGATAATCATTTGGTATCTTTCATCTTTTTGCAGTGTATGGTGTTGCAATGAATGTAACAATTAATTCTTAGTGGAGTTTCTGCTCTACTGTTGTTGTAAACCTTAATATCTGAAGGAATCCTCTGATCCTGTCTCAGCAGTATCTTTGAGGATCATGGAGATTCTATGTTATGCTTAGGGGCTGATGTGCAGAAATAAAAGCCGATTGGACTGTAAAGATTTTTTTTTAAGAATTCTTTTAAGCAATGAGAAAAGTAATTTTAAACGGTTTTGATGCTTAACTAGAGAAGGACCAAGAAGTATATTTTGCCAGTAGATTTTAGAAGCATTTGCTAAATGTTAAATGAATATTAAGCCTTAGAACTGGCTTTCATTTCCCAGTTTCTGCTGGAGAAGATGCATTTATGGAATATATACTATTCTGAATTTAATGCTAGACATTGGCTTTTGTGTCCCTAATTTCTGAATAATGTCTGCTGGTGAGAGGACAGAGAATGGGCCTTGAAGTCTAGGTATGATAACAGGAAATATTTTATGTATTAGAAAGAAAATTTATTCCGAATCCAATTCACAAACACTGAAGTTAAAAAATCGTGATATTTGTCTTATAAGCCTTTGTCCTTGATATCTTTGAATATCAAGGAAAATATCCTTGATACTTTCTATAAGTTAAAAATATTTGAAGATATAATTGTATAAAGAAAAGTGCTGAGCTGAAGACCTGGTGTTTCTGCTAATAATAGCAAAGGCTTAGAGAATGCCCATATAAATGGCTGCACACATAAGTACTGCTTCATAACATTCCCATATCTCCTTCTCCCAACTGAAAATATTCTTAGTATGGTTTCTCATTTTGCAGTGATAATGAAATTAATATTTTCCACTCTAAATCTATTTGACAGACCAGAATTGAATAAAGCAAGTGTGTCAAGAGCCAGCTTTAATCAGTTTAAACCTAGTGGAGAAATTTAATTGTGTGAGTGCTCTGCAGTTTGATTGTAGAGCTGTATCATGATCACAGAAAAAAAAAATGGACTTCTAAAGTTGTGCAGTCCAGTCTCCTTCCTAAAGTGTGTTGTTTAATCAAAGTTAGATTGTGTTGCTTAGGATTTTTTTTCAAGTCAAATTTTGAAAGTCATCAGGGTTGGGTATCTGTCAGCCTTGTAGGGCTTATCTTTGCTTAATTCTGTCACTTTTTTTGTTTCTTCTTTCTGTCTAGTTGGATTATCTTGTGATGCAATTTTTGACCAACTTGTCTCCCAGGAATCTGCCTCCATGTTCTGTGTAATCCTGTGTTAGGCAGTAGAAACTTCTATTAGATTCCCACTCTCAGTCTGCTCTTCTTCAGACCCAGCAAAGCTGCTTGAATTTTCTTTTGTTACTGATGTACCTGTAGAAGTCTTCTTGCTACCCTTCACATTCCTTGCTAGGTTCAGCTCTGGCTGAGGTTTGGCCTGTTTCTGGCTTAACGTGCCTGGGACTTACTTTGTTGCCTGTCCCGATGTGCACCTCCTTGCTGGATTTTTGCTAGTCTAGACTTGCCTGTTCACACCAGCTGGCTTGCTACTGGGCCTGTTCATTTTCTTCCTCAATTACATGAACCATTCTTGTTCTTTACTGAGTTTGTCATTGATTGACCAGCTCTCCTGCTTTCCTGCAGCGTGAAGGGCCATGAAATCCTGCCCGTGAGTCCCTCAACCAAGCCATAATCCTTTTTCCTACAGCCCAGTGTCTTTATTCTATTTGCCTCCTCATTACATGTTTTCCTGTCATGAAACATGAATGCTTACTGCTAGTGTCTGTGGGATGTCTCATCAGGACTGGGAACTGTTTGTAAATAAGCAGTCTATGTGTATTTTAGGGATGGGATGGGTGGAATGTTTACCTGAAAGTAATGTCTGGTTTTGTTGTTAAAATAGATTTAATATTGGTTTCCATTTCTTTGAGTTTTCAATCTAAAATCCTAATGCCTTAAACAGTGTTTTAACACTTTTATTTCTAGGTAGCAAGACTTCCACACAATTTATTTTCTTTAATTTTTTGTAATACATATTATATATAGTTTTATTGAATTATTATCATTGAATGCCTTTTTTCTTTTTCAGATTACTTACTTCAGTCTGTGGTATTATAATAAGCAGAATCAACGCAGATGGGTAGATTTGGACAAGCCTCTGAAAAAGCAGCTGGACAAATATGCCTTGGAGCCCACTGTGTACTTTGGGGTAGTGTTCTATGTGCCTACTGTTTCTCAGCTTCAGCAGGAGATTACCAGGTAAGCTACACACATGTGTATGTAATTTTGGTTTTGCCATTCTAAGATGTATAGTTTACTTCAAAACTGTCTGCATCTCCTGCCTTGTCTGTATAGAAATGGAAATTACTCCTTTAGGCAGAAGTTATGTTTAAAATATGAGTGTGTTTCCCTTTTGACTATTTAGAATACGCAATAAACTAAGCAATGAATTAAGTTTCTTGTCTTAGGAATCTATTCAAACCTGTTCTCAGTTTTCAGATACACTTGCGTGATCAGACTTGTAATTATTATTTTAGCTCCTTTCTGCCATTTTGGAGGGGGAGGGAAGATTCATATCTTTCTGCAAATTACTGATCACTTGTGGATTTTACTAAAATAAGCTTTTATTTATTTTCTTTTCAGTATTTCCTGATTCTGATTGAGCACTTAGGCAGACTGTTGGCCAAGCCTCAGTTTGTGATTTTTATATTTCACTGAATATAGAAGAGGGGTGTTAGCTTTGATATCGTTCATCCACTTGCACTGTTGCTTTGGGGTTCTGGTGTTTGTAACCGTGGGGAAAAAAGCTACACTGAACATGCATACTAGCCAGTTATTCTTATATAACCCTTAAGAACCCATTGGCTTCTTCTAATGTCTTAACTTTTACAGTTATAGATTTCATTATTATGCAATTATGGCTTTAATTGTTAAGAAAAGACAGAAAGTGTAATTAGTTTATGAATTTTGCTATTTCAGAAATATCTTCTTATGCCAATTAGCCCATTTAAGCCAGTAACTTCAGATTGGTCCTGCTTTGAGAGGGGAGCTGGACTATGACGCACACACACACACACAAGCTCTTTCCCTTGCTAAATTATTCTGTGATTATGTGCCTTTATAGATCCCAGAGCTAAAATACCTTAAGGAATACCATTCCTATTTACTCTGGTGTGAAAGGTTTTGGTGGAGATATGCCTTTTGTTAGATGTTGGTACTGTAATGCATTGCTCAATGCCTGATGCCTTTAGTTTTTGATTTGCATGTAGTTAGTAGGATTGTTTTCTCTAGGAAAGCTCTGAAGTGTTGGACATTCCTCTCGGGAATTTTACTAGCTCAAAAAGTGTGTCTTGTGACATTTTAATGAAGCTTTGTTTCATATTCTCTGCTAGTTGGTATAATAGGAAGGATTAGAGCAAGATAAATAGTATGTTCCACTGAGTACTGAAATTTTCTAGTATACCGCTATGCAGAAAAACGGAATTTATGTGCCAGCCTTGCATTCAGGTCCTAAGGGATGACACTTGCTTTGATTTACAGTAGTCTGGATTAGTTTCAGATAAATCTGTGGGTTTTTTTTCATCCATTTTCAATATAAATGAGTATGTCTTAAACATACTTTAGTAAATCAGGAAATATAAGAGCCAAGGCAAAGAGACGATCTTTACATTATAATGAGATAATGCTATGGTGTAGAATTCATGAAAATAGTGGTTGAAATTTTGGGCAAAAGGACCTGTTAGTGTTGGCCACATACAAGAGGTGACTTAGGTCAGATGAAAGAAGGAAAGAAATGTGATGCCTTATAAGTAAGAACAGAATACTCAAAAGTTATCATGCAGAAATGAAGGTCATTAGAGTGCTTGTGGGGATGTGCAAGGTTAGATTTATTGGAAGTAACATAGCAATACAGCAGCACCAAACTGAATTTTGCAATGAAGAGACTGTGAGGATGTTAAGGAGAGAGACAGAAAAATAAAGAACTGAAGATGGATTATATTTGTAGTATATTGGGTCAGTAGAACTTGTAGAGATTCTTTGTTGGAAGAAGTAGGAGGATTTGATTCTGACATAGTGATGCTTAAGGTAAGGAAAGAGTTAAGAACGACAGTGAAATGAGGGGCCTGAAGAATGAGGAACCTTCTGCCCAGAGTGGGGAAAGTTGAGAGGAATAGGACGTGCAACCACCTTTGTCTGACCTGTCTTGAAATTAAGATGCCAGCAGTATTAGCTTCTTTTTTTTTTTTTTTTTTTCCGTGTAGGTATCAGTATTATTTGCAATTAAAGAAAGATATCTTGGAGGGCAACATTCCTTGCACACTGGAGCAAGCAATACATCTGGCTGGGTTAGCTGTTCAAGGTAAGTAAGGCAATTATGCCAAGTAGCTAATGTTGCAGATGGAAATTCAGTGGTATATGTAAGTGCATGTTTTCTGTTTGTTCTAAAATAAGCACCTCTCTCCTTGCTGTAATGAAAAAGGCAAGACATACTTGCATTCAAGTATGCACTCTGTTTCTACAGAACACATTTTTCTTTTAAATTAGCAGCCTTAAAAATATTGATGTTACAGAGCTGAGAGTTGAGCAGTTTGTGAAAGGCTTGCTCCTTAGAGCAACGTTACTCAGTGTATGGGCTTGAGGGGCAGAGGAGTGAGTGGCCCAGAACTTGCTAGTACCCATGTGCAGTCTTCAGTGCCATACCTGGCTCCTAGTGCTTCTTTCCAGAAGTTGGGTTTGAATTAGATATCTGAATTCCTTTGGAGACGAGGGCTTAAAGTCCTATTCTTAGATGAGCAGACCTTTCATTTGTTGCTTGTGCTAATGAAGACTTCTCACACAATAAGAAGAGAAGATGGCATATTTTAATAAATAAGCAAATGTGACTGTAAAATGGTGCTTACATCTCCATTTTTTCTCTCAAATACCCTAACACCAAAGATAAGTTAATCCACAAGGCTGTTAACCATTCCTGCGTTCACATCCCGACTGAAGCTGCACTTCCCTAATTTCCATCTATTATTTTTCCCATGGACATCAAATGGGGTGGGATGCACAGAAAGTCACCAGTCCTCAATCTGCCTGATCATGTCCAATGCTTCCTGCTAATATGTTTTTTGGTCTTAAATCTCACAAAATATCAATTTGAAAGAAAACAATTCTGTTTTGTGTGTCTGGATGGCAGCAGCTTTGTTTTTGTGGTTTTGTGTTTATTGCTTCACTGTGGATGCCACTCCAATATAAATAACAGGAATTGTCAGGCTGCCAAAATCAAAAGGAACCTAAATCATTTGCAGTACATACAACTTAGCATTTTTTTCCTTTTTTATTTTCAATTAATTATGTATATGTAGTATTGTATAAAAATAAATATGTAGGTAGTATTAAATATGTAGGTGGTATTGTATTAAAGATTATATTTTATTATCTATTAAAGTAACAGGGTGAATAATATTAGTCCCTTGTTTATATTACAGTATTTTTGTTTAATCCAAGCCAAGATTTAATAGTTTTCAACTGACAAATCTTGCTTCATTGTTTTCCTATCTTCGGAGAGTATAAATGTGTCTCTGCTAAGTTGTTTATAGGAATCCTTCAATATAATCTTCTTTCCAGATGGAAAATATTTATCCTTCAACTTTACATTCCTCTTTCAGAGAACTACTCTATGTGTTGGTAGCGCAGTGAAAAAATAACTCAGAATAAGCACAGCTTCAAATGAATGCACTTTGATAGAAGTATCTTATGACAGGTAGATTATTTATTTTTTACAAATGAAAAAGAAGGGACAATTGTTTGCTCTTTTGAGTGAACTGATTACGTGTCTCTCTCCCACGAGACATATTTTACCATAATTTCTGAACTAATTCGAAACACTTTTATCTCAAGTGCAGCATTAGTCTAGCATGGCACAAGCCCTCCCTTTTAATCATGAGTAACTTATTATATACTTGTTAATGCTTGATAGAATTTGCTTCCTAAATGTGTCTATTATAGTGATCTCCAGTCTACATAAATAGTATCTTTGTACCTGAGGATTGTGTCTATATGCTTTGAAACAACTGTCCTGTAGAACTGTGGTCCCTGAAGGCGCTTTCTCTTGTGGGACTGGTATATAATTTTTCTGGTTTAGACTGTTTTTTTCTTCCTCCTTGACAAACTGGCTACTTTTTTTTTCCTGGAAACAGATAAAGAGACAAATTTTTGGAGACTCTTTTTTTTTTGGCGTGACAGAGATTCTAAACTTCTACTGAGTCCATTCAGAACATATCTTTGAGTCTTCGAGTTTGACTTGCACATGTCTTGGCACAGGGGGCCTAGGAAGACATGATGGGAAGCAGCCAATGTCCAGGATGCTGCAGCTCTTCCTATCAAGTGTTTGAATTATGCTGTAAGTTAGAGCAGTCCGTCAGTTCTTTATTGCAAATATGGCTGCGTGTAGTTAAGTGTCTCATAAGAGAAAAAGATGGAGCGAGACTCTACTCAGTGTGCTCAGGGATGGGCTAAGAGGCAATGGACATAAATTGAAAAATAGGAAATTCCATTGGAACATAATACAGAAGTTTTTTATCATGAGGTTTATCGGTCAGTGGAACAACTTACCCAAAGTAGTGGTAAAGTCTCTACCATCTCTATGCCAAACCTGGCTGGACCCAGCCCACAGCAAACACGGCCACCATGCACAGCGACTTTGCTTGACCCAGCTCAGAGCAGGTGGCTGGGCTACATGATCTCCAGAGGCTCCTTTCAACCTCAACCATTTTGTGATTCAGTGTTTTTTTAAAAAAGGAAATTGAAGCTGCACTTTGTTTTAATATTTCTTCCTCCTTTCCCATCCACAAGAGGTTTATTATTTTTTTTTCTGAACATGGTAAAGGTAGGATGAGTTTCTACTGTTTGTCTTCGAAAACATTACTGTTTGGTTTGTTCACTTGTTCTACTTTCGACCATAGATGGAGATTTGTTTCTTGGACATCCCATTGTTACTAATCTGTTGAATCATTTTGTTACAAAGGTCTGAATCCAAGACTTTTTTTTTTTTGGTCATTATCTTTAGCTGATTTTGGAGACTATGATCAGTATGAATCTCAGGAGTTTCTACAAAGATTTGCCTTGTTTCCAGTGGTAAGTGTTCAACTAATTTTTTTGATATTATTGAACAAGTTGCAGTTTGAAGACCCCTCCTCATGTCCTTAAGTCAATACAAGATTGACAAATCAAGTGATTATTAAAAACTTGATGGTCCATTCTAGCTTACTGTTCCCAAAATCATGAAATTTAACAAAGGTTTTCTCTGAGATTGGATTGAGATACAATGACTTATATTGTACAGAAGCAAAGAAAGTGCAAGATTTTTTTTTCCCTATGTTATAAAGAATGTTGAGATGCAGATGGGATAGTGAGTAGAATCACTCCAAAACTCTGGTGTTTGTGCATTTTGTTTTGGTTTGTATGAAGAAGGTAGACACATCTTTCTCCATCTGAGCTCCAAGCCTCAAGTGGAGGGCTGTTTGCTCTAGGTAGAGATACTGTCACTGTATTATTTTGTATTTTTTTTTTTTTTTTTGGTAATACTTTCTATAAATGCTATCTTATCCTAAGGGCTGGCTACAAGAAGAAAAGATACTGGAAGAAGCAACACAGAAAGTTGCCTTGCTACATCAAAAGTACAGGTACATTTCTAAAGTGCTTTATTGCTTACTTCTGGCAAGATTGCTGCAGTAACTCAGCAAGTTGGGAATCTCAGAAGGCAACTAGACTAACTTTGCCTGCTATTTAAATGAATTTTGCACAGATGCAGTTTCATTAAAATCAAGTAGTGGGTTTTTTTTTTTCCAGATGAAAGTGAAAGGAGACTAAAACTAATGATATCTTAGAATAAAGGAAAAAGTACTGATTAAAAAGTAGGAATGTGGGACGTAAATAGATACTGCAACTTCACCTGTATAATGTTTCTAGAACTTGTTTATAGCTTGAAGTTGTGACACTAGTAACGGTGTTTCCTGTAAGAAAACACTGGCAGGTGCTCTGCTTTCTAGAAACATAGTGACAGTCACCATGTCAGGATGCTTATCATCTGAGTAAAAGGCAGCTAAAATAGGTAGCTTTCCATGGCAGAAAGTTAGAGGAAAGTTAAAATTAAGTTTAATTAAGGTTAATTGGGGGAAAGTGTTTGTGACTACAATGTTGATGTCTTGTTGTGCTGTTTTAGAATAAAACTTAAAAAATTCAAGCCATTTTTATTTGAAATGCTGACATAACATGGTTGTGTCCTTAAAATTCAGCAAAGAAGAACTCATTTGGATAGGATTAGGAAAACGTGAAGGAACAGATAAATGTCATTGAAGAATATTCTTAGATTTAGGAATGAGAAAGAAATTATTAGATCAGAGTGTGAAGAATCAGAGAAATATACTAGCCATTGGTATGAAAGGAAATCAGTAGGATTTAATGGTTGCCTGGATGTTTTGAGGATGTTTGTCAAACTTTAGCTGTGTCATTCAGAGTAAAACAGAGGATTTTTTCTTATTGACAGTGGTTAGCTGATTGCTGTTCTCATTTGCAGAGGCCTTACTCCTCCTGATGCAGAAATGCTGTATATGCAAGAAGTGGAGAGAATGGAGGGCTATGGTGAAGAGAGCTATCCTGCAAAGGTAAGCAGAGCTTTGAGCTTTGTCTTAGTTGCTTTGTAGCTGTTTAAAAGAAGTTGCTGCCTGTCTTTAAGGAAAAAAAAAGAATAAGACACCCTCTTCTCTCCCCCAGATTTTGAAAATTAAATATCAAATGTCTGGGCCTGATACAGAATTGCATCTCTAGTGTAACTGTGCAACTTTACTGGGATTTTTCAATATGAAGGTTGCTGTGTTGACTTGGATCTATGTGCTTTAGTAATAAGGAGCAAACACTATATGTTTAGCTGGATTATAACCTTAGTATTACTTTTGAATTGCCACTGATATTTTATTTCCCAGAACTATTTTCTTAATATAAGTAGTTGCTTCTAATACAACTTTTTTCTCAAAGAAATTTTCTTGCATTTGTGTATTTTCTTACAAATCCTTACAGGACAGCCAAGGAAGTGATATATTCATTGGAGCCTGTCTTGATGGTATCTTCGTGAAACACAAAAATGGTCGGCCTCCTGTTGTGTTTAGGTATTGCTCTTTTTTAAAATATCTTTGAGTATTTTGCCTAATGTTTTATGTACATTCCTCACAAGCTTATATTTATGATGTGTGTTTGTTCATTTGATAGTGGTATAATCTTGAACATTGAAGATGGTGGTAAATTATCCAGGTATCGGCTATAGGATGAATCCCTGCAAATCACAATAATTCGAAGGGATCATGTGCAATGCATATGCCATTGCAAAACAGTTATTAAATCAAAAAGAAAAGAAACACATCTTTGCATATCAAATAGGTTAAGTTCTGAAATGTGCATATCACTGCTTAGAAAAATTCACTTGTAAAAGTAATCGAGTTAACTTTCACATATGTATAAATGAAATAGAGAGCAATATGAAGAACTGTGTTGTCATTTTGAATTCTTACATTATTTTAATTGTTCTGACACTTGATGTTAGTTAAATTGTGAGCATAAGCATATCCAGAACCTACCTGACAATCCTCATATGCAATGGTCTAGTTCCAACTGATTTCAAGGACTGTGTGGGCATCCGTGAACAGAATTTGGAATAAATGTAGAAAATTTATAAATGAAAACATTTTTAATGGCTCTCAGTAGACCAAAGTTACCACTATGGCAAAGAAGGCTTGGCTTTCAGTGAATTCTAACCTCATAGAATTGAATTTTTGGCTGATTATGAACAGAATGTCAAAAACCTAAGCCCAGCAGTTGGTGGAACATGTAAATTTCTATAGAGAGAGATAACTGTGCTTGTCTCTTAGTGGCTTTGATTAGTAGGACTTAAAAATTCATTAGCTTTTCTCTGCCTGCCGCAAATATGGTCTGTCTCTCCTGGTAGGAGAACCACACGATGACATGACATATGTCTTCGCCTAGTGTGGAGCTGTCCCTGCTCTGCCTCTTGCAGCATGAAGCAGCAGCAGGGCTGTTGTCTGGCAGCACATGGGGAAGCTGAATGAAGCTCTGTCTCCAAATTTCACACGAGTCAAAGCATGAGGAAAGCTGATATGCGCTGTTTATCTGTGAGAAACTCACCCTTGCATTTTTGCAGTGTGAGCGCCCTTCTCATGTGGCTCATTTTAAATTGTTGTTATGCTTTTAGGCATTTAAAAGACAAAATTCATTCTTAAAATCAGAAGTATTGGAAATATTTAGTACCGAGGCTCAACAAAAAGTGTGGATGCTGTCCATTTCCAACATAAGAAATAAGTTGCACATAGTTGGAGAGCATCAGAAAGCATTCACATGCCAATGCCCTTCTGCACAGATGATTTGCTGTATCACTGTGGGCAGTTCCAGGTCTATCATGGTATTTGAGAACCAAAAATAGCACAGGCAGATGACCCACTAGTACAATTTACAGTGGATGGATTAGGCTTCAGATCGTTCCAAAAGATTCCTGATTGCATCCAGAAAAGCATAAGCTGGCTTTTTTGTCTCTCCTATTCATCAAAATGGGGAGATTAATGATTCCCTGTCTCACAGCTATGATGGTGAATAGCTATGAGGCACATTGATATAATGAAAATAGAAACCATAAAAATACCTTCAGAAAAAGTCCTGTATGTGGTTCATGCTTTTTCCTCTGTGTGTGTGCTCTGCAGAGCACCCAGTTAATAAACCAGTGGTACAGAATTTGTTTCTATTAATGTGTTATTAATAGATTAAACAATTTTAAATTTAAAAGGAAGTTGAATAAATATGTGGCATATTCCTTACAATCTAATTTTCCGTTGTTTATCAGCTGTAAGAATTCTAGAAAACATAGCTAATAATACCTTAACTGCTTTGTGTTTGATGTAGACATGTTTTTCCTTTAGAATGCATTACTTTCATTCAGGCAGTCACAACATTGCTATTAATATAAGTTAAATTCACTTGGATTGATAAAAAGAAAAAAAAACAGTGAGATGAATTTGAAGTGGAGGACACATTGTTATACTTGGTATCACTTGCATTTTGCATATTATATTTTCCTTTCAGCAGTCATTCAACTAATATGGAAGTGATGGCCTGCAATTGCAGTGTTTAACTTCTTCAGATGGATTGATTTTTGTTTGTTTGCTTTTTGGTTTTTGTTCTTATCACTATTCTTGGCAATGGGTCTGATCTTCAGCTGCGTTTTCTGCAGCTTGAAAATCCAGGACTTGCCAGTCACAGTCTCTCTCTCTCTTGTCTGTAGGTGGCATGATATTGCCAACATGTCCCACAACAAATCCTTTTTTGCACTAGAGCTGGCAAACAAAGAAGAGACGATCCAGTTCCAAACTGTGAGTGGGTGTTTATTTTTTTCCTTTCTGTTGAATTTCTTTACCGTGTTGGGTAAATTTCCTTCCCCATATCCAGCTGTATGAATGAGTCAGAAACAGGAAAGCTGTGTTTGGTTACCTTTCTAGGGATGGCACTTCAGAGGGGAAGGCATAAAAAATCTGACCTTTTACAGTGAATGATGGTTTTGTGCAGGCTTTAAATACTCTGACCCATTTGGGTGAAATTGCTTATATGTGTATTTTTTTAGCCTTTAAATTTGTGATATTTAAAGATAACATTTCAGCCTGGGGCTTCACTGCATGGCCCACTGTGGACTTTGCAGAATCATCTTCTAGCATCTACTTGTTGCCTTTGTGAGCAAGGCAGTTTTGGACAGTCTTCTGACATGATGGATCTCTCTCTATGTATGTATGTGTGTGTGTATGTGTGTATATATACATACTCTAGTTTGCTGATAAGAATGCCATCAGCAAAGGCTTCTAATTTAAACTTAAATATAATAGAATCATTAGGCTAGATCAGGTCTGCAAAAAGTAGGTTTAAGGAAAATTTGCTGATAATAATGTAATTGTATTTTTAAAATCATTTAATAATAATTTAATCTTTACACTTTCAATGTCTTTTGTGAGAGCAATTCATTGGTATGTGTATTTTACCTAATAGCTTTTTTTCTTCTTCTTTTTTGGCAGGAAGATATGGAAACAGCAAAATATGTGTGGAGGATGTGTGTGGCTAGGCACAAATTTTACAGACTAAATAAATGCAGCCTGTAAGTAGCAGACACAAGCAGAATTCTTTGGAGTTTCCATTAGGAAGCAAAATCTTATATGACCTCTATAATATCTTCATTTTTCTTTTTGGTTTATACTAACTAATAACTTTTTTTTCCGATTTTTTTTTTTTTTTTTTTGTGAGAGAACATTTGTCACCAGTTACTAAAACTTACATAAAAATGGTTTAAAAAGGGTTCAGCCTCCTAACAGAGAACAATATTCAACTTAAATCTTTACGTAAGTGAAAGTGTTTGGCCTTTGCTGCTGAATCTCTAGTGCTGTAGTAGACTTCAGTTGCTTTGGGGGCCAATAATGCTAGAATGTTTGAGAGATACCGAAATCACTGGGATTTTGGCCTGTGTTGGAGTGAACTGCTTAAAGATCGCTCTGAAGGCCTTTCAAAGGACGGGAAGGGTATGTGAAGCACTCCTGAAATGTGCTGGATTGACAGCTCAGAGGTATGTGGTCCTTTGGGTATCCACGGAATCTGTATAGCTCAAGTAGCACCAGTGGCAGTAGCGATGTAAATTTAATACAATTCATGAAATTAGATTTGAATGGGCTGGTCTCCAACTTGTAAATCAAGGGCTAGAATTTGAGCTACTCTTCTCCACTGGTAGCGGCTTTCCTTTAGTTACGTTACTTGAGTCAAAGAACAGAGAAAGAGACCTAGTGAGTATCCTGTCTTAAAAAAGTGGGATTCCCAAATGTAGAATTCTACCTCTTGGTATGCAAGTCAGCAGTAAAGTACCTATGGAGGGCTTGGTACAAAAGGATGTTTGTTGC
Organism: Nothoprocta perdicaria; assembly: GCF_003342845.1. Lineage (NCBI taxonomy): Eukaryota > Metazoa > Chordata > Aves > Tinamiformes > Tinamidae > Nothoprocta > Nothoprocta perdicaria. Next base: position 377,659 of record NW_020455620.1, read on the forward strand.
AAACACAGCTTTGGAAGAGTTATCTTCCAAAGTAGCCCTGTTATCTTAAACATGATCCTTTCTTGAGAGGAGTGAGAAATATTGGTAGTATTGGTGTATTTGTAGGACTCTTTCATTGCTCTCTGAATAATATTGAATGCCAGTTTCTATTTCTTAACCTGACTCTTCATCTGCAGAACAGTTTTAATAGGAAAAGTCATTAAAAATCCTTTTTGATCTATCTCCATCATAAGATTCCCTGTCTTCTAATCCTGCTACTGAAAATTGTCTTATGCATGCCTATAAAAAGTTCATGGGTTTTTCTCTGTTGGTAATTGGGACCTTTTTTAGTTAGTTTTCTCTGTTTATTAGCTGACTGTTTCAGTTCTGTCTGTACATCCTTGTCTTTAGTGACTCCCCGGACTCTCCAGCTGAGGAGGGCTCCCAGAAACCTTCCCTCATTCTTTCCCTTCCACGCTTTCCAATTCTTTCTCGTCCTTCATTTCCCAAAGGGTGAGCTGGAAAATCGTCTTTCTCTCTGAAATCTGGCAGTTCCTGTAGTTGTATTACTCTGCTCTCTTTTGACCATTGTCTTATTTCAAGGTGCAGTGTGGGATGGGGAAAAAGGAGTTCAAGCTTTCTGAACAATCCACCTTGGAGATAAGCTTAAAAAACAAACAAACAAACAAACAAACAAAAAAAAAAACAGGTTACTGCTGATAGCTGGAACATAAGAATACTTTGCAGCATAGTTATGCTTTGCCCTTTCTGTAGCATTGTAAATACAATGGGTCCTTCATAAATAATTTTAATATAGAATGAGTGACTTAGAGCATGAGATATTGCTTAGGGTTCAAATTTGCATCTGGTCCCCAGCTTTTTCTGCCATGCTACAAGAATAGTTTTAGGGCCATCTACCTCTTGTGCTTGTAGAAAGGAGACAAAGTAATAACTAAATTATTGGAAATAACTAAGGGTAATGGGTACAAATTGAAACACGAGAAGCTCCATCTGTATTTGAGGAAGAACTTTCCTGTGATGCTGACAGAGCAGTGGAACAGACTGCCCAGGGAGGCTGTGGAGTCTCCTTCTCTGGAGATCTTCTAAACCCACCTGGATGCCACCCTGTGCCCCGTGCTCTGGGTGTCCCTGCTGGAGCAGGGGGTTGGGCTAGATGATCTCTAGAGGTCCCTTCCAGCTTCAACCGTTCTGTGATTCTGTATTCTCATCTTGTTTTTATGTTTCTGCTCATGCTCAGTGGTGGTTTACCTACAGTGCTCTATCCTTTTGAGGCTCTTGAGGGGGACTGTTTAACACAGAACCCGCCTCTAAGATATGCAGATTGCTTTTAACTGAAACTGTGAGCAGTTTTCTAGATCTGAAGTAGATCTTGATGTTGTAAGAACTGTTTCTTACCATATGATTTCTTTTGTAGACAAACCCAGCCCGTTACAGTGAATCCTGTTAGAAGGCGGTCTTCTTCCAGGATGTCTTTGGTAAGGAGATCAAATAGTCTTATATTTGTGTTCTTTTCGTCTAAAGTGACTTGGAATTAAACACTAGTTTGTTTCAGTAAAATAAAATCAGTAGTGAAAAAGATGGAGCTTATATGTGAGAAGCTTCTCAATTTTTGGAAAGGGCTCTTTTGCAATGTGTGAATAATGCAATAAAATAGATACAATGCAAGATATTTGAAACACTTCTATTATGAGTTTAAGATTAGTCTTTCTCTTAAGAAACTCTTCTAGATGACAATGTACAGTCTTGGTTATTTTTTATTCCTTTCATGATTTCATGGGATAAACTTGTGTTGCATGTTGTTTAGGACTAAATTTAGGACTAAGTTTATGTAGAGCATTCTTCAAGACTTTTGTTTTTAAAACAAATCACTTTTTTTTTTAACTAATAATAAAATACTTTTTTCTTAGCCCAAGCCTCAACCTTATATGATGCCTCCACCACCTCAGCTGCATTATAATGGTCATTATACTGAACCATATGCATCGTCCCAAGGTAATTAGTAGCAGAGTTGAAAAGTTCTAAATCTTAAATAATTGTTAAAATAGTTCTAATTATAAACTGCAAACAGCCAAACTTTTTGATTTTATTGTCATGAACACTAAGACCACACTATACCACTTTCAAAGGTAAAAGCTACAAATTGCGTGTATTTGCGTTACCTTTTGTAGAAGTTGAACTTCTGAACTGAACTAAATTCTTAGGCTAAGTGTGGGACTGGTTTGTAGTGCATCACTCATGGCAGTTCTTGATCCTGCTCTAGGCAAAGTCTGATGATGCATCTGATAAGACAGAAGTGATAATTACGGATAGCATCTGCAGTAACTTCAGATAGCAGTCCCTCCTGTGTGTGTTTAAATGGACTGATGTCTGAGTTTTATGCATCAAACTGGTGCTTGATGGCATTCTGAGATCCTTGTCAGTATTGATCTTGATAGCTGCAAGGAATATCTGAGCCCACAGGCAGGTCAGAGAAAAATTTGTTTGGAAAAATGAGGAAAAAATAATCAGAATTCTCAAGGAATGTTATCTGTAGAATTGCACAGTGGAGTCAAGGCTGCATTTTCTCTCTAATTGATTGTTACACATTGTGTCTTTAGTTAATGAAGTTGCTGCCCTAAAGAGCTTAATCTAATCCCATGCAAAGTAGCCTCAGTTACTGGGGTACTGAACAGCCCACACAAAGCAGGGTCAATGACTATCACACTTCCTACTGCAAAAATCCTACTTCTGAACAATTTTGTTTTCCCACAAGTAAAAGAATCATTTATTATCAGCAGATTCATTACAAGAAGAATAGTAATGATGTCGATCACTTTTAAGTGCCACGTAACTAAAGGAATCTAAAGCAGTGACTGACTGACTCTCCTCTGCAGCCTGGCAGATTAATGATAACCTCATTGGCTCCACCGTCTGCTAAGTGCATGTTGGATGTGTAAACTATGAGGTCATTTTCTTTATCCATCACAGTGGTTATATGTTAATGTGCGAAGAATATATGGTGGTTGTTTAAACTGTCCACGTTTCCATTTTTTTTTAAGAATCTTATAGTATTGTATCCACTTATGACCCAAGTCTTGTTTTGTTTCTTACTTTTTAAGCTGATCTTATTAAATGAGTGCAAACTCTGGTGTGAATGTTCTTTCTTTCAGCTGAAGTGTTTTAAGATTAATTTGTATTTGATTTAAATTAGGCTGAAGCTTATCAAGTCTGACCTGAAGAAAACTATTCTAAACTGAAGTAGTATTTTCCCCTTGGTGTTTGCATAATCTAAATGATTATTATAGGTTATTCTGGTACGAATCCCCTAGGTTTCAACAACAACAAGAAAGCAGCTCTGCTTTTCTTCTCTTATAGATCCAAATAACTGAAATCTTGAAAATCTCAATGAGAGATGAGCTACATGTTAATAATGATTATTTTCTTGGTTTTGTGTCTTGGACATAATGATTGTTCTTAAACTTCATTTTCAGATAACCTCTTTGTGAGCAACCAGAACGGATACTACTGTCATTCTCAGACTAGCTTGGACAGAGCTCCTCATGACTACAGCGGCCGAATCCGCAATGGCAGTGTCTACAGTGCCCATAGCACAAATTCCCTGAATAATCCACAGCATTACCTGCAGCCATCGCCCATGTCTTCCAACCCCAGCATTACTGGAAGCGACGTCCTCAGAACCGATTACGTCCCGTCGCATCGACACAGTGCGCTGATACCACCTTCTTATCGGCCCACCCCAGACTATGAAACTGTAATGAGGCAGCTCAACAGGGGAATGGTACATTCAGACAGACAAAGCCATTCAATGAGAAATCTTAACATCAGCAATTCATACGCTTACAGCAGGCCAGATGCCTTAGTTTACAGTCAACCTGAAATACGAGAACACGCTCACTTTGCTTCCCCGCAGTCTAATCATTACCCCTTTAACCTAAATTACAGTTTTCATAGCCAGTCCCCCTATCCCTACCCTGCTGAGAAACGCCCAGTTGTTGGTGCAGTCAGTGTGCCTGAGCTGACAAATGTACAACTGCAGGCTCAAGACTATCCAGCACCAAACATAATGAAGACCCAAGTCTATAGACCTCCTCCTCCGTACCCAAGACCCGCAAATAGCACCCCGGACCTCTCCCGCCACCTCTACATCAGCAGCAGCAACCCGGACCTCATCACACGCCGAGTGCACCATTCTGTCCAGACATTTCAGGAAGACAGCCTGCCTGTTGCACACTCTCTTCAGGAAGTCAGTGAGCCTCTAACATCCGCACGCCATGCCCAGCTGCAGAAGAGGAACAGTATTGAAATAGCAGGCTTGACTCCCAGCTTTGAAGGCATAAGGATTAAAGAGAGGACCATGTCAGCGTCTGCAGCAGATGTGGCTCTTCCAAGAGTTATCTCAGAAGGGTCACAGCCCAATATCCTGTTAGAGAGGACAAAACAAAAAGAAAATGAGCAAGAAGGCATGAACTGTGAGCATAAGAAAACCCTTTCAGATGCTACTATGCTGATTCATAGTAGTGAAGAAGAGGAAGAATTTGAAGAAGAAAACAAAGCTAGCACAGGCTTGTCGCCTCTCCCTGAAGATCAAGGCCAGCTTCCGACCATTATGAGTGGTTATTCCCATGATTCTGTGCTGAACTACCCCTATAGCTCTGTGGCTTCATCTGCTGGACCTTTGCATATTCTTGACCCAAAATTACATATTACAGAGACAGAAAAGAGAATGAAGGATATGAGCCCAGTTCATTTACTGGTAGAAAGCCAGGTACAGAGAAGAGGGGAAGGACTGCTTACTCCATCTATGTCGGAATCTGACCTTACAACGTCAGGGAGATACAGAGTAAGAAAAGATTCAGTAAAGAAGCGCCCTGTGTCTGACCTTTTGTCTGGGAAGAAGAACATCGTGGAAGGCCTTCCCCCACTAGGTGTAAGTGGGCATTACTTTTTCTTGTTTTGGATTGTTTCGGGTTGTTCTATGGTTGTGTGAGTTAAAAATCAGCCTGAGATGCTTTTAAAACATAAGGATTACGATCTGTTTTTTCTCATTAACTCTGCTTAGTTCTCTTCTATCACCTTTTCTGACGCTTCTGAGTTCTATTTCAGTAATCCTTCGACACAGATCCAGCTGGGCACCCTCCCCAGTCTGGTAGAGCTAACCTGGCTAGCAACTCTCTGCATCAGTGACATATTTTAAAGTCAGTCCCTGGTTCCACATTCTGCCTTATGTATCATTTTCTCGGACAAAAACAACTATTTTCATTAAACTGACAGATTTCTAATATTATAACTTCCCTTACTGAAAAATGGAGAGTTGCTGAATCCTTTAACGTTCTTATTCTGACCAAAGAGGGGAATCTGACGCATTAAAATAATAGATTCTCTTTCCCTGTGGTTTTTTTTTTCCTTTGCTTTCCTCCATCTCTTCTCCTCCCCATACCTTTTCCTTTTTTTACCCCTTGCCTTCAAGCTGCTATTATCCCATTCCCTTTATTCTGTGCTGTCACTTTCCTTTATCTCCTCCTATGACTCCTTGAAAAGAATATAATGGAAGGACAGTAGGTTTTGCCCTTCCTGTAGCTCCCACCTCAAAGAAACATCAAGGCCTGCGTTGGACCTGCGGTTTTGGTTCCATTGGCAACATGTACAACTTTTTTTCACCTTATGTAGCTCCTGGAATATGCTGAGTGCTACTGAAGGAAGACCATGTTTTGTGGGATCTGATGGGGGATGGTGGTTTTTTTTTTATGTTTATATTTATTATATATATTACTTAATTGATTGATGTTAACTTTGCTTGAGGTACCATGCACTGTTAAATAATTTTCTGCAAGAACTGGACAGCTTTCTTCTTCCTGTTTCTTATGAGGATGTAGGAAAAAATGGTAATATCCTTCTACTTGTGTTCACATTTAGATATAGTTGTATTGTGTTTTGTTCTCTATATAAAGTATTCTGAAATGCTGATGGGGCTACCATGTCACTAACCCTGTCTTTTCCTTCTGATAGTCATGTGAATATTCATTTCAACCTTTCAAACTGCTTTCATTGGAAATATTCAATAGAATATTTTCTGGTTCAGTTTGCAAAACTGCCTAGAATCATTTTATTTATGTATAGTTTTGGGCTGCCTAGTGATTCCAGTTCTTTCAAGAACGGTAATTGCCCAGAGCTGTGGCCTCACACCTTCAGTTATGACCTAGCCTTGCAGGGAGCATTATCCGTCATTCTCGTGCAGTTTCAGTAACTTGTCTGGAATGAAGACAGACTTGTGCTGTGTCCTTGCAGGAATGTAGCCCCACCACCCTAATCTCTCACTGCAGCCCTAATCAAAGAAAAGGGTCAAAGCTGTGTTTAGTTTGCAGGAGAGGTCAGAGAAGTATCCTTTACTAAACCAAACTCATCTGAGTTCTGCTTTATAACCTAATCAACTATTTAAGAATATTTGTAAGTTTTAGCTTTTCTTCTTCAGGGTATGAAAAAGAATAAAACAGATGCCAAAAAAATAGGGCCTCTAAAGCTTGCTGCCCTGAATGGACTGACTCTGAGCAGAATGCCTCTGCCCGACGAGGGGAAGGAGGAGTCCACCAGAGCAACAAATGATGAACGGGTATGTTGAATTTTTTTAATACTTGATTTTTCTTTCATCACATTATTGCATTATTAACTTTTCAAAAATTAATTGCATGTGAATGGTGGTGCTTTGTATTGACTTCTAAAATGCTACAGATTCAAAGTAAATTAAACATTGAGCATAGAAGCAGAATTGTAAATGAGACTTTTGATTACAAAGGAATTGACACACATATTTAGTTTGACAAAAGATTTTTCTTTAAGGTTTAAGATGACAGCAGTTCACTTTACCTTACCCTTTTAACATAGCCTGAATCTTTACAGCCTGAAAGGTCTAAACTTGATTGTAATGATTAGTAGTTCATGCAATTTTAACAACAAATTAACCAGTTGTATTGCATCCCCAGGACAAGAGCTTGTTCAGACTGTATTTATGTTTTCTTTTTCCCCATTGGACCCCCTAAGAATGTAGATGGAATTTGTGTTATCTGCTGAACTTTTAAACTCATTAACCAGTCTCAGACCACTGAGACAATGCCAGATTCTAGAACTGAGGATTGATACTTGAGAGATGGAAGGTATACCCCAGCCTGTCTCTTCCCTGTTTATACTTGGGGTACAAACGTACCCCAGCCTGTCTCTGTTCTGAGTGCAAGAAAGTGCAAAATGTAGTGAACATCCAGATTGTAGAGGGCTGTATAGAACAATTCTGTCATCATGTATCTTCCCAGGGAGCAGTTAGACGAGTGAGATCTGTGCTGACTATTGTAGATTCTGCAGGCAGTCATCATCACTTCAGAGTCCAGTTATGGGCATGGGGAGGCAGCCTTAGCTGCAGTGCCCTCCAGCTCAGTTTGCTGAGGTCCCTGGGTGTTTTGTAGGGTTAGAACCAGAAGTAACAGTCACAGTCTCACTAGCTGCTGTTTGCAAGTAACTTGTCAAGACAATTGGCTGAAAATCATAAAAAGAAAAATTCAGTCTTGGAGCTTGAAATCTTGGAATTAAACCCGTAAGGGGGAATTTTGACTGTAATTTTATGGCTGAAAGTGTGCTGAAATGGTCTTTTGAACTATATATGCTCCTTGAGGATGCTAAGGAACAGAAAGTAACACGGTATTATCGAGATACAATTTTACATTTAGTACTAGTTATTTCCTCTTACAGCCGTCATATTTTCCTGGTTTGACTTCTATTGAATTTAGACATATCCTTATTCAGACAGTTCTGCACAAAGGGCTGAGAGAGAAGAAGAATCTGTAATGTCAAGTTATGGAAAAAGACACGTGCCTCTACCCTGTCTCCTCAAATAGTTCATGTAGGCAGAATGTATATCAGAAAGTGGGAGTGATTCCTAAGACTGGAGAAGGGACAGAACAAATCAGACACGCAACATGAAAGAAAGTCTAGACAGTAGGTATTTTTAGAAGATGAAGACTTAAGTGGATTCAGTGCCTATTTCTTTGCTCAGCTTCATGTTGCTGTCACCTTATACTGGGAAATTTGGCCTAAAGACACTAAAGCAGTTTTCCTAATGAGTGTATTGATTGATAAGTTAGATATAACAGAGGTTTTTCACTGTCCAGGGCAGCCTTTGGCAGTACAGTTATTTGACACGATGCTTTTCTAGTCTGATACCACAGAGCAGTTGCTCTGAGCGGCTCGAGACATGTGACATAGATGAAATTTTCTGGCTGAAATCTCACATATTATTCCTCTAATTGTTGTTGGCAAGCAGGTCCTGAAATTCCAGAAGTGTCTTATGATTTAGAAAGAACCTCGTTTTGAAAGAATAAATCTGTTTTGGGGCAGACTGAATTATTCTAGTTAAAAAAAAAAAAAAAAAAAAAAGGGGGGGGGGTGGTTTATAACTCAGCTGTAGTGGGAGGTTCCAAGAAGGTTTTGCTGCTGTCTTCAGTATTTATTATCTTCTCCCTAAGGAAATGTGGAATATTTGCAGTGAATGATTAATTCATTCAGTGAGCTAAGCATTTCGGTTTTGAATTACAGAGTTTTTCTCTACCTTCACCAGGAAGTTATCTGCATTTTTGTTTAGATTACAAGTGAAGTGATTTTTTTTTTTTTTTTTTTTTAATAAGGGATTTTTCAAATGATGTAATCCAGTGTGCTATACTGAGCAGGAAGATTAATGAGTGTTTCTTGTTTAAAGGCATTTGAGGCAATGTTTATAGTGCAGCATGGTTACCTTGTTTGGCCAAATATTTCTTTTCTGTGATTTTTGTTTCCCCCTTCAGTGTTTTTCATGACTTAGTGAAACATCTTAAGATTCTTAGGCAGATTTCAAATGAACAAGACCCTTTCTGGTTAGAGTTGCTTCTGACTTATTCTGGTCTATTTACAAAAAAAAATACTAATATCTGGAAAAGCATTAAAACGTGTGTATAGGAGAAAATACAAGCATTTCATCCCTTTTGAATTCTGTATTAAAACACACCTTGGTATTTGACTTTCTGTGGTAATCTTTGTTCTCTCTTTTAGTGTAAATTGCTGGAGCAACGGCTGGAGCAGGGAATGGTGTTTACAGAATACGAGCGCATTCAGAAGAAGAGGCTAATAGATGGGGAGTGCTCAATAGCTCGGCTCCCTGAAAATGCTGAGAGAAACCGCTTCCAGGACGTCCTTCCTTACGATGACACCAGAGTGGAGCTAGTCCCAACCAAAGAAAACAACACGGGTTACATCAATGCATCTCATATCAAGGTGAGAGAAATACTGTTGGAGAAATCTTTTCTGCTTGATATAATTTAAAAGGGATTGGGCCTTCAATTCTGGTTTTGTCAGCAAAGTGAGAATCCCTCCCAATCTCTCCTTTCTTTCTTTTTTTTCTGATGAATTTTATTTGAGGGAAAGGAAGAACTTAGTTTTCCTACATTACCTAGAAAAAAATGAGGGTTAGTTGTTGGAGAGGGTTTCTGGGTTTGCTTCCAAATAAGAGAGGTATTCTATATTGATCTACTTTCTCTCCCTCGCCCTGCTCTCTCTGCATTGGTACTAAGCGAGGGCACCCTTTCTAAGCTAAGAAGGCAGCTGGCATGCCAGCAAGTTGGGATCCTTCACCATGATTATGACATTTCTGCAGTGACAGACTCGTTATTCATCCTCTTCTCTATTCCCAGGCTGGATTCACGATAGGCAGTAGGATAGCTTCTAATATATCTACTATCTTTCTCTAGGTCTCTGTTGGTGGCATCGAGTGGGATTACATTGCTACACAGGGCCCTTTGCAGAACACATGTCAAGATTTCTGGCAGATGGTCTGGGAACAAGGGATTGCCATCATAGCCATGGTCACAGCAGAAGAAGTGAGTATAAGCTGAGCCACCTCTTCCCCAGAAACTTCTAGGGGATTTTGGCCTGATCCATTACAGGAAGAAGAGATGTTTACTGAAACAAGAAAAACAATTGAAGATTATTTTATAGGGACCTCTTCGCTGTTCTGTGTTGCCTTTCTTAGCAGATTGGTGTAAATTTGCAAACTCTTTCCACTAGAAAGTTGGTTCACTCGGTGAGAAACTGTAAGACTGTAGTAATACTTAATGGAGGAGAAATATATTTGTTACAACATTAGTTGCCTGTGTATTTTCATGTTTCCTAGTAAACCAGTGTTTTACTTTTAAGGAGAGCGGGAGAGAAAAAAGCTTCAGATATTGGCCACGCCTGGGCTCGAGACACAACACTGTCACCTATGGAAGATTTAAGATTACGACGCGATTCCGTACTGATTCAGGCTGCTATGCAACCACGGGCTTGAAGATCAAACACCTACTCACAGGACAGGAGAGGACTGTTTGGCATCTGCAGTATACTGACTGGCCAGAGCACGGCTGTCCTGAGGATTTGAAGGGATTTCTCTGTAAGTGTCCAATGGGTTTGGTTTTTTTTGTGTGACCCAGCATGGCTGCAATACAGGAATTAGCTTCCGATGGGTATGCCAGGCAGCCTGCTGTACAAACTTTCTTCACACCAGCAAGGGATACTGGATTGTGTTTTTGGTGGGAATATACTTGTCAGTATATAACTGTTTATGTGTAAAACCATGTATACGATATACTGAAAGGCCATATAGTTTAAAACGTAATTACATCCCACACTACTCACTCAATAGGTGCCAGCAATATCAAGAACACCACCTTTCTGGGGGGATTGGGAAGCTGTCAAAACGTTACAAAGGATAGATGATTTGAAGATTTCTATTACTTTTGGTGGGATGGGTAAGGTAATTTATTTACTGTGTCATTTTCGTCTAGAGGATGTGACTTGTTGAGTTCCTCCTACTGTATCTTTCTGATAATCACACAGTGGTCATAGCAGAGCTCAAATGGCTTTGTATCCTGAATTTATCTTCTTCTGTTGAACCTAACAGCCTACCTGGAGGAGATCCAGTCAGTGCGACGCCACACGAACAGCACCACGGATCCCAAGAGCTGCAACCCTCCCGTGCTGGTGCACTGCAGTGCAGGCGTGGGGAGAACAGGAGTGGTCATACTGTCAGAGATCATGATTGCCTGCTTGGAACACAACGAGGTAATTCCTTTTTCTTTCTGGTGTTCTAAGTTTTGGGAGGGTGGGCGAGTCGTTACCTGCCTAACAAGGATGTAGCCATTGGAAGAGTGTCGTGGTTGGAGTTGAAAGAAATTTTGGTAATTCAGTACAAATTAATAATTTTTTAGAGTTGCCCACTTATACAATGGGTATTGAAAGGTTCATTTGTATTCTTGATTTTATAAAGTGTTGTATGACTGAATGGAAAAAGTATGTCCTGGGGTACTTGTACATATCTCAGGGTTTTGGCCCTGGCTTTTTCTGTATTACTTCATGATAGTTAATATTTAAGGGCATGCTATGTAATACAGTCTCAGTGCTTGTTATTAAATATTTCGTTTCTAAGTATAGTAGTATATGCAGTATCAGCCTTGGCAGAGGACAAAGTGGTAGTTTAGTAACATAAGATCTAGTCCTATCAGCCTTTAGCCTGAAGTGGACAGTTTATTATTCATAATACAAATGTGTCAGCTGAGACTCTCCAACCAAGCGTTCACATTGTGTCCCTATCCCAACCCTGTGGCAGACTTTTGGGAACATTAGGTTTGTGAGGAGTTAGGTACCCCACGAGGCAGGCAGGTTGAACACTGTCACGCACGGCTCACAGGTGAGAAGGTTGAAGTGAACGTGCTTAGTGGGGCGGTTAAGTCCATGCTTAGTCTATCCTTAGATCACTACTTTTATCCTACAGTTCCTGCTGTGAAAGTACAAAGCAATCTCCTTACCAGTCAGTGTAATGGTTTGTTCTCTTCCTCCAGATGCTGGACATCCCACGAGTTCTGGACATGTTGAGGCAACAGAGAATGATGATGGTGCAGACTCTTTCTCAGTACACTTTCGTCTATGGAGTTCTCATTCAGTTTCTCAAAAGCTCTAGGCTTATATAATCCCTGCCGTTTCCTAAGGGACGCCACATGAGTTTACAGAAGTAAAATTACAGTTGTCCAGGCAGCCTTGCTCTTACTGGCGTTTGCTTCCTATGCCGAGTCACACAGTTACCTTTCAGGACTGGGATGTGACTGTTAAATGCAAGTCAGTGTAACAGTCCTTGCAAAGCAGGATCTTCGCTGGGCTAAAATCTTCCCATGTTCAGCTGCAGTGATAGTAGGGAATGATGCTCCTTGCTCTGTTGTGTAGTACTCGTACACTTTCTGTAGAGAAGTGTTACTCTGGGCAAAATAAGTATCTTGCAGAACGGATGTGGATGATGTAATTTTACTAACTTAAAAGAGTAATATAGACTTTAAAAATGAATGAAGTGTGCAGAAGCTAAAACCTGTAGATGCACATGGGGAGAGGAACTTACTCCTTGGGAATGTCAAGGTCTTAAGCAGTTTCATTCTGCTTTCAATTTTATATTTAGAACAATACATCTGTGTTTTTTTTAAGATGAACTTTTGGTTTCCTCTGATTTACTCAGCAGAATTAGCAGTTCCTAGATATTTTAAGATGTCACGTTCAGGCAGTTATTTTTTTTATTCATCTTTTTTTTTTAATTTTGAAAAAATACCATTTTTAAATAGTATAGTGTTTTCAGAGGAAATGATTGATAAATTTTGAACTAACTCTTCAAAATCTGTAGAGAAAATACAAGGGGAAACTTGATAGTTATAGAGTGCCAAGTAATAGAATTGGCAAGTGAAAGATCATGTTAACTGTTGATAATTTCCATATGAGCGAGAGGCATGTTTACCCATTGAATTGTAGGCAAAAAGCAGGGCAAGAATATTGTAATTATCTGCAAGCTTCTTGGAGACAAATGGATGAAAGAGAGTACATATTCAGTATTATTCATATATAGAGAGAGCAGTTTGATTTTACTGGCTGAAATCAAAGTGGATGCAAATGTTTTAAGCACTTTTTTTTTTTTTTTTTGCTCTGTTATTTATGTAGTTAAACATAGAAACTATAATCATATAGTGTTTCATATGGCAATACCCCATTACTAACCTGTTATTTTTGGAAGAGCCTTTTAAGTTGAGAAAGTGAGAGAACCAAAATTGGAAGAAGAAGGTGTACGGTGGTGAAGTGGAAACGATCATGTGAAACATAATAGAGGAGGCGTGGCAGCTATGATTGCTGGTTTACACAGTGCTAATGACCACAGCAATTTTTATATTTCCCTTCAAGAAAGCCTTTAAAGCACTGGAAGTGTTTGCAGAATTTTGGAGATTATGTTGTCAGTAGTGTAACAGATTTTGCTCGTGCTGTGAAGTGCTGCTATGAAGGGTATTCACAGAAGCTCTCAGAGAATGATTGCAGAGGGTAAAAATTCTTAAAAGTAACACAGGAGATGTAGGTATTTCAGTCACTCGAAGTGGCAGAGTTGGTGGTTGTAGCATGGACCTGAAGATAAGTTCTACCTCTGGCAGTTTCCATTTTGTGCCTGATACTGCAGGTCTGCTCTAATAACAGGGTCTCAATACTCCTTTCTATTTTTAAAAAGAAGACATCATCATTTTTAACCTGCCTTTTCAAGTGCTTTGAGATGCGGAGTTGAAATTCTCTATTCAAAGGGGAGCTCTTTGTAGTAATTTCAGAAATTAAACGACAGTCAAGTCTGTGGATGTGTTTATGTAACTACCTCTTGTGATACCCACTTAAAAAATGAAATGAGATTGAAAGGCATTTTTTTAACTGGTAAAATAATGTTATTTTTCTGTGAGCTGTGACAAGGTTTTGGCAGCTGATGTGAATAATTAAAACCCCCTTCAAAACAATCATTGTCTACTCAAAACATTAATTAAAAAGGTAATAAAAAGGTTGCTTCAGTTTCCTCAGTAATGAGCCTCTTCCATAAAGATAAGCGTAAGTCTCAATGACATTTTGCTAATATGTCATCCCATAAAAAAGGTATTACTCTAAAGTACATTTTAATATCCATCTAGTGCATTTGATCTGCTTTCAAGCAGTCTGAATTGTTCTGCTCTCAATGAAAGTAAGATGGGATGTGAAAAAGAAAAAACCTTTTCCTGTAGCTAGGGATGTGAAAAAGAAAAAACCTTTTTCTGTGGGTATAAAATGCCTCCTTCACTGCCAAACGCAGTCTGAAGGAAACCAGTTCGTGAGGATGGATTTTTTCATAGAAGCCTGCAAACAAACCAATTTGATATATCCTTGTTAACAGAAGTATCATTGAAAGGAAGAAACTTTTATATATTTATATTTAACTCATATTTTTAAAATATTTCTACTTTTATATCACATTTTAGGTAAATTTTCAGAAATGTTTTTGAGGGAAGCTGCCCTGTAGAAGGCTAGCTTGAACTTTTCTAATCTTCAGACTGTGATCTGATGAATGCAACTTTTAGTGAGCTTATACACCCTCCCAACTCAAACTGACAATTTTCTGACAGCCAGCAGTTACTGCTGCACAACATCAACCCTGAAGCATTAGAAGAGCAATTAAAATGAGACATTTAACCTGAAAATGAGTTTTGAGGTAAGGGAGGAACTCTTTCTCCTCTTTCTTTTTCTGTCATTTTCTTCCAGCTGTTAGCTACTCTCTAATCACAGTTCCGATTTTTATTTTTTTTTTTTTTTTATGTGAGAGCAGTGCTACCTGCTGCCGTTCAGCTTTTAAATCAAGCCTTCAGGAGACTCATTTTTGCATTTTTTTTATTAAATGAGCAGGTTCTCTTATAAAAGATACCAATGAAATGAAACCCTACAACCTTCTGTAATAAAATTAATTGGACCTTCAGATAGTTTTAAAAACAAAATTAAGTTCAGTTTTGCTCTGAGCCCTGAGAGGAGCACTTTTTACTGCAGTTGCACTGGGTGCTACATGAAATGTTGGACGTTGTGAGAGAATCTGTTGTCCAAATCCAGTCACCGCCTGAGTTGTAGGTGGATCAATTTGTCACAAAAGCTGAAAATTCCACTATAAGTTAGTCATTTTTCTCACATGTACCACTGCACCTATGGAGAAAAAACCTGATTATTCTTATGTGAGATTAAGCTGATCTGTTGTAGTATGGAAGGTTTGTTGTATGAAGATATTCCTGCAGTAAGTGACAGAAAAAGAGGCAGATTTCCTAGGAATGTCAGAGTTCTCAGGGATAAATAAAGGTGCTATATACTGCTGAGAGTACTGATTTGCCTGGTTTTTATGGGCTAGATGGAAAATGATTTTCCAGGATCAAATTCTATGAAGAGTCATCAGAAGAACCTACAAATTACTACTAGTGAGGGGGAATTCTGTCAATTTAGGGCTCTTTCTTGTTTGCTCTCACAGATTTTTTGACCATTGAATCCATGTAGTCCTGGGCTGGCTCTTCTCGAAAAACTCAATTCAAAGCCCCGCTGAAATCATAGCGTGGATGTCCCCGACTTGGTAGGCTTTGCTTTAGGCTGTAAATCCTTGTAGGGTTTTTTTAGGCTGTAAAAATCCTGCTATTTTGCCCAGCTTCCCTGCAGGCTTCCTGCCTAGGAGAGCTCTCCTTTCCCTGCCCTGCTGGCAGGGCTGCTCCCTGTGAACAGCATGAGCAGGTCGATGCCTCAGTATCTCTCTCTCCTTCTGTGCTACCTTTTGCACAAGTGAACAGTAAAAATCATAAATGCAGGAAGCTATGGTTTGTATTTAGGGATGCATTTAATTAAAAGCAGCTGAGCTGGAGTCAGAGTCTCTGTAACTTTTGTAGATTAAAGTTAGGTGTAAATTATCAACATTGAGGGAAAAACAAGTTGAATAGATAAATGTGGAGTAAGTTGCAGGAATTCTTGGCATTTTTTGGAAAGCAGGTATTTCTGGCTCCTCTTGTTAGCTTGTGTATCTGTTTTTAAGCAGCTGACATTTGAGACAACTTTGTATAAAAAATAGATTCCTAAATTTCCTAAGGGTACCAGAGGCTGCTGCTGGAGGATGGATACGTTGTTTTCTCATTGGAGTCAAGTTGAGGGACTTCAAAGGCTTCTGGACCAAACCTGGGAGCTGCAAGGTTTATTATTCAAGCTGGCTATGCAATAGTGTTTTTCTTTTTTTCCCAACACCAACACCATTACTAAAACCCTGGCATTAACATAGGGCACTTCAATAGTGAGCTCTGTTTATTAATTTAAAAGAAACAGTGGTTCCATTGCTGAGAGTTACATTTTTTTTTTAGTGATAAAAACTCATGCAAAGACAGAGCCCTACCCTCTAAAACACAGAATTCCTGCAGTTCCTCCCGATACTGTGAGGAGCTAAAATGTGCTCATCACCAATGAAAACTTGAGGCATTAAAGCATAAATACTCACATCTCCACTTTAAATGCAGATTACAAGAATTAACCAAAAGAGCGTGGTAGAAACATGACTAAATGAAGCTGCAGCATTAAAAGGCAAAGTAGTCGAGACAGTTTGGAAGAGATTCTCTTGCGAAAGTACAAAACGTTGGGAGTAGGGAGCAGGGATTTAAGGAATGGCTGGAGGCTTATGGAGGAGCATTTGGAGCAGTCTGTACCCACAGCAGGGCTGCGAGAAAGGCTTGATTCATACGGTATGTTTTTCATGGCACGGTAGGGTAAGTGAACACGTAGTCATAGGTGTTATTTTTACTGGCTTTTTACATGTGATTTTTGAAACTCCAAATATTTTTTTTCAGAGGCTCTGTTATTTTTATATGTCTTCTTTTGCAAATATATTCAATGCAATCTGTCAGCTCAGTTCCTGTTTGCTTATGAAAGGTCAGATTTTCAAGCATTAGTCTCTGTTTTTTCACATGCAAACTGCAGGGGGTTATTGATAAGTAGGCATGCAGCTCTGCACTGAAAGTTCCTCCTGGGTGCAAGTTACATTATCTGGAAGTCCAAATGCTGCCTTTGTGACCACAGCCAGGTGATTATAGTAGGGGTGAGCTCTACCAGGTTAAGACTGACCTGAAAAGCAGGCCCTTAAACTGTGGAATTAATCTAGGTGCTTCCAAATTGCAGTGCAGCATTTGCAATTCAGTGATCTTAACATCAGAAAATGTCTAATACTGTACTGAGGTAAGGAAAAAAATCTTAATCTTTTAACAGCTATTACAAACATGACTGTAAAAATTTCTTAATAAGATCCTGTTTGGGACCAGCTAACTCAGTGCATTCTGTTGGCACTACACATGTTACTTCTATTGCGGTCTGCAGGGACTGGGGAAAAAAGTAGATTTTGATAATTACAACGAACATTTCAAAAAAACAGTTGCTAGCTAATTCTGTTTTTATTCTTTGGTGTTTTCCACAAGATGCTGCATATAGAGGTAAAGTGTAACCTCTGGTGGTTCTTCTTTACAAGTACATTCTTTGGCTCTAACTGGGGAATGAGAGAAGCTAAAATAGAGTTTACAACAGATGCAGCCTCGTGGCCAGCGGGAGAGCGAGTCTGTAGGTATCGTAATTGCATTTTATGAGGCAATCAAAACTACCAAATTATTACTGTATGAGCACAGTTACAGAAGGTGCCTAACCTTTATAAAGGGAATTTTTACTGCTGTTTTCCCATTTGGAAACATCTAAGTAAAATTAGGAGACTTTAAAGTAGTTTTTAAGACTTTGCAAACACAATTCATTCAGAATGATAGGAAACTAGATACAATATAGATATATATAGATAGATATATTTAAAATCCTTCAGTCTCTCACCTTGCTAATCCTGGATAATTCTGACATGGTGAATACACCTTCTTTTTACAAAGATACTACCTGAAATTACTTTGAAATGCCCAAAATAGCTGTCCTTTCTATGGCTGGTTTTGGGTGGGCTTGGACGGGAATTGTAGGGGCTTGGCCTGGCAAAGCACTAAATATTCACCCTCCTGCACACTGCTGAAACCTCTTCATTCCATCAAAGCAAACGTGTGTTTGAAGGTCTTTCAGCAGTTTTGTAGGACTGAAAGCTAAATGTCAGAGCAATGCAACATCTGGCTCCATTTTCCTCCTTTTTCTTTTGAGCCACTATGCAAGGATTTAAACAGAACTTTGTTTAAACTATAACAAACGTGGATTTTCAAGTATTATTTTCTAGAACTAAGCTAGTGGTTAATATGTCTGTTTTTGCTGTCATGCCACCAATACTGTAAAAATGTATAATCAAAACAGCTTTAATTCTTGTAAAACTGAAATTGGTTTGTAAAACAATGTACAAATTGTGTTTCATAGACAGAAAAGCTTGTATTACTGAATGTAATATATGTGAAATGAATATATCATAGTCTATTTTTGCCATGAAAATAAATATTTGAAGCTATTATAAATTTTATTGTTCCTTTATTAAAGTAAAATGGATGCAAAACTTCAAATGCTGCATGCTCAACTACTGGGAACCACCAGGCTTCTTGTCATGCTGTTTAATTAAAAATTGTCTTTCACGTGTGCTCCGTTTGACAGCATTAATCTGGTTAAGGTAAGAAAACGACATACGAACCGTGTATATGTAGCTATCTGTGTATATGTAGCTATACCCTTCCAAATCCTGAGGAATGTTCTGTGCATCTCTAAGCAGAACTCCTTTATTTGGGTGGGAATCAATACCAGAAGAGGAAAATCCCATTTCTTGGTCCCCGACGCACAGGAAATGCACCAGGCAGCTCCTGTTACTTGCATCGTTTATAGTCTTGAGGCACAGGCTTATTCAGAAACCTAAATACCCTGTAAAGTATGGACTGTATCCGTAATCTTCCAGGCACCGTGAGGTTCCCATAGGAATTCCCTCGTGGTGGCCGGCCCCGCTCCCGGGCCAGCAGCCCGGCCCCTGCCTGTGGCGCAGTCCCAGTCCCTACATTATCTGGTGAGAGGTTCCCAGCCCCACTTCCTGACTGGAGGGGGACTGGGAGAGCTGAAATCTCTCCCTTTTCTCTGGATAGGGCTGCCTAAATCTGGGATGGCTCCTGGTAGGTGACGTTATGTGAATCTCTGCAGTGCTGAGCGGCAGCTGCTCTATTTGATGTATGTTGGGGAGCTTTTTACACCCATCTTTTCTCCTTGAGGCATCGATGGCAGCATGTAAATGTGTGTTTGCTCTCTGGCCGCTGCTGTGAGCACCTGCTGGAAAGTTAGACTCCGCACCAAGGCAGAAGCTGCCCCTGCCATGGAAACTGGTGCTGTTTTGCAGCCTGTTTGTGGGTCAGATATTTGTGGGTGATTTGTGGGATATTTGTGAACAACTGGGGATATGAGGCAAAAGTCTCTTATACAGGTACCTGAAGAAGTGCGATGGCAGGAGGTGAGTGAAGGTGGGGTCAAAGTTGGCTGTTGCATCAGCTCCGAACTGAGTTCTTTCTTACTGCAGGAAGTCCCATGGGCTCAGACCGGTTCCTGGCAAGGCTGAACCTCCTGCGCTCCGTGCTCACAGTCAGGTAACAGCAGCTGAGTGGTTCCAGTGGGACACAGTGCCTGGGAAAGTGGCTGCTCTCACAGGTAAAGGCTAGTTGTGCTTTGAACCAACCTCAGTAAAGCCAAGAGAAAAAATTCAGTGAGGAGGAGATGGGTAAATCTGGAACACTTTAATTACAAGGGTTGTTTTTGCCATCAAGAGGGGATGCTGGCTTTGAGACGCTCTAAGAGAACCTTTCTGAAGCAAGGATTGCAGAGGGGTTGTACGTCCAGGGCTCTCTGGGTGCAATGTAGATGTGGAGCTATGTGGGGTAGAGCTATGAAAAATTCTGACCCACTTCTGACTAACCACCACATCTCCTAGAGCGATTGGCACGACAGGCTTCAGACAGATGCCTAAATTTAACCCAAACATCTGTCATGCCCCAAATACCAACCCGGTATTATTTACAGCCCTACTCATTCTACGGATTTAAGGTATCTGCTGTAATAAACAAAACAACCAGAAAAGGCTCGGAGGGCTTGCTGGTGAAATTTCTTAATCTAAGCCGCTTAGTTCAGATTAATATTATTATTAGCCATTTCTAAAATGACAATCATGTGCCTGATGTAAATTTAGAAGGACATCAAATCCTTCCACGAACGGGCCCTGTGCTATCATACTCGGAGACGAGTATGCAGTAACTTTAATGCACTGCAAGGTGCAAGGTCTGTATAAGGTGAGGAGCACTGCTGAGTGCGTGCATTGCCAAGCTATTAATTTATTCCTGCAGCGCAATCCCTCTTGGAGCCAATTCACCCTTGGTAAGAGGGTGCCATGAGCACGTGTTGGGTGGGCTGGCCAGGTGGACGTAGTGCTTCCAGGGCCCTCCAGCTGGAAGCTCCCTTTCCACGCTGTAGGAAGGACCGGGAAAGATGGGCCTTCAAGCTGAGAGCATTTGCACAAAGCTGAAGGTGGGAGGGGAAGATCTTCTGGGCTGCTTTATTTCAGGAGAAAGGAAAACTAGGGCAGGAGCTCGAGGAGCTCTATTACCTCTTCCTCAAGATCCCCTCGTAACTGAGGAGCCTGTGCCTGGCATTTGGGGAGCCGCGGCGCCACTTCCAGGGCTCTGCAGCCTGCATTAGCTCCGGCCTCGCTTTGTCAAACATCAGGAAAAAGCAGGGTGCCAAATGCATCCAAGCTGAATTTCTGGTTGGAAAGTCTGCTCCTCTGAGGTCCTGCGAGGCGTTCCCAGGCCGGCAGGATGAGCTGAGGGCCTTGGACGCTGCCCACTTTCTAACCTGGCAGGGGAGTGTGTGAGCGGGACAGACAGCTGGGGGGAGCAGGGGCTGCCTCATGGCTCTGTGATTCCTGCTGGAACCGGCCCCCGGCTGCTGTGGGATGTGAGCTATACCGAGGCCTCGCGCGGGCCTCCAAGGGGAGTCCTGCCGCCTCGCCGCATTCCTGGGATAGCTGCGGAGGGCTCCGCACCTCGTGCTACGGATCACGCTGCCTGGGAGAACGGAGCAGCGAGAGCCCTGCCGGGCCCTGGCTCCGCTTGAGGCCTCTCTCGAGTTTCAGATGGCTTCCCTGGTGTCGCCTTTTCTTGCCCTTCTCAAGGGCTGCTGCCGCTGGGCCTGGAAGGCCCGCACAGGAGCCCTGGGACTGAGGCCGGAGCCATTGGCACAGCATGGACATGATCCGTCCTTGGGAGCTGCTGCATTCGGCACCACTGGCATCTCTCCTGCCCGCAGAGAGTGCTGGGTCTAAAGCCTACCTATTGGCAAGGCCACAAGGTGAGTGCAGCTGTAACTGCATTCACTGCAGTTAATCGTGGTGCTACCCAATACTCTGAAGTCCTGCCAGGTTCTCATGCAGCCTCCCTGGAGATGCACTGGAGGCTCAACTGGAAAATTGCTGTGCAAGTAATGGCTGGTTCTTCTCTTCCTCCCTAGAGATGATGACGATGATGATTATTATTACTATTATCATCCCTGTTACGTGTTGTGTTTCCGCTGGCTCGAGACCTGCTTATGGGCTTTGAAAGGAGGTCCCTCGCGTAGCTGTGACCCATATTGCTGCAGTGGCTGCTGCAGAGAGTCATTAATCACTCACCTCTTGGCACCTGTGTCTTTGCTACCTGGAAAAGAAACTGATGACGACTGTTTCTGCAGGGAGATTTCCCTGTTAGTGCTGTGAAAGAAAGCAGAAAGATTGGGCTGTTTGTGAGTATCTGGTTTAGTTGTTTTAAAGGAGAGAAATTGTTTTTATTTAAATCACTTTGTTGGAACTGCCTTCATTAAATACTACAGCTGAAATAGCTGGACCTAATTTTCACTCATGCTAAGGCCCCAGTGTTCTTGTACATACCTCTAAAACAGATCTCTGCTGAGGAAAAAAATAGCCCTTTTTCTCCCAGTGTCTGGTGAAGCCATTTGTATCTAAACTATGCAGTGCTATCAGCTTAGCAGCATCATTCTACAACTACTGTTGTAGCTATAAATTAGGTTAAAACATAATGTTAAAAGGAACCCTGGGCTCATTCTATAGCTAAGCCTGAATTAAAAATCACTGAAATGATACTTTGGGCTCTGTTAGAATTTTTTTTTCTGAGCAGCACTAAGACATCCAAGTACTTTTCTCTTTCCTCACATGAATCTTGCTTCATGTGACCAGAGTCTTTCCTTCAAAGCCAAGGGCACTGACGACAGAGCGGTAGGTTTTAAAGATAAGGCTTTGCTTTGTTACAGAGCTAAGAAACACTAGTTGGCTTTTCATTGTATGACGTCAAGGTTAAAGTTGTTTTCATACCCATGTCCATTCCCTACATAAATGTGCACAGAAATAAGGCTCTGTATTGCAGACCACAGCCATCAACTGCTCCTAGGCATTTTATTTTGCCCAGAGCCTGCAGGTTTGTAACGGTGCTGGGACCCCCTTGTTGTGCCAGGGCTCCTGCCAAGACCTGAGTGAACCAGGAGAGAGGGGAAAAATCCAGCTCGGATTCGAGGGGATGAGACCAGGTGTGTGCAGAGGAGGGAAGAAAGGAAAGAGCAAATAGCCCGATGCTTGCGTCAGCGATAAGGCTCTCAGGGATGCGGGCCCAGCTTGCAGGTCCGCTGCTCAAACACCTTGTGTTTGAACTACCACCTAAAGTAAATGGGAATAAAAGGGAAAAGGTTTTAAGCTTGCATCACTTCAATGTACCTTTTGGTTCTGCAGGCTCGATAAGCCAATGAGTGTATATACAGATAACATTTACCTGGAATATTTTCCCCCACTATCTGGCGGGAGTGTCTGGGCGCCGAGGAACCGGTTCCTGTAACTGGGCTGACTGGTGTAGCTGCCAGGACGCTGCGCTGGCCGCCGCCGCGGGCTGCAGCACGCAGGTCACTCTGGGCCTCTGCAGCCTTCACGTGCCTTTTATTAGGCATAACCGTTTGTATGCTTTGCTTGCAAAACGTTTGCTTTAATGCATTTATTTACTCTTGGGTTCCACCCACCCGGGAAAGAATGTCATTGATTTATAGACAGCTCATCAGCAAGAAATACAGTCAAATAACTTGTTTTTTTAATTTTTATGTAACTCTGAGGAATGGCTGTCATTAATTGCACCTTTGTGGTGATGTCTGGTTTTTTTTAATTGATTTTTTTGAAAAAAAATAGAATTTTAGTGCAAAATTCCTGTTAATCTTTAATCAGACTCATGCTGACCACGAGCCAAAGTTCATTGAGTGTCCCCTTTGTGAGACATGCAAGTTGTACAGAGCAATGATTAGGGAAAGGAAAAAAAAAAGGACTGCATTTTTGGCAAGGTCAGTGTGTCTGTGTAACAGGTTCAAGGAGCTCGGAAAGGAGGGTCCGAGGCAAGATCCTGCTGGAAGGAGAGAGGTATTTGAACATGTCTACATATTTTCTTTGGTGCTGGAGTTGTGTCCAGCAGACTGACCAGTCAGCCTGTGCTCAAGTCCTTCGTTCAGATGCAGGGACTGGTTCCCTGGGTGGCCCCTGTTCGCCAATTCTCCAGGCCAGGGAATGCGGCAGGTGTTTCCTAGCCTCCAAGGAAAGGGATTTGCTCACAACAAACCTGTAACTTGGGACAAACCTGCTCTGCTCTGCACTGTTCAGCATCAGGCACCTGGGCCTCTCTTCAACAGGACAAGATGGGATGGGGGGACACAAACCCCTCACGTTCTCTTCCCGGCTTTTCCCTGGGCCAGGGAGCTCCAGCTGAAGGCTGGACTTGCCCACAAGCCCCTTGCAACGTCACACAGACACAGCAAAAACAAACCCCGCTCTGCACACCGCTCTGTACAAACCCCACTATGCACAAGTGGGATCTGTGTCAGTTGGAGCTCACCAAGTGACCCTGTGTGCAGACAGCGCGACCAAGAGGGCACCGGCGCTGCGGGGGGCGAGCGGCAGCCACGGCGCTCGGCCTCCGAGGAGGTTTGGGGCAGGTTTGCTCCTCGAGCACACGTGCAGCAAGGCCTGCACCTGCCGGGCATCTTTCTCAGGACCTTTCTGAGCTCCTAAGACCAAATGCAGTAACATAAAATGCCAGGCAATAAATCCACTTGGATTAGATTAAGAACCTGGGACGTAGGTTGTCCAATGCACTCAGTAACCTAAATTTAAACTTCAGAATAGACCATGTTTTCTCTATTTGTTGTACAGGATGTCTGAGGTGTCTGTTACACAGGGATGGCCCAGTTTTTCTCTTCTCTAAAGGAAAAGCTCAGCGCAGATCCTGAAGACAAGGCTGTCATCAGTGCAAGAGCCTTGACTGTGTAATTTAGCCTTGTGCAGTTGGAAAATTGATGCAATATTCACTTTTGAGAAATCCCAGCTGAACTATGGGACGACCGGGACTAAACATCACAGAGCTCCTGCCAGGAGCTTAAGCAAAGACTTGCGAGCATCTGATCCTGGAAAATAGCTCTTTGTTTTTGTGGGTGTGAGGAATAAGAGGGCTCAGTTTCTGGCTTGCGGTCGCTAAAATGATCATTTACCTCATGCCTCAGAAAGAAGTTGTGTTTGGAAAGCTGCCTGTCCCCACTCATTCCTTATTTCACTCCAGGTAATGTACAAGTTTTTCGTAATATTCTCTAAGTGTTGTAAAGGCAAAAAATAGAGCTGTAAGAACTTCAAGCCTCATTGGGATTTCACATTAAACAATGGACTAAGTTCCAAATGACACAAAATTGCCCCTTCTGGCAGCACGGACCGATACTGTGTTTTGATGGGGATAAGCTGAATTCATCTTGCAAAATACAACCTTGGATCCTGCTCTCAAGGAACCACAACTGCATTGAAACCATGTCATTAAATTGTTTTATTTGTTATAAATAAAAACAATAAATATTTCATAACTTATGAGAGCTATGGCTTCCTAAAAAATATAAATTAATACTCTCAAAAGTATCTCAAGTTCTCTCAAATTCTGGCTTATATACTTACAGATAAAATATACAATTTTTTTTTTGATAACTGACTTTGCAGTCTACATTTGTACAATTAATGCTTGATTAACAAGACCCTGCTCGAGAGATTGCAGCAGTCTTTAAAACAGAAACACCAAAGATGCAACAAATAATTTACTACTATTTATTTTGTGAAGGGCAGTTCTCCAAGGAAGCGTCTCCATCCTGAGCCAGCAGCTGAGTTTTGGCTACTGCTCTGGATAGTCAGGAGAGAGCTGAAGGGCCTCTGCAAAGCTTTCCTCAAGGTCATCAAGGTCCTTGGTGGTTTCCAAATCACTGTCACAAGCAGCAGAGTTTAAAGTCGCATCAAATGTGGGTGAAGTTCCTGGGCCACCTTCAGGTTTCGCAGCGGAGTGAGTGTCTGTCCCAGCACCCAGCATTTCAGCAATGTCTGGTGAAAACCCCCCCTTGCTCTGCCGCTCCTTTGACCCTTCGAAATTCACGGGTGACTCGCACTTGGTGGGTCCCATCCATAACAAATCCGTGTTCCTAAGGAATTCCTCGCTTCGTGGAGCCTTCCTCCGCCTTGCGCCCGGGGCCCTGAGCTCCTCCACGGCCTCGAGGGTGCCCAGGTGGCCGGGCCCGCTGCCCAGGTCCACCTTGAGCATGTCCAGCAGGTAACGCATCTTCCTCTGGGAGGGAGAGACCCGGGCTGGGCTCGCGGGGCCCTTCCACGAGCGCCCACCCCGGCCCCTTCGGTGCCTGCGCCCGACTCACACGTGGCTACAGCTCAGCGGCCCGTACACGGCTCATTTACCAAGATGCTCCCTGCCAAACATTCCTGCTGTCCTTACCCACAAACAGACCAGTAAATTCCCCTTACCAAAAAAAAAAAAAAAAGTATCACTGAAGTCCCATGTGGAGAGCGAGACTATTACCAAGGCAGCACCTACCTCATCCAGATGGTGCTTATTTTCTTGTATGTGATACTCAAACAATTCTTCCAGAACTCTAAAAATAAACAACTAAACCTTAGGCAAGACATTTTAAGAAGAGGAAGAAAACAATAGCACATTTACATTATGTAAACAACACTTTTAAAATTTTCATTTCTTAGCTGAATGGGACTATTAAGATGATTCTAATTATCTTCTGCCACAGAGAGTGTCACCTTGAGCCGTTTCCTCCCGTTTCCATGTGTGCAGAAGCAGGCTCAGTTCTGGGCAGCACACAGGTCCCATGGTGTGATTTATAGCAAAGCTCTCTGCGTTTTGGTCACATATCAGAAAGAGTAGCTAAGGAGCACTAATCAAATACAGGATTTGTATAATAACTAGTAATTAAAAATATGACTTAATAACCAGTGAACCCTTATTTGGAATAGTATATAATTCTTACACCCGTGTTGGAGGAGTCTGAATTCATACTGGAAAAGGGCAGACATGATACAGAGATACGGAGATATGCATGTCATGGTAGACAGCAGGTAACTAAGGTAGAGCAGGTGTTTTTTATGTAAAGAAGGAAAGGAAAGGAAATAAAATAAGGGTGAGGGTAATGGTGTATTTAAATACTTTTAATAAGCAATGAAAAGACTACAAAATGAGTAATAACTTCCCATTCTTATAGATTCCATTTGTACTTGACAGAGCATCACAAATTTGAAAACAAGCATATCCTACCTGTTAGAAAAGAGCCCAAACTTAAGAATTTCTTTTGTTACATCTTCGATGAAAGTCAGATATAAAAGCTCCTCTTCTCTGCAGGGAGAAAAGAAAAGTGTATATAAAGTGTTAAACTTATTACAAATAGAGACACCTGTCACACAGTACAATAGGAACGATCACCTTTAATGAAAATGCTATTAAGGAGATTTTACAGTTTTTGGCATCAGGTGCTAATTGTCATAACGTTAATGCTAATCACTACAATGAGGCACTCTCCAAAATATTTGAGTTTTTATATTTTTATATATATCTTATATATATTATGATATAAATTGTTCACAGTAGGACAACTCTATTTTAGATTGCGAACAGGAATTTACTCTGCAGTCCTCATTTAGTGTTTCAATTGTCTCATCCACATTGAGCCCAGTTTTCTAGTTTATTATTGCTGCAACCTAGCAGAAATAAGGGCTTAAATATACTTACTCAGACTGGAATTTCCTCGCTGCTGAAGGCTGCTTGGAATACATGGGTGTTGATCTAATCAGAAAAGCAGACGGTAAGAAAGAGCAAAATGCAGTGTTGTCAACACGTGCACATTACCCTGCATCTCTCTCACTCCTGGAGCCACCCTATGCCATTTGCCCACCTCACCTCTTGCAGGAAAAACACACTGGAAAACAAAACCCCTCAAATCCAGGAGTGAACTCCACTGCTTACCTTCAAGCCTGAAAAACTGTGGGTCAGGAGAATTTTAACACCCTCCAGGAGCTGTGCTGTGTAACTGCTGGTAAGACCTCAGTGTCACTCCAAAAGCTATCCCAAAATCTCTTATCCATAAAGAGTGCTTTTATTTACACAGTATTTATTCAGATTAGGCTCCCTATGTATGTATGAGCTCCTTATAAACAATTAAGTATAGGAAGATGACTGCAACTTAAAATGCTACTATTTCCTTTTCACAGTAATACCTTTAAAGTAATTTCTCGAAACCCTTTTCTACAACGGAAATACTGAGCCACTGAACTTATTTTTAAAAAAATATTTCCACGGGACGTAAGCATGATTACAAAAATAAGATCTTTATGTAAATCAAAGAACTGAACTGTGGAAGAATAAATAAATGAATGGAAGCTTGACATGATCTTATTTATGCAGCTCT
The DNA here is from genome assembly GCF_003342845.1 of Nothoprocta perdicaria. Lineage (NCBI taxonomy): Eukaryota > Metazoa > Chordata > Aves > Tinamiformes > Tinamidae > Nothoprocta > Nothoprocta perdicaria. The sequence goes on from NW_020455620.1 coordinate 405,313, forward strand.
GGCTCTAACAAGTCTTGCTTGGTAGTATTTTTCCCGTTATGAAACAGGTAAATTGCAGATAAAAAAAAAACACAAAACAAAACAACCTGAAATCCCTTCCCTTTTCTATCTTTAGTATTATACAGACAATGAAGTGATGCAACTGAACTATTCAGTTACTGTAGTATTAGCAGGATGAATCAAAATCCATTATTTTTCTTTCATTCAGGAGTTATGAGAAGAATTAGAAAAAAGGGCATGCCAGTCCAGGACTTAAACATAGAACTAGGTAAGAAATACAGAGTTTGTGAGCTCAGATACGTGTTTAGCACTAACAGCTGTGTTAACTCTGACAAAAGTTAAGTTAACTCTGCCCAGGGAGGTTGTGGAGTCTCCTACTCTGGAGGTCTTCAAAACCCGCCTGGATGCCACCCTGTGCCACATGCTGTAGGTGTGCCTGCTTGAGCAGGAAGGTTGGACTAGATGATCTGTAGAGGTCCCTTCCAACCTTAAATATTCTGTGAATCTGTGAAAAGGGAATATTCACACATTTCAGACCTCTTTTTCTAAGCTTCACAGTGGAACTTCATCAGAAGAAAACTGTAAATTTTGAAGGTGTGAGACCATTAACCTAAACAGAGGGAGTCCTGTGAGAGGAGACTGCCAGAGAGAAATGGCCAGGATGGGTGATAGGCCCAAGAATGAGCTGTATGGAAAGCAACATGGAAGGTTTCACATGTTTCTTTCTACTGTAAATCAGGTACCTTGGGAAGGAGTTCTGAAAAGCAGATTTTCTCTCGAACTTATCCAAAACACGTCTTTTATCTTCAGCCTACAACAGAGATAAGATATATTTTAGCAGTGGAAATACACAGCAGATTTTACAATCAAAATTAATCTAAAAAAGGTGTGTGATTGAGCAATTCTACAAATCTTGCATCTTTTTTTGGAAAACTAAGACACTTGGCAGCAGAGGGCCATCAGCATTGAAAAGCATCTCCAATTTCAAGCAGGGGCGATGGGAACGTGGGAAGATTTCTCCCCAAGAAGATTTTTCTGAAGGCCAGAGGGGGTCCCGTCACAAGCAAGAACAAAATCCAGCGTGCAGAAACAGGAACGACCCCTCCAAAGCACTTCTCCCGAGTCAGGGGGAAGGTAAAGCTGCCCACTATATACACTTTAAATGCTAATACCCTGAAAAGGCCAATAAGGCTCCACAACTTACTGTTGTTGCTCTTATAACAGCCAAAGTCAAATGTGACAATTCTGAAATGCAAAGTTCTTCGTGGAACTGGAGTGAAGCCTCCTGACTAATCATTTAACTTTCAGTGAGGTCAGCTGCAGATCAATTCAGGTGCAGCCCCTGTTCTATTCTCAGCAAAACTATAAACACATACTATCTATCACTCCTCAAAAAAATAGAACTACTACTTGCCTTATTACGCCAAAGACACGACTAGTCTGAACTCGTGGCCCTTCTTCACAAAGAAAGTCTCTAGTTGTTCAAGTCATTCTCTTACATATGGCAGGACTCTTCATTAAGGACGTACTGTCTGTACACTGGCTAACTTCTGGTTAACCTAACTCCTGACTGAACTCTTGCATGCAAGGATGAGCATGAACCAAGTCAAAATATATTGAGATTTGAAGAAAGATTTGATTTCACACTTTTTTGCATGCTTCCCTCCCAAAGACGATGGCATTCTGCTTCAACTCTGAAGTCTAATGGCAAAACATGAAATTCCCAGCTTGATCAGGGTTGTATTACCTGCACTGCGATCTTCTGGTGATCAGTCATAGCTTTTCTCTCCGACGCTTTGTCTGCAGAGGGAAAGCTACAAAATTTTGAGATGTGTTAGGTCTCTAAGCAGCTCAGTTACAAAATATGTAGGGTGAGAATTTCAGCACCATGATGGGAATTCAAATGGGAATTCACTGCCCATAATTTAAAATGGGCTCCCAGTTGCCCAGTTGGGCAGTTTAAAAGATTTCAGCCAGACCTCCACTCACATATTAAAAGTTATACTTAATTTTGAGCCATGACACTAGTCACTCCTTTCCACACTAGAAACTTCAGGAAGAAACTTCCTCCACTAAGATCTCCGAGTCTTTGAAAACTGGGACCTGTAGGTGGTTGAGCAAGCAAAAGAATGTTATTCTTGATTTGATTTTTTTTTAAATGATGGATTTGAGGAGAAAATTTGGGAGTACTTTCCTATTCATACACAATGTCCTAATGCCCTAAGAATTAAGGTATTCTGTTTTTCTCCAATAACAGTATTGAGTAGATTTTTTTTCTGTTCATCACAATGCACAGACAGATTCCCTTTTTTCTCTTTCTCTTTTCATATTTCTTTTTGCACAAGAGAATAGCTTCAGTTAGAGTATAACCAATCTGCCTTATATTTTAAGTGCTAACTAATCTCTTAGGTCTGAGCTACCTGCTGTGGCCACAATGGGTCTAGAATCAAGATGTCCTGCATTGTGCAAGGACAAAAAGAGAATTAGGGGAAGCAGGCAGCAAGGACACAAGACAGACCTCTTTATGAAGGAGCCTCAGGGAAAACAAAACAAACCTAAAAATGTTTAATTCACCAACTTCCATATGAAAGAAGGATGGAATTTTTGTATAAAGACTTCATATAGCATGGCTCTTAACGAATATAAATTAATAAAAAGTCAGTGAAGAGATAACATTCAAGATTAAACACAGAAAGGGATCTCTGCATGAGATATTAGGTAATGAATTGGAGAGCATAAAACTACAAGGGCAATGCAAGTTAGATTTTAAGGCTAACAGTAAGGTAACTATTCAGAAGACAGAAAGCCCAACCACAAACCAGGGAGAGCAGAGCTAAAGAAAAGCAAAGAATGGCTCTCCAATGGATGCAGGATCCCACAGGTTGGTTTTAGTGTAACAAAGTATATACAAGTTGTAAACTTGTTTAGATGAAAGTAGTGGAGTTATGTAAATTATATTAGTTATATTCTGGAATACTTTATAAACTCAGAATATTCTATCTGGTTTTATACCTATGCAAATAAGAGTAAAATTTGTTGCTTTTATGCAGATTCTGTTATGGTAACAGATAAATTCCACAACTGCAAAACAAAGATTGAACCTCTGTACCTGATTACGTCAGTCTGTGTTTCAGCATCCACCTGCTGCTTATAGCGACCTTTCCTTCTCCTCCGAGCAGGGCTGTAATACCTGTACTGTGACAGGAAGGATTTAGCATCTGATATTAAGGTGCGTGGAGTGAAAGGTTTTCGACTATCAGTAAAGAAGTCAGAGTGCCTGTCTAGGAGATCCCTGCTGTATACCTTGCATTTAGTTTCTTGATGCTGCCGGGAATGACTGAGGCCAACAAAGCTATCAGTAGAGCAACTACACGAGAGTCCAGAGGTTTTCCTTCGTGGACTTGAGGTCCCGACACTTGAGTCGGAGGTGTTAGATGTGTTTCCAGAATATTTTCCGGAATATTTTAGAGGACTGGAGTGAACCAAGTGCTGCTTGTCGGGAGGCAGCAGAGCTCTAGGCCAGGGATGCGCCCGTGGAGCAGAGGGGAAGAGGAGGTCGGTGTCTTCTGCTTCTAAGGAACTCTAGAAAAAAAATAAAACAAGATTTAATTGTTCTGCAAGTAATTGCACTTAAGTTGGTGCTCAAACCTATTACTGTTACCAGCTCAGAGGTGTTCTCTATGAAAAGATTCCCTGTTGTTTGTAATGTCAAATGGTTTCAGAGCAGCTCCAGTGCTAGCAGATTTTAACATCTAATCACTGGAAATAAAAGGATAGTAAGAAAATGGTTTGCTTCAGTACCAAAATATGGGTGCCTTGTTATAAAATACTGATGGCTGCATCAAAATGGGAGTGTCAATCATTTCTGTCCAAAGGCTCTATAGAATTTTTTTTTTAAGTCAGGGAAGTAATAAATCAATGCATTGAGGCAGATTATCTCGCTCGGGTATGCTCTGTGTGTGTGCTGCCCATGCAAGTAAGGTGAGAGACATGACCCACAATCGTCCTGCTCAGAGGTTCATACTGTGAAATGTGAAATTGGTGCCTCTCTCCCAGGTATCGCTCGGCAGTTTTTCCTGTGGGATGCACATTCCATAAGAAGCAGTGCTCTCTGATGGACCTTAGGCCAGTATGAGCAGGGCTGCAACGTGCTGTGGGACACAGAATAAGAAATCTCCACCTAGCTGCTCACTGTCAGTATGACCCTCTTCACCTTCTGAGGTGGGAGATGGACATCTTTGATAGGACAGCACAAATCCAGGAGTACATACATGTCTCATAATTCCTTGTGGAGCAGGATCTAGATTATCCTGACTGCCATGAGAAAACAAACCACCCTAATTTATTCCAGCAGAGCCAGCCACGTTCCTCTGCTATTCTCCTGTTTCTCAACCCAGCAGGTACTTGGGCCCAACTTCTGACATGACCAAAGGCAACAGGGCAGGCACGTCGCTTACTGCAGTTAAGAGGACACAAACCAAATGCTGAGTTTACAGGCAGACTGTATTAGATTCCACGAGATGCTGCAGAAGAGGTATTGCTGCACCTGCTTCCAAACTATTCAACAGAAAACAGTTCAAAAATATACTTCAGTTCTCACAAGAAAATCCATATTCAATAACAGTATAACTTCCAAGCAAACAGCGAAAAGGCCACTGCTTGACAACCCAACAGAGACACCACAGTAGCAGGTCACAGTGCTACTGCAGTGAAGTGCAGGCCGTGTACAGTTCAGACTCAAACTGTGGTTACCCAGCCCACCCCTCACCAAAAAGCAGCAAAATCTCTGTCTATTCTCTATGCAGGTTTAAGTCCAGGGGTAAAAGCTCAAGAATGCTTAAATGCAGCTTCCTGTAACAGTGTGTGATGCGCTTGGCACAGTCCCTGGGGACTAACACCAACCCAGCAAAGCTTGCTGACGTGGAGGACAAAATCAAACAAAATGGGAAACGTTACAGCTCACATACACATACTTTTAAAAGTCTTGAGTAAAATGAAATTTAGTATAATGCACCAGGCTTGAGAGGGGTTTCTAAGGAGAAAGCCACATATACCAGTGAGCAGTGGTGACCATGACCATAACAGCCCTCTGGAAGGCCAGCACTAATTCTCCAACAAGTTCAGTTTTAGTGGGTCTGTGTCTAATAAGGAAGGTTGCACTGATACTAGACATAAAAACAGTTGGTAGCCTAAAAAGTTGAAAACTAATTCTCTTACTAAAAAAGAAAAACTACTTTAGAAGCACCAGGCTGTTTGTTTCTGTTCTCTTTAAAAAACCTTAATGACTAAAAAAACAGCATTATTCCTGAGCTGCATCATTGTGCCACTGTGCACAATGTACAATAGCAATGTACAATACTTGTGCCACTGTGCACAAGTAAAATAGCAACAGTTAAATCTAAGGTACATTTGAAAGGGTTTTTTTTTCTTTTAATGAGAAGGAATAGATAAATAGAAAGAGATTTTATATCTGTCCTAAAAGAATTTTACAAAACTTGCAAATTAAAAGCATAAATATTTAGACAGTGAACGTGTGCGGGTAAATGTGGTTACCTTGTGCCTGCGAATGATTTAGAAACATCCTGTTAATTGTTGCACATTCTTTTTCTACATCCCTTGAGGCAAACTGATCTTAGGATAGCACCAGTTACTGACAACTCTACTCATCAATAAGAGCAGCATTTGGTATTTTGTGATTTTCAGGGACAGCCGTAGTGCAGAGTCAGAAAGTGAAAGCAGAAGCCTAATAACAGCAAATGTTTGTACAAGTTGACGTATCTTATCCTTATATACAGCTACTTATTGCAATACAAGTTCTGCTACATACAACTATACGATGGAGAAGCGAGGCCTGGCGCTGTCTGCACCCGCGCCGCGTCGCAGAGGGGCTCCGCGAGACGGTGTCCGCAGCGGGGCCCTGCAAGAGCGAGCACAGAAGCTGTGACCTGCTGCAGGACCCGCGGGCACCGGGCACCTATGGGGCAGGCCGAAATCCCTGCCTCCTACGGGGCAGGCCGAAATCCCTGCCTTCCTACGGGGCAGGCCGAAATCCCTGCCTTCCTACGGGGCAGGCCGAAATCCCTGCCTTCCTACGG
>NW_020455620.1:411657-437275 GCF_003342845.1 Nothoprocta perdicaria
CCTTCCTACGGGGCAGGCCGAAATCCCTGCCTTCCTACGGGGCAGGCCGAAATCCCTGCCTTCCTACGGGGCAGGCCGAAATCCCTGCCTTCCTATGGGGCAAGAGGAGGTAACAGCCAAGCTAAAATCACAGCTGACAAATCCAGATCTGTTCATTTCTAACTAACTAGTGAGGCTTTTTAACATAATGATTTTATTGCTTCTTGCACTCGGGCTGTACAAGCTCCACACCGCTGCTTTATTGAATTCTGTGAGACTTCAGTGAACGTATGTAAGTAGAGGGTAGGTCTGCCAGGAAGAAAATCCAATTTCTAAAACCAATTAAGGCCCAGAGTAAAATAAACAAACAAACACCCCTTAAAATTTAGGTTCAGATAACAGAAATTAAACACTCCCACCATCTGAACAAAGAACAGAAAGATAAGGTTAGACTTATACAGGGCATATGGCATGCATAAAGCTCTGACATGATTAAAAAAGGGAGAAAAAATAAACATCTTTACATAGAAGAATATGTTCCAGTCATCTCTGCATTATGCTTCTATTAAACAATTAAAACTATTAAGCTCTAGTGTTACATTATCAAAGTAATGGAAAGATGAGCTCCTCTATGGAAAGCCACTTAAACATATGCTGGGATGTGCATTTATTTTCGACACAGCACATTAACTGCCGATTGTAAAGTATCACCACGCTGGTATTAGAGCTAATTCATGTGAAAATCTGCCTGAATGCAAGAGAAACCTGGAGATCTCTTCACTGTTCAAAAACAATGAGAAAATTAAGACGGGGATTAAAGGACAGGCGGTTGATTTTCCCCACCAGTGAAGTGTGACTACCTGCAAAAGGAGCAAAACAAGGAACCCCTGGGAAATTTTCTAGATAATTCATAGCGCTCGTGAGGCTTTTGAAGTCTCCTGTTGCAGAGACTTGGAAAAGGCCAAACTTCACCTAAATAACTAAATATACTTTTATTTCCTGCATATATATATATAATATATAGTGCATATAAATGGTCTGTTTTTATATACATATACATACATATATATATATGTAGCATATCTAGTAAGTATATGTAGTTTTTCTGTTCAACTGTTCAATTCTTTAAAAGGCTGTTTCCAAAAGCAATGACTTTTGCTACACATAACATTTTCTCACCAATCTGCTGCTTTTGCTGCTTGAATCTACACTATTCCATTTTCCCCTTCAGAACTGCTTGATATTTTAAAAGAAAATTAAAAATGATGAATAAACATTTTGTGCCATGCTATAAATAGGAGAAATATTTAATATACCAGCTGGTTTGCCATGAAAATTAAATCATGGAACATACTGCGGCCATGAGTCTTTCCTTCATCTTCCCACACAACAATTTTCTCCCCTATCCATCCTCTTAACAGTGCACAAAAATAGGCATATGTGCTGACATCTAATGCAAAGAGCTCATTATTTTTAGCTAGCTGAGCTCAAATAAGCTGTTCTTGATGGTGCCTTGTGTGAGGCAACTTAATTTTACTACTACAGCATAATTAAGTGCTGAACCAATAACTTGCAGCAACAATGCCAGGCAAAGGGCTGTGTTAGCAAGCTGCATAACGAGGCTTATCAGTGTAATTGTTTGCATATAAAATAGTTGCAAGGGTAGCTCAGCACTGTGCAAAACAGATAAGGCTGGAAAGTTTCAGACTTCACCTATATAGATGCTTTGAAAAGCAAATTCCCTACCCCTTAGTTGGCATTTATAAACAGCTCTATTTTAGTTGTACAGACTTTTTTTTTTTTCCCCAATTATTAAATTGAGTTATTTCTGATTCTCACCACAAACACGAGTGGACAAGCAGGCTGACTTTCTTCTCACTTGAAGTTAAGGAATCATGAAGTCTCAGGAAAAAAAAGGCTGAGAAGAACATTAAGCAGCTCTCTGCGCTCCAAAGACAATGACAACTATATATTTAATGGTTAAAAGAAAAGTTATTTTTCAAAGGAGTAGCCTCAGCCTCATTCCAGCTGCCTTTGAAAATGATTAATATTTTAAAAATTTATTTAACAGTCAGAAATGCCTGTTAATAGGACGAGCTGAACACACAATGTGAAATACAGTCTTGTTCAAATTGGAGACTTCTCTCAGAGAGTCCAGGCCAGGGTTTCACTTCAAGAGATCAGCCAGACTAACCTCATGCAACTTGACTCATTAAATCTTTGAGCTGAATGTTTGAAAATCCAAATAATCTCTGCACAGAAAAATGCAAACTATGAACCTACAGATTTTATGTGGGTGGAGCTCTCCATTCCTGGCAGCTGCATTTCCCCAGGGGAAGGATACTGCTAGTGGCATTTTATGAACAGGCCTTACAGTATTTTCCAGACTGTGCCTTTTATATCGTGATAGAGCCACTTCAATAATTCATTAAAGAATTCATTACTATCACTTCATCTGGTGCACAATAAATGTCTGGACAGTTACAAATATGTTGTTTATTCATCCTCCAGATTTTACCCTAAATAAGGCATTAAATAGCATTTTTAAGCATATATTTATATATTCACAAACTCACAGAGCCATAATGTGAGCAGCTGTTTCAGCATCCGTGTCTGTAGCTTATCATGCTGTTTTGATCAGCCTTCACACATGGTGTCAACCATCATTATTATGTTATACAGAAAAATGAGAGGAGAAGGGAAGCAAAGCTCTTCCTAATACATCTTTATGCTTTCCCTGACCTTCTGCCTGATGGTGAGAAATAAACTGTTATGTCCTTGCAGTTATTTATGTGCAAGGGATCCCATCAAAATACTGCATCAGGCAGAATAGGAGTTCTGCTAAATGTAGGGAAATACTCTTTAAGATATAGTGATTATAGCCACAAAATCCAGGTAAGCACAACAGAAATACGTTTATTACATACTATAGTAGATTCTCACATTGAAGTAACTTTCATTTATAACTAAATTTAAATTTTATTAAATTTAAATATTACCTAAATTTATTGTTGAGGTGCAATTAAGCCTTTCTGCCAAATTGCCAAAGAGCAGGCCAGTCAGGCACAAAAATCATTACAGGTAATCAGTCTCCTAGTTAGCTCAGTGTATAACATCTGTGATCTACTCAGTGTGTCAAGAGATGTGTAACATACAGTACGTATTTTAGAGGAAATATTTGTAGTCCTTTCTCCTTCTACCATGCACGAAGCATAGCTTCAAATGAATACAGTTCCTGTGCTCTCCTGAAGCATTAAATAATAATGAATGCAACTCTGAAAAATGAAGAATGAGGAAATAAAGACAGAGTAAATAAAGACATGGAAATTACCAGAATTCATAAAAATACTGAATGCCAACAAATGAAGCTTTTTGAAAATAAAACGTAGGCACATAAATCAAGGGTATTTAGCACATTTATATCCTATAAACCACTTGGGTATTGATCATGCTAGAGTTACAAGGGTTGCTACCTATATATGTTACTCTTAGTTTGATAAAGATTTTACAAGACCTTCACTTTGTTAGGCAAGAAATCATGCACTGTGAAAGTCATGACTTCAGCTTTTGTATTTTTATGCTTTAATATAATGGTGGCAAAGTCAGTAAAACTTGTATTTTATTCTTGTGTTGCTCCTATAATGTTATAAAATGATTATTAAGTAGAGAACCAGGTCCTGCAAGGTGCCAGACCCCCTTGGAGATCTGCAGTGCTCCAAGACTGATTGCTTCGGATTTCTTCTGAGCCTCATTCCATCCCAGGATCCTTCTAACCCAAGAAAACCACATCTTCAAACAGAGGAGGTATAGTCTTTATAATAATCATAATGACATCATAATGTCATTACTTTCTGTGGTAAAAATCCTCTATATTATCATAGACCTTAATTTGCAGCTTTAAAATTTGTTGTGTCACACACCAGTATATTCTGATGGCTAAAGACATAAATTTAGAATGACTAAATCCCTTTAACAATGCCTTAGAGGACACCTGATTAAGGAAGTAGAGTTATGCCTTGGTGGAGCAACAAGCAAATGAAATCAGAACTTTTCACTAAGATAGTGCCCAATAGTAGTTTAGTGAAAATTACTATTTGCAGATGTAAATTAAAAAAAAAAAAAAAGCACAGAAGCAAAGGAAATACATTATCCAAAAGAAATTTTTTTTTTATGCTTTGTCCAGTACCTAAATTCAAAGTCTTCCAAGATCATTTTGTTGATATTAAAAAAATAAATTTTCTATTTTGAAAAGGACATTTTTCCTTTTCTTATGCAGGCTTGTACCTTCATACATAACTAATAGCCATGCCCTGAACTTCAAAGTAATTAAGTATGATCATGCTCAAATTGCCTGCTACAAAAACCAGCCATGCAGAAAGTAGTAATGAGTTTTCTGCATTATTTGGAAATTTACTCTAGCTCTATAGATATTTAAACAAGATATGAAGCATTTGATATTAAAAATCAACATAGTTTAAAAAACAGTCTTCCTTAAGTTGCTGTTCCTCCTTTACACTAATGAATAGGACAATATAATTCATTTGTGATATATATTTATTTATTTATTATGGAAACACATGCCTTACATCTAGATGAAGTGTTGGCTAAAAGAAGTGAACCTAGGAGTATAGACAGCAAAGTTCTCACGCATTATGATGGTTTAAGTACTATTTCTACTTTCAAAAACTGTAGTCTCAAGGTGTAGCTTATTGCAATGAATGAAACTATTTTCTGAATTATGTCTTTGATTATTTAGGAAAAAAAAAAAAAAGAAAAGGAATTCTAGCAGAATAAATAAAAGAATTTCCCAGCAGAATTCTTCTGCTAGGAAAGTTAATGGATGAGAGTTTTCACATAGGGTGCTCTGCACTAATGGAGATTTGAGCTGAAGTGAAAGAGCGTTTGAGGGTGACAGGGGCTTGAGGGTGGTAGCTATGGGCACTGTCACTGCTGCCTCACATCCTTGCCTTGTGTGGGGTGAGCGGGAACTCCTGGAGAGCCCCCTCACAACAGCTAGCACACAAGCTGCATGCATGTGCCAAACCAGCTCCACTTCAGCAACAAGTGCTCCGTGGTGAGACAGGGACTACTCTGGAAAAATAGGAATCACAGCACTAGAAGAAACTTAAAGACACTGTTTATCTTCTTCAATATAGGAATAAGGAAAAAAATCCAATGTTTGCCTCCTGAAAGAAGGTGACCTGTGTTATGTTCCACTGGGAGGGAGGTTCTTAGATTTACAGCAGCATCTTGTATCAAAATCACCTACTTCACCAACACTTAAGAATAGTACCAGTTCATAATAATATTTTCGCTTAATCTCTTCAAACTCCTTGAAAAATATGTTTAAACTCCCCAGAGTTCCCTTTAAATCCGTAATAGTTTCCCTAAAGAAAAATTAAGTAGGAAAATGCTACACAGGCAATATTAAAATATCTACCTTTCCCACAGAGGATGAGAGCCCCCTTCCGCTGTCCCTTGAGCTGGATCGTGAGCCAGTTTTACCCTCACTCATCTCCTTCTCACACCTGGCTATCTTCTTTTTCAGTTTCTCTCTTCTTTGCTGGTCTGCAACTTAGGAAAGAGACAAATAAAGTTTGTCAGATGATTTTTTTTTTCATAAACAATTTTAAAATGTCATAGGGGGTTTCCTGACACTCAGCAAAGTCCCACCATTGTGCTATGTTCCACTTCATTCAGCAATTATGAAAAATTATTTAATTTTAAATAAAAATAAGTATAGATAAAATCGTAGTAGTGACAGGTAAAATAACAGGTAAAAATAAGACCATGCTGATAGCTGAAGCTAGACAATATTTTACAGCTACTACAATTCTATCAATCTACAATCGGTATTGTTGTATTCTACAATCAGTATTGTTTACAGAGCACTCTGCACTATACGTTTGCACTCATCCTGTACCCTCATCCAACCATTCAGCACAAAACAAACGGTGACATATCAATAAATCTCTTGCATACAAAATTCATGCTCAAACCATGGAAGAATAGATGGTGCTTCCCCAAGTACAGAAATGCACTGCAAAACCATATGTTCATGCCACAGACATAAACAAGGAGAGCAGACACTGCACAAGGGCCACTGCCAGATCAGGAGAGGAAAAAGGCTTATTGGTTTCTACTGATAAGATTCAGATCCAAGATCATGTTCATAAGATCTGTAACACAGAGGAGGAGTTGGGTGACTGCGCTGTCAGGTATCCCAGAGAAGAGCCCTGAAGAAAGACAAGGTAAATTTTCTGAGTTTGCTGTTAATCACCTACATCTATTACAAAATTTCAGTATATTGTGAGTACACTGGTGCCACCAACGGTAAAATCTGCAATGCTCAATAATCCATCAGAAACATTAATAATTTAATTTCCAGAATACGTAATAGAGCATATGTTGAAGTCTGCATGGACAATGAAACCTCTTTTACCCTTGGGAAGATTTCCCACTCATTTACATAGAGCCAAGCTCATGTGCTACTGGGCAGTTTTGTTTGATCTAGACATAGGAGTTCATCTCCTCCAGACACACAGACAGAAAGGCCTCACTGATCTCTCCAAGGTTATGCATAATGTATTCAGATTGCACTCTGGTAGACTTCTCTCTACCAGAGTGCAGTAATCTTCACATACATTACTGCAATTAATGCATAGAAATGTAAATAACTGTGGATTGGTGTGGTACATTTCTCTAGACAGCTGGGAACCCCAGCAATCTGAGGCTCAAGGGAATTTTACATAAACCTTTAAAATTCACTTCTCTGTGTACATTAATCCTACAGATATGTTAATCTCTGTGAATTATTTAAACCTGTGTGTTCATTTTATAAAATATTTTATACTCTTTTTAAATGAGAAATGATTCTTTCAGATGCAAAATCCTTCCTCTCATTCCTCAGGGAAATCCCTTTCTCTTTCCTTCAGTTCTTACAATTGACATGTAAAATATGAAGTAATTGCTTTTCAGCTGCTGATTTTTTCAGCACACTCCATTAGAGTACTTACAATATAAAGTTGCTTTTATTACTGAAAGTCATTACCTAAAGCTAAGATAAGCTAAATATTACAAATCTGAACTAAGTATATGCCTTGAAGGAAACAAATATACTGTACCATTAAATTAATTAAAACTTGGTATTTGTCTTGCTAATAATCATTATTATGAAGCCTTTCTAAATTACTATTATTTCTATTTCCATTTGTCTTCAAAGTTACAACACACTCAGAATTAGCTAAAGGTCAGAAGTTTCATATGTTTGAAATAAATAATTACTTAGACTCACCCAGCAGAATGTTTGCATATCTGTTAAAACAGCCTGTCCTACCGTTTGGGTAAATGGCTGAAATGAGTGTTGAATTAATATCTAGGGAGACAGAGTGAATGAATGACAAAGCTCTACCATGCAGGTTATAGGGACGCAAGAACATCCCATTTGGTAACCGTGAGTGGATGCCCGAAACAAGTTTCCCCACACTCCAGTGGAAAGTGGATTGGTCCGAGATGACAAAAGCTGGACCGTGTTGCTGCCCGTTCTGCCTGCACAACGTGGCTTAAGGGGGTCCTGAGCAGCTGTGAGGCACGTGAGCATCAACGCAAAACTAAGTTCTGCTGCTGTCTCAACTCTGCTCTGTGCTTTTCAGCACTTCACAGGGGGCTTTTCCCCCCACATCTTAGTGACAGAGGATTAAGACTGAGACTTAACAGACCCGCGCAGACCCTGTCTTTCCTAGTGGGGTTCAGAGCTGTAAAAGCTAATCCCTAAGGACCTGCAGGCCTGCTTGTTAGCGTTATCATTCTCAGCCCTAGCCTGGCTCGTGCCTCTGTGCTGGGAGGAGGCTCAGGAAGCCAGGAGGTACCTTTGGCTGTTGGAACGACACACGGGCCGCAGTCACGTCCACGGGAAACATAAGGCCTCTGGCCCATGGGAAGCACATGCCGAGCTCGACTCAGCTAACCCAGGACCCGTTCCAAGGCCACAGTGTCATGTATGGTGACCACAGGGCACCGCAGGTATATGCAAAGCTCAGTGACACCATTTTCAGGCTAGATCTGCTATAAAAGCCAGAAATTGTAAAACCTGCAAGTCCAGATTCAAGGTAAAGTGACAACTAGCCCTGAGGCAGTCAGCAAGCAACACAGGCAAGGGCAAAAGCACATACCCTTTCCCCAGACAGGAACTGCAGAATCCAGACTTTTAGCTTAGCTTTAGCTTAGTTAGCTTTTAGCTAGACAGAAAGTGCTATCGTACAAATAGCCTTTGAGGCACCCAAGCCTTTAAGGTACAAGTACAACTACAGCTGCTAGGAGCTGGAGATACTCAGCATGGCTAAACAGAACCACATGTGCTGCAGCTGTGAGTACATTAAAGAATGAGACTGGCATTCGGGGATAAACCTGCAGTATTAAAAGGCAGAAAATGTATCTGTTAATTGAGTAATAAGGTTCCTCACTGTCCTACATGTCTTCTCCCTCAAAGCAGTCACAAGGACAGTGTCTTTGGTTTCCAGTGAGGTCAAATAAACTATATATTTGATACAATTAACATACTGTCATGAATGAGCACAAAATGAATGTCAAGTGAGTTCATTACATGGTACGTAATAATTTCACTGCAAACAGCTGTAATCATATTTTGCCTCCAGAAACCTATCGTATTTGTAAATCAAATATGGGAAAAAATTAATACAATGTATACATCTTGTTGCAGATACATGAAAAAAATCGATTTTATCATCTCTTCTAAAAAGAAAATACTTAGAAATATAAACATACATTTAATGAATCGAATTACATCTATCCATTGGTTGTAAATAGACACTTAACAGACACTTAATAGATACTTAATGTATCTCATTAACTGATATGTTGAAAATCACCACAAGGATTTATAGTAAAGAGATAATAGATTATAAACAAAGTACTGATTTTTGTATTCACATCAACTCACAGTCTGTAACTTATTCCACCCACTCCAGGAATCTGTTCTGCTAATTCTGTTGGCAATCAGGGGAAACAGAGGAAAAGCTAGGAATTTTAGAAGAGCTACCTATGAAATGCTGATCAATCCAATATAGAAAGAACACTTTTGCCAAAGCAAACACTTTTTTCACAAAGTTTAGAGCACACTTAGAAAGCAGACATCATACTTTTCTAATACATTTCTCTGTTAGAGTACTCCCTCTATAGGCTTCATTCTTTTCGACTAAGCCATTTTCAGACAAGTGCTTAGAATTATAAAATTAATGCCATAAAACCTGGAAGAAAGAAAAATAATCATACATATCACATCAGACTCCTAAGCAGCTCAAAGACCATGTGCACAAAGACAACATGATCTGAAATATCGTCCTTTGCTCTGTATTTCAAATCACTGAATGAAAGTTTATCATATTGTGCTACAGGTGGCAGAGTTAAACCTTCAAATTGTTTTTTACTTTTGGTGTAAATAAGTTATGCCAGACAACAAAATATTAATTAGATTAAAATTGAGTTTAGCTTACAGAAGAGCAAATCTCAAAAGAATTGTCCAAACCTGGCCATCTCTCTGGTGTGTTTTTACATTCAATAGAGATTCCTCCAGCCTTGTTTGTACCAAGCAGAATGTTACTCAGAAAAGCAGCGTTTATATCAGCACATCTATTTAAGAAACATGATACTACTTGGCCAAGCTACTAATAGCAGATTCCAGCCATTATTAATGGTTGGAAATGAAGCCTAAGAGCGAGACTGGAATCCTTAAGAGGAATTCCCAAAGAGGAGAGAAGCGCAGGATTATCCCGAATGTATCCACCTCTGAACCGCATGGAGACGTCACGTTCCGAGCTGCCTCCTGGGTTTGCAGAGAGAGGCTGAGTGGATGGGAACAGCGGGATCTGTCCAAGGGTGCCCATGGGGGACACCCCAAGGACAATTTATACAAACTAGACCAAGCTAATGCTGTGAGACAAAGGAGAAGACGTGCCATTTTATTCCAGTTCCATGGTAGGCTAGGAGTATCTTGTAGTAAGAGTGGAAAAAAGCACAATGACAAGAAGAAATGAACAAACAAATACTGGGCAGATGTTAAAGCTGGGTAAATTCAATTAGAAATGAGACACCGTATAAAAACTCCATGAAAAACGTATTTACTGATGTACTGAGCATGTTTCTTAAAATTAATTACCTCTCCTAAAAATGAAAAAAAAACTTGTAATAAGAAATCCAAATTACTTATAGTTAAAATTGCAGATTGTCAAAAATCTTTACACACTGAATTTTCCTGCTCTCTGGGGATTCAGACTTGATAAATATTCTTGAATAGTTTTCCAACGACCTATCTGCACTCTGAAAGTCTAAACATTAGAATTATCTGTTTCGTGTCAGAGGACTTATTTTAGTTGCTTTTAGTTTTCACTTTCAAAAGTGCATGTGTACAAACAAGTCCCAAGAGCAGAGTAGGAAAGGATGAAAAGCAGGGAGATTTGGGGAAAGACTCATGTGAAACAGCAACAACAGCAAAATACTTAAGCCTGAAAAAGATAGAGCTATCTTTTTCACAGCATAAAGAATGGACAGCAATAGTGCAAAATATGTTGGCGCTCACCAGGAAAATTCCAATTTAAATACAAATACAGAATTATACAGCATAACCATTTCTTCATTTTCCTACTTGAACCTAATCCCATTCCTCCCAAGAACTTTAAAAACAAAACAAAACAAAACAAATTTATTGACTACTCTGAATCCTTTTCTCCTATGTTCCCATTCAAGTTTCATCAGTGCTAAAATAGGTTTGTAGCGGGTATCTTCTCAGTGTCCTTTTTTTTTTTTTTCCCTTTGGTATCAGAGACCTGCATTCCCAAGCACACTAATCACCAGGCTCAGCCTGTACTATCAATATGCTCCATGGAAAAACTGCTAAACATACGGGTTGAAAAGTTAGCACTGTTAGAAATGAGGCCTGTGTCGGAGCAGCTGTCTTACTTGGCATGGCTTTTGTCGAGTTCTTTGGCACTAACTCCACAACTACAGGCTTCTAATGGCCCCCAGTATCAATCAACATGCTTGGACTAATTCTGAACATAGAAGTTTCGCATTTCAAGAAGTTTCACATTTTAACAACTATTTTCAGTCAGTAGAGCTGATCTAATACACCAGAACATGTTCGCTGATAGCCCAGCAGCACATGGCAGCTCGCCTGCTTTTACTGACATCTAAGAGAACGGGAGAAGAACAGTGGAAACTAAATGCACTTTAAGGACAGACCGCGTTCAGTAGTCCAGGGAGAAGGCCAACTACAGGATCGGGTTCAATTCTTAAACACTAATGACTGATTCATGGCAACAACTCAAGGGGAAAAACTCACCTGCTATTTTAGCAGTACACAAGCACATTTTCAGGGGAAATTATTCAACACTGTCTGCAGGAATTCCCATTTTGAAACTCTATGCTGTTGATAAATCTTAGCATTTGAAACTGAAAATGTATCCACCCTTCCTAAATCTGGTTTTCTTTCTTCCTTTCTTCCTTCCTTTCTTCCTTCCTTCCTTTCTTTCTTTCTTTCTAGCTTACAGCTTTATTCGCCCAGTAATTCTGTGCCTGTCATTGCCTCAATGGAAACATGTTATTATTTTGTCTTTCTATTCCTTGTCTTACTGTATTCTGTTAGGGTTTCCTTCTCCTCTCTCTGAAGAAGGAAGGGAGGAAGGGAGGAAGGGAGGAAGGGAGGAAAAGAATGACAGGCACAGAATTACTGGGCGAATAAAGCTGTAACCTCCCAATGCAGCACTGAGTGGATCTCAGCCACATGTGGCCATTCCCCTGGCATTCAGTCATACGGATGTTGCATCTGTTTCTGGATAAATTACACACCCTAACCCTTGCAAGAAAAAAGCAAGCAATTGGTTTGAAAACACTCTAAAAATCTTTTTTCCTGCTTTTTTTTTTTTCAGTATATTTTGAATACTCTCACTGACTGAGCTATTTGCTGTCATCTCTATATAGTCTTTCACAAGAGACAGAGAAAGAAATATTATACAGTTGATCACACACTACAAATGATACCTAGCACTGAGTTTTACATCTGAGCATTTATATTTGACAGAATTGTTATCACACCACTGAAACCTATAGTTACATAGTTATGAAGAATTAGAGATACAAAGAAAAAACACCCACCAGTGTTTCAGATAAGAAATCAGTTCAAGTAATTTTCAAATTCTTTCTAAACACCTGCAATTTATGAGATTTATGCAGATACAATACAAGGGGTTAGTTAGTACTATAAAGAGATCTTGCATGACAAAATATATCAAGAAAGCAGATCAGAAAAAAATATATGCAAACCTTCAGTAAGAACAATTATTAATATTCAAATACTTTTTTTATTATTAAGAAAGGATAATCTAAAGTAAATGCTAAAAAGGCATACAGCAAAATCCTGGGCCTACTGCAATTTGGAACTTCTGCTATTAATCTTCCTGGACCCACAATGTCAGCTATGGTATCTAAAAAACTTATCCTCCACAGTCCAAAATTTGACTTTTAAAACTGTATTACCAGAATACAAACTTGCGGGTAAATTCGCTCCTAATCCTGGCAGCGTTCAGATTGGACATCAGAAAAAATCTTTTTGCTAGACAGATGCTGTGGCTCTGCAACAGGTCTCTCAGGCTGCAGAATCTCCATCCCTGGAGTTTTTCAAGTCTTGGGTGACCTGATTTAGTGTTGGCAAGTGTTCTATATTCAACAAGGGGCACTAGGAAGAGTTAATGAGCTCAAAAGATCCCTTCCAACCAATATTTCCCTGTTTCCATGGAAGAAGGGCAGAGATTGAGCTTCTGAAATGTTAGGACAAATGACGGTGAGTACGGACCGAGTTGTTTAAGAGCAATTGGTAGATAAGAACCACTATCTGGTAGAAAGTTCTTCTTCTGAAATGTTAATAGAGGCAGTAAGCAAACTGTAACTTTTAGCCTTGTGTCTGGCAAGTGCAAAGAGTCTTAAACTCCAGTGAAACCAGAGATACTCTCTCCCTCTCTCAGAAAAAAAAGGGGGGGAATCTGTTCATTGCTTTTATTAAACAGATTTTAAAAAATGGCAACTTGTCAACTTATAATTGTGTAATTTTTCTCAGTGAGAAATATCAAACATACCACATATTAGAATTAAGCTAAAAGTACAGATAAAAAGATATATATACAGATATGTCTAATAACATCTCAATCTCCCAAGGCTGAATAGTCAATATAACTCCAACATTTGTTAAAATTAATTCTGCGTTTCTAACTAGGATCCCAGTCCTTGAGCTACGTTGCTCAGCTTCACTTTATGATCCGAGTCCTACTTTGTGAATATGATAAAATTCAGCACACTATTATAACTTCCAAATCTTAGGCTCGAATAGCAACAAATACTTTACAGTATTGAGGGTTCTTTTTTTTTTTTTTTTTTTTTTTTTATTTTCTTTTTTTTTTTTTTTTTTTTTTTTAATCAAATGTTTCATTTTTTTCTTGCAGCTTTAAGTTATTTCTATTGCAAACTGCTTTCTTCCAGGGCCGGGTTGGTTATATGCATATTCTAATAAAATAAAACACAGCATGAGCTTTTTCCATTCCAGTTTGGAAATAGGTGAAAGAGCAATTCCGCGAGGATTTACCGTACCAATTTTATCAAACAGATGGGCAAAAACAAAAGCCGTAACAAAGGTGAAATGTTTCCATCAGTGCCCTGTATAGGAGATTAATGTTCCCTCTGTGACCAGAGCAGAGTTCCATAGTCAGACACTGCTTTGAAGAAGATGAATTGAGAGAAACACGCATTGAACTCAGGCTTGCTGCCTGCAATGGAAATTTCCTTGCGACAGAGCCCACCTGCCAGTGTCATGACAATTATCTGCTAAGGTGAAGGCACTGTTGCTGCCTCCCCAAACGAGCCTGTTATTCAGAGAAGCTCATTTTGGGGGAAAACACACCAGCTTTGAGCTCAGGAGCGTTTTATCAGGGAAGACAGCAGACTGTAGGACAAATGGGCATTTGCTTGGGTTGAGAAAGACCAAGATGTGAGAAGGCACGCAAGAGGAACTTTCAAGCAGGGAATCTAGGGAAGTCTATCAGATGCAAAAAGAAAAACTATAAGAGGTTTATTTTTTTAACTAGGCAAACTTTTAGGTGTAAATTTCCTCCATGTACCAAGCCCATGTTTCCCTGCTTGTTTCAAGGAAAGCTTCGGTAGAACCGGGGCACGGAAAGGAAGAACTTATCAAATGCCCCTGCGGAGCAGGTGGGCTGCTGCTCCTACTGCAGCCCCACGTCCCTGCAGTCCCACTCCAGCGCATCCTTGCAGCCCCGCTCCAGCCCATGCTGTGCCCTTTGAAGCACGGGAGGCACCCAGAGAGGCACCTTTGGTGACCTGGGTGCTGCTTGCTGCCCTATTCACTCTCAAGCCATTGTCTGGAAATACCGAAAAAAAAGAAATGAAACCAAGACATTCTGCTAAAAGGATGAGTGATTCCCTGCAACAGCTCTAGTTATTCTTGTCATTCTTCAAGGCAGTATCACTCTGGCTTGCTCAGCTTTGAGACTAACCTAAAAGTATATTGTAAAAAAAAAAAAAAAAAAAAAAAAAAAAAAAAAAAAAAAAAAAAAAAAAAAAGAAGTATTTTCTCATCCTATTTTTTTTTTTAGAATCTCATTACTTGTAAGTAATTATAAATACAGAAAGGGATTCAGAGAAAAGATGTCTGATAACAGAGATATTTTTGTTATTTTAATAAACAGCTGCTCAGCTGCTATTTATCTGCATTGACTAATATACTTCATTTAGTATTCTGTTAGTCTCCGATTTGTAACTATTGCTTTTCAGCTAACACCATAAAGAAGGCTACAGTACTGACACTTTTACACAATAGTAAGTGATGAGGAAACTCTCAGAAACAGCAACTGCAGTTTAATCCAGGCTGTGTAGCTGTGTGCTTGTAATTAGCTATGTTTTCTGTGAAATGAAACAAAAAGTTCAGCCCAGGCCCCCAGGTGCCAAGTTCTCACAATTTCCCTTGTCCTTACACTATCAAACTCTCTTCTTGAAAGTTCAGTTGCACAACATGTCATAAGAAAGGACAGAGAAAATGCTGAAATTATCTTTTTCTGTTCCATTAAATAAATGAATGAAAAGGATCGTAAGTAAAGTCAACTGCAAACCTAAGCACAATTAATCACTGACTAGGAACATGTCTTAGACTCACTGAGATTCTTTCAAGTAGGTGTAGCAGGATTAAAAAAAAAGCTGAAGAAACCAGCAGATGTACATATGCCTGACTAAGAATCATATTCTGCTGTTGGTCTTCTATTTCTCTTGCTTTTTTTTTTAGCTAATTTTACAGAAGCTTTTTCAGAATTGACATATCACTAGTACTTACATTTGATGCTAGTCAACCTACTTCTGGGCACGGAACAATCTACAGCTGCTGAAAATATGGAAAAGAATAAATGTGAGTGATGTATTTTAGAACATTTGTGATGGTTGGAATAAAATAACATTGAACAAAGATTAATTTAATTAGAACTCATTCAATATTTTAAAATATGTTCTGCACAATGCAGTTAAATATTAGATCCTCATACAGTCAGATAATTTCAGAGATACAGACAGACATTAAGGAAAATATAGTAATAAATATTTGAAGGAATAATTACTACTTAAATTAATTCCCTTCTTAATTAATACTAATTGCTACTTAAATTAAATTCCCTATACAAAATCCTATCCATTTTTGTCTTAAGAAATAGAATTTGACCGCTGAATGGATTTGGGTGCATACCTAAAGATACTGAGGATATTATCTGTCCAAAGCAAAGACTTTGGCAGAATCAAAAGCCCCAGTGCCCCCGCTTCTAAAGTAACTTTTAGGAAAGGAAAGTGTGATGTAGAGAATCAGCACAAATCTCCAAAACCCCTTCTCCAACTAGAAATGGACCATCAATGTCATAGGAGGCCTTAAAAATCCATTTATTTCAAATCCTGCAAACTTAATCTAAACGCTTGTGACATCCTGTGAAGCCCTGGCATTAGTATTTCTAGGATTGCAGCCTCCAAGAGCAGTTTATGCCATGAAGAAAAAAATTAGGCTGTAAATTGTTGAATAAACAACACTAAAAAATTGTCTATGAACTCAGTATAGTGCATGATATTAACTTTCTAAACATGGTACTTAAGGCAGCATATATACCCTTAAAAATTAATTTGGACTACACTACAGTTTGCTTTCAGTTCTAGCACTGACAATGGGGCACTCTAAGTCCAGAGAGGAATAACCACAGATTTTTAAATCTGAATAAATTTGGGGCACGGTTTTGCCATAAGTAGGGAATATACAATGTTTTCTATTACATTTGTTATTTTACAAAGGGATTAAAACTACAAACAAAATTGTTTTTTCTATGTGCAGATAGTAGTGGGGTATTTTAAGCCACACCTACATAAAAATATTCTAAATTGGACTATTTGATATTCTGCAGACCCACATTCAGACTTTATTTGCTTTTGTATGCACAAAGAAACATTGCTATGTAGCCAGCACTGTCGATTTCCTCAAATCGTACTTGTTTTAGGTCACCGTGGTGTGTGTTTAACTATATCTATCTAGCTATCTATATATATATCTAATGCAAAAATACAGACCTTTAATGACCACAGAATTCACAAGTGGGGCTTAATGTTATAGCTATATTTAACTGGGAATACTGGAATCTCACAGTAGCTGAAAAGAACAAGTTTGAAACTTCTTTTTATGTCATTCTATAGTTACTTGGAAGCTTATTAGGTCAAGGAATGGTGAAATAACGCCTCCCTCCATGTAATTACCCTACATTTTTAACTAAACTCACATATTAGAAATTCCTTATTAATGGTGCCCATGCCAAACCTGCAGTACTGATTCTCCCACCAAATAAATAAATCTTGAAATACTGTGTGCAAACTGGGGGCCTTCATTGATTTTAATACACATCCTCTTAAGACAAATAAAGATTTTTTTGTTTTTCATTTACAAACACAGGGCAACTTTCAAAGTCTCTAATGCTCGTTAATGCCACCCATTGCAATTTGAACCACTGATCATGATCACCTTTGAGATGAAAACAAAACACTAGTCTGACTTGAACTAAAAATATTCTGCATTTATTCCTAAAATAAATTCTGTATGCTTGCTATCACAGCCATCTCCAACATTCTCACCTCAGCATATTATTTCATAGTAGTACTACAGCAGAATGATGAGAATGCAGCTTAGAGTACCTGGAAATTAAAGCAGTAATGCTGGCAGCACTTGGAGAATTTATATAAGATTTCCAAACCCCAGAATAGAAAAGATTAAGTAGCAGCTCTATCTCCTTGCTGATACCAGTCTGTGTACCAAACAGAAAAACAAATAAAAACAAACCTTCTACAACCCAATTCACTCTTTTTTCATATTAGTCTATTCCCAAAGAATAATAGAAGGTTCGTAGATTTGCATTATTACCTTTGGCTGAAAGGATTTTGTTATAATGAAACATTAGGTGATCTCTGATCAGGTACTGATTAGTCAGACTCTGTGAGGAATCAATGCAGAAAGCTACAAAATTAAAACATATTTGAACATTACAAAGACAGGAACAGGAATATCAAAATTTTAAGCAGTTGTTATCAGGCAATTCAAACTCAAAGTCAGTATTTCCAACAGCAGCTGGACAGTTTTCTTTCTCAGTTAGTATTACATGATAAGGAGCTGTTGAAGCTGGACTATGTAAAAATCAGTATGGAAATTTCCTGTTACTCCATTCTACATTACTCTGAAAAATGGGTCAAGGTGACATTATGGCATATAAACATATACTAGCCCCTTTCAACTGTGAAATTATATGTTTAATTAGAAGGCTTTTTTAAACATCGGTAATTTCATCAGTAACTTTAAACATCAGTAACTCTTGGTAACTTGAGAGATTGTGTGTGTGTGTGTGTGTACAGATATATATATATATATACACACACACATATACACACATAAGAGCTTTCTGTTTACTATTGGGCTACACACACACATATATATGTATATATATACACACATACACACACACATATATATATGTATACATATATATGTATATACATACACACATGTATGTGTGTGTGTGTGTGTGTGTGTGTGTATAGCCCAATAGTAAACACAGAAAGCTCAGGTATTTGTGGGTATATGTGTGTGTGTGTGTATCTTGTTATTTCTAAATAGCCAAACAGTTAAGACAGAAAATGCATTCCTCAGAAGTCATTTCAGCAAAGCATACAAAATGCATATAATAAATGTCATCAGTTGAGATAAATGCAAAGATTATTATTATGCAAATATTTTTATTCATAAAAATGAATAAATTCACTGAAAATCAAGCAAGTCAACCTTCTTATGAAAATATACATATTACTTACCATTACTTTTGGTACTTAAGTGTCCTTTAAATGGACTTGCTGGGCCACATCTGGGAATGACAACAGCTGGGTGATCACTTGCTTTAACAAAACATGAGAGAGTTAGAAAGCAGAAAGTACATTTTGGCAGACAAGGTAAAGCAAAGAATAGCGAACCATTGTAAAGGACCTTTTCAGCAGAAAACTGAACATATTTAAATGCTATACCACTACTAAAATATAACACTGCAGTTACATAACTTCATCTGAATGCCAAATTATGACTGCAGTTTGCTCATTGGTTCACACACACAGAATCACAGAGTGGCTGAGGTCGGAAGGGACTTCTAGAGATCATCTAGTCCAACCCTTCTCCTCAAGTTCATGGAATTAAACATCAGAACAGATCACTTCAGCTTGAATTTTATATTGATCATTAAGCTGCTCACACAAAGAGCCTAAATGTTGCATCTAAAGCCTCACTCTTTTCAGGTTTTATTGATAGAATTTTATGATTTTGAAAACTGACTAATGAGAAAAATATTCTCAATAAAGGCAATGATTGTGTTAAGTATTATACTAAAATTTCAGGTTAGTATTTTGAAAAAAAAAAAATCTTTGTGTGAAAAAGCATCCTATCAATAAGAACAGTCTATTTCAAAAACCTATTACTATTAATATAAGAAGAATTTGGTTTGCTATTCAATAACTCTACAGACAAATGTAAGCAATGGCAAAACTTAAATATCTAGTTGTTCTGAGAAAAAAAGAAACACTAGAAATTAGTCTAATGATAATGTGTGCTCCTGCCACACAGGATAAAAAGCCCTGCCGTGGCCTCCTAGCTCCTGCATGCCCAGCACCTGCCTTCCCATGTTGCCTCCCTGTTGCACAGTGACCGACGCCGTTATTGTAGCTATGTATGGAATGGCTTACTTAGAACTTTAGCGTCTTTAGAAAATAAAATGAAAATAAGTAGCGTACCTGAAAGTTTTCAGAGCATTTTCTTGGGCACTCTGTTGCCAAATGACACTAAATGTGGATCAATAAACACCATTCCTATTCTTACAAAGCACAATAAATTATCAAGGTGATCTTGAATTAGAAGGAGGATTTCGCACTTAGAAAAGCCAGTCTTTATATAGCACGGGCTGGGGAGGCTTAACTACAGTGGAGCCAGCATGTGCAGTGACAAAGCTTCTGCCCTTTGCTGCAAGTGCTCTGCGCCAGGGGCAGGAAAGGGATAAGAAAAAAAAAATGAAGAAAAACAATATGCATTTTTTAATCTCATCCTACATGCTATATTTATTTTTATGCCATTTACTTTGTTCTTCAAAAAGCAACATTCCTACCCTAAGTACCAATGTGAAATAGCTCATTTTAAATCCCCCTACTGGTACAATTCTTCCTAATCCCTATTTGTGATATAAGCATACATAAGGATAAACAGTACTAAACTGATGAATAATAATAAAAATTTCAAACACACAATAAAAAAATCATTAAGTTTAAAAAAAATGGGTGATTGCAAACCTAGCAATATTAGCTTTTTTTTTTTTGTTTAAATATGTATTTATCTATTGCATTTGAGTGGCATTCATGATGTACCTAGCTATTCACACCAAGTTGGACTGCTCACCTGTTTGAAGAATCTAAGTCTTTGGGAAGACTCAAACTTGAAGTTATCAGCTTCTTAGTAACTAAAATAAAAAATTCTCCTAACAACAAAAAAACCTTTAGAAGCCAGAAATGTAAGAGATAGCAGGCATGTGAAAACCAGGTGGTTGCATTTAGCGTTGCCCGAGATCATCACAATTTCCCAGCATTTTCTGCATTTCTAATCTGAGTTATAATTCCAGAAGATGACACATGTGATACAAGTACATAAAGTTATACGACTATCTAGACCTGCAGCTGATTCTCTTCAGGAAAGCTAAATGTCTTTAGCTTAATTTAAAGATGAGCAAAGATGCTCAGAAATCTGTTGCTCTTAGTGTTTTCAGTTGGGACAGGCCTGTTCAGAACTGCTGAAAAATCAGGTTTCTTTGAAATGTTCATTTTCAGGTTATCACCAGCAGATGGCACATGGATAAACTGTATCAGACAAACAACTGTGTGTTATTCTTTCAGCTCTTTACTACAGATCAGATGCCAAAATAAAAGAAAAATCAACCCCCTCTCCTGCCCACATCCTGCAATAAATAAAAAATAAAAAATAAAAAATAAAAAATAAAAAAATAAAAAATAAAAAATAAAAAATAAAAAATAAAAAATAAAAAATAAAAAATAAAAAATAAAAAATAAAAAATAAAAAATAAAAAATAAAAAAGGTGTGTGGGGGTGGATTTCAAGATAATCAGGGAGAAATATTCTGCAGTCTCCTCTGAATATTTTGTTTATGGGCAGAGCAGAGATTGCTCACATGCCATGGAAAAAACCCCAATATGTGAAAATCTCAAGTTCAGCAAAAACTGATGTAACCACTTGTGCAAAGGCCCCTTGCACAGGGACGCAGCTCACAGGAGCCACGTCCGGGAGCCCGCTCCTCCCGCCTGCCCTGCCTGGTGCGTCCCTGAGGAAGGATTTCACACGCTTTCCAACCCGACCCAATCCCTGTTACCTGCAGGACACTTGGTCCTTTCACAGGAGTCTTTGAAACCCTCTAAAGCAGCAACTTGGCAATTACAACTGTGAGCTGCATTCCAGGAAATGGGACCCTTGAATAAATGTTTTCCTGAACATTCAGACTCTGAGAGGCCCTTGAACTGCCAGTGTCACTGCACCTGAACAGGATAAGACCTCACAGGTCATTAACAGATGATACTTTCTTGCAGTTTAGAACACTATGTTACCAGACAAAAGTTTATACTGAAGAATTTTATTTTATTTTCCGTTGAACTCTGGCTATTACTTCCTGGCAAGCTATACATACCATTATAGCTCCAATTAAAGAACAGCACAGTCTTCAGTTTAAAGTATTTCCACGAACAGCGCCTGTGAAGGAGGTCTCCTGTGATGCTCCCATGGCGCTTCCTCCTGCGCTACCGGCCTCTGATGCTAAATCATATGAATGAAATCAGACTGCAGCCTTCCCATCCAGGAGGCCCTTTGAGTGTCTCCCTCAGCTACTTGTTTCTTCAAAACATGGGGGAAATCTGTCATAGAAAAAGGCCCAAATATACTAATTTGGCTGAAATTTTGCTGAATACACTAATTTGGCTGAACATTATTGAAAAGTAGCAGAGAACACACAACAAGTAAACTTCTGATTTCTTAGGATCCTAGGCTGTTTTCATGTAGATGTTCCATCACATTTACTACTACACAAAATTCAACTTACTCTACCCTCCCTAAATCTGAATTCAACTTACACTACCCATCACTTTATCTGACAGTATAATTCTTTTTTATACTGTCACATATTTACAATGAAGATAGATGTTGCTGATGCCAGAGGAGAACCTGGAAGGTTTGGTATGTGGGTAATATGTTATGTATAAGTGCTTGTGCAAAATGTTTGAAATGAGATATAAAGTACTAACAGCTGAACGGTCATCTTTGTATTTGAGATTGGGTACCCCAGTCAAACAACAAGGGAGCTCAGCTGTTTCACAAGTGTAATCTCAGTTTGTCTGCTGATATTTGTTTCAGAATGTTTCAAATTGGTTTAACATTCTATTTTAATAGTTATTTGCACAGTAGCAAAAAGCTAGACTTCAACTGAAGAGTTAGATAATGCAAAGAGAATTTGAAAGGAAGAGGTGAGATTTTCAGCAAATTACAAAGTTACCAAATGTTTACCTGACAAAATGCCAATAACACAATGTTATGATTAAACCACCTGGATAGCTAAGGGAGTGAAGGCGTCAGTGCTGTGTTAGGGCTGCGAGCAGAGCAGCAGTTGCATGTACTTTGCCTACCTGATCTCTTATTTTCTTTTTCAAAACGCACTCATGCAAGTGATGTTTTTTTTCCTCAGTGAAGGCTGCCTACTGATTTTGATGAACTTGAGATAAGCTCTAAAAAAAATAAATCATTTTGAAGTAGGACCACTTGTCTGGACTTGGCAGAACTCGCCGGAGTACTAGAGCGCCTTCAGCAATAATAAAGTTTGCTGACTAAAATGTACATTGCCTACTTCATTCATAAAATAATCTGTTTTAAAATCCTGCAGTCACAAATTTAAGGTCTACATAAATATACCTCTTTAAGCCCACATCATTTAGTTTAGGAAATTATTTCCTGAAATATAAGCCTGAGAAACTGGAAAGTATAAGGGGTCCTTTGGTATCTTGGATAGGACATTTAACTGCAGCATCCAATCATACCTTTCATCACAGGGTAGGCAGTGCGGACCCTTCACACTAACTATATAACACCAGGCTTCTCAAGTTGCCTTTGCTTCTAGAGATCAAGCAAATTAAATAATATTTAAAATACTAATTGGAGCTTTTAGTTCCTTATTAAGACTTGTATTTTTTGCTTCTGTAGGCTTTCCCTGCGAGTGTGAAACGCTATACATTAACAAAGGCAAGAGTAAAAAAAAAGCTTCCTCAGTAATTCTCTCCAGATATAAGTAATAATTATATTGCTCCAAAGATATTCATAAAATATTTTGTCAAAATGATCTTTGCATTTTCCTTAAAAATGTATAAGATCTTTATTTCCTTTCTATTTGACAGTCTTAAAAAATCATGGAAATTAGTGGTTTGTATTTGTTATTTTGTTGCCTATTAGTAATAACTAGAATTTATGGAAATTAATTTTCCACAGGTCCTTCTTAATTTACAACACAAATTTGGACTAGAAACAAGCACAGTCTTTCATAACCATGTTCTCATAGTATAGACACTCAGATCCAGAACCAGAAGGCACAAAACCTCCAGTAACTGTGTAGGGAAGTGCAACCCCTGCACTTTCACATGAGCAGCTCCTAGATTTCAGACAGGATTCAAAGCGCCAGGTGGACATCATCTCCGCCCAGCTGTCCCAGAGGAAGGTGTTCAGCACTCGGCTAAAGTCACCAACCCTTATACACTGCTATAATACACCCTTATCTTACATATAGCCACTCACTCTAGTGCTTTGTGTCCTGGCACCAGGACTCCTGCATTCCTGGCCGCACAGCAGCCTCCTCTCAGCTGGAGATGCACGAAATGCTCCTGCTTCCAAAGGCCTAGATGTGCAGCACTGCCAAGAGGTGCAAGGGATTTCATCTCCCTGGGGCCGACAAGGACATGGAGCCCAGATTTCACAACTCCACAACTACTCTAGCCTATCCACTAAATAAAAGATCAAACATTTAATTTTTAAAGGACTGGTGCTCTCATCTCTACCACCAACAACTATTTTCTTTCTCTCCAGTCTCTGAGTGCTCTGAAACAAAAATAGTTAGTGACACATCTGTAGCAAAGTGAATAATTCAGACAACTATATGCAGAAGGGAAGGTCGTACCATGAGCAATTCTCACCAGTTCAGTAATGTCCTATTCAATGCTCTTCCAGCTGCAAATCCCTTCTTTTAACTCCATACACACTTAAGAGCACGCTGTAGCACTAATGCCATACACGTGCTGCGGGGAGAGCATAAGTGTTTTAAATCATCTCTGTGAAAGCCTGAGTGAGTTAGGAGTAGTGATAGAAACTCTTTCTAGCATCTAATCTAATGCCTCAAGAAAGGTCATATTTAAAGGAATGAAATTAGGACCTGAAATATAGTATCCAAACAGGAAGAGTCTAAGAGAATTTTTAAATTAAAGTATCCATTAACTCTTCATGCTACAGAAATTGTTGTGTGCGTGAATACAACATGGATATAAACCCTGCTGTCTCAAGATGTATTAATAATCTGTCCATGGAAAAAAAAAAAAAAAAAAAGCATTATGAGTATTAAGGCCTCCTTTCCTACCAATGCATCTTGCATCTTCCTACCAGTCCCCCTGAACTTCTTTGAAGGCCCCTAGTTTGTTGTCCCCCATCAACATGAGGTGAGATACTGCAACTCGTAGTTCAGTTATGGATTAGATGTGGCCCTTATCGACAGCCATCTAGTTGCCCATCCTCCTAAAGGACAAAGGAGGGAACGTCTTTCTCTGAACAACTATGTTAAATTGTGGGGATTTTATTCCTAGCTGGGTGCTGAGGCTCCTATCACTACGGTTCCTCCTTCTCCCTCCCAGCTGCCAATGGATTGTGAACCAGCGCGAGGAGGGGAGAGGGGGAAAGGCTGGCAGGGAGCAGTAACCCCGTCGTGGGCTCCTTTCCTTTTTTAAGGAAACCAGCTTCAAACAGGGCACCTCTGTATGGCTTTTTTGTAGTGTCGATGCAGTCACAGAAGGTAACTGCAAACATGACTGTAAATTGAGTAAATTGAATTGCTGAAAGTTCCATTCATAAAGTTCCATTTTATTTGAAAATTATGGTAAGGAAAAAACTAAGCATTTCCTAATCACACCTGCATTTTTTATTCTTTCCTGTTCAAATTAAACGGAAGCCTCTCGGATGCATTTCTGACTCCAGAGACAACAAAACTCCCATCAGTTCTGAAAGCACTGCGATTTGGCTGTGAAGCCAGCTTTAAGGGAATTAACTTTGAAGTTGATTAAGAAATGACAGAATCCATGGAGGAAATACACACACATCACTTCCTACAATTTCTGAAGCAAAACCTGATGAATAAAGCCCCAAGAAGCTACAATTCCCTCAGTTAGAAGTCCCATATGTTCCACTTGAATTTTGATTGGGATTATTTGCCTTGGCAGCAAAATATTATTTTACCATATGAAATATTATAGCATAACACTTTGACATATGCATCATAGATAATTGTACAAACTGTTAATTAGACAGCACTATTAATACATTTATTATGCCAGATTACACAAAAACACCTCTTTACTACTACTCTTGGTGCCTAGGAGCGAGTTAGTTCTCAGCTCTTTAAAACTAATAACCTAATAGCATTCTGCTTAAATGAAACCCATCCTGCTGAAATTATATTTCGGTGTAAGAATTTGAAAGCTCTGATTAGTTGAGGAAATCCCAGGATTTCCTCGGAGCGGCACCTGCCTCTGTCCCCCGAGGCCTGAGGTGCCACCGCCAGACCTACCCGCACCACCAGGTTTTTTTAATGTTACAAGAGCTGGAAATAATCGTATAAAACTCATATAAATATATATAATGTGTGTGTATATATATATATATATATATA
>NW_020455620.1:437890-509988 GCF_003342845.1 Nothoprocta perdicaria
CCGCGCCAGGGCTGCCATGGCGACGGAGTGGGGCGGGCCCCGCGGCGGCCGTTAGGGCCGTGCCCCCCATCTTCTCTGTGTGCCCCCCACACCCCGTGCCCTTAAAGCCTGAACTGCGCCCGCGAACGTGTAGTCACTAAATTACGTCCCCTGAGCCCCGATAAAGCTGGGGCCGCCGTGACCAGATGTCTTCTTAAGCGGGAGTTTGTGGCCCAGAAGCAGTTTTTCCTCTATGAAGGGTGTAATGTTTAAAC
Source organism: Nothoprocta perdicaria (assembly GCF_003342845.1). NCBI lineage: Eukaryota > Metazoa > Chordata > Aves > Tinamiformes > Tinamidae > Nothoprocta > Nothoprocta perdicaria. The sequence continues at coordinate 438,145 of NW_020455620.1, forward strand.
TTCCTTTCCTGCTAACGTGTTGGAAATCTAAAAGTAAAGGAGAAATTTAAGGCAAATTCCTCTTTATCCTGAAAAGTGAATGGTGGATGGTCTGTCACATAGAGTGACCCTAGGCCACGTACTGATGTGTTGTGGGAGAAATTCACTTGTGATGTCTTTCAAATAGTGCTTTAAAAATGTAAATTTCCAAAAAGCAACAGAGTCCAGCTGGCCACGAAAGCAACCTCTTACCTCAGTGAAGAAATCAGAGCTTGCAAGTCAGGAACAGGGAACTAGCGTGCTCAGTACATCTGAGAGGAGTTACATGAGTTAGTCCCATTCTATGGGTAAAAGTAGCTTATTCCTTAATTACTCATTCAGTAATTAATCCAAAGAGATCCAAGAGTGAAGTTACTCTAATAAAAATCCCACATGCAGCATTTGCCAGGAGGTTTTTCTGCAAGCCGCTAAAACGTGGCCTCATTTAAATGTTCTCACTTCAACATGACTTCTACAAGAGGCATGGAAGAGGATTTTAATTGCAAAATGGACATTTTACTTGTTGATAACTCCTTTTTACCCCCTAGAAATGATTTTTGATTGTAGATGTATCAATGCTGGATGATGGATGGCTTTAGTCTATCTAACCCAGTACTCACATGTTTCAGAAAACTTGAATATTATGTCCATAGCTGAAGTCTTTTCCTAACTCCCAGTCCTTGATCATCAGCCTATAGCTTGCTTTAAAGTAAATAGAAAGCTTTTTTAGTTCCTTTTATGATTTTTGATGCTCCTATTAATTGTACAAATGTCTGATACTCTTTGAAAATTACTTTCATTCTTGGACTCCCTATTATATCAATCATTTCAACAGTCTAATATTGCTTCCTATAAAACTAGCTTTCCTATAAAAGCAACTGTCATGAATACCTTATTTTCTTGCCAAAGCCAAATCCTTTGATAGCATTTTGCCTTATTTTCTCATGTTTCTTTTTGATGTGAGGTCAGTGATACTTTAGAAAATGTCTGTACTGTTAACTCCTCCACACAGAATCTGTAAATCCAGAAAGCCCCAAATCCAACAGTATCTTTTTCTATTCTCTAAAGCAGATGCTTGACTGCATGTGGATGGGAAATTTAGGAAAAGCTCTAAGGAAATTAATTACCTTAAGTTCTTGTGGTTACATGTCTGTTTTAAACCTCTTGGAAATAATCCAGATGTTTAAACTATTAGATTGTGGAGCTTTATATAGTTTCCAGATACCTCAGATATCTGAAGTTCCCAGTATCTTCAGATACCTGAACTTAACACAGAGAGTGCAAGCACATGAGAATCTACACTGTATCCAAAGAAATAGTTACCACATTTGGTATTGGCTACAGCAAGATCACTCTACAGAAAATACTTTTCTGTTAATGAATTGTTCAATGAACAATTGTTCATTGTTCAATAACTTATTCCTCTTTAACTTTTTTTTTTTTGCTTCATTGTTCCAATTCTGAATTTCAGAATCTTGAATTCTCAGTATCTTGTGCCTGAGGTAATGTGGGCTGTTTCTTTTTTTTTTTGTCTGACCCAAATGATCTTTTTCTTCACAGTCCCCTGCCTTTGTTCCTATACATTTTTTCACCATTCAGATGATCAGAAGACTCAAATCCAAGTGAGCGTTTTGAGAAACCTGGCAACTATTCTCCTTGTTACTAGGCAACACTGCAAGAATGCAGCTATTTCTACTAGTTTCCTTACAATCAGCAGCCACAATATCCCAGAAATGTCCCCAGTTTGGAATTTCTGACCTCCAATGGCAACACATATCAAACCTTAATGTGTTTCTGAATGGTTTAATTCATGTCCTTGGCCTTTGGATCCCCTTAGCACTAAAGAGTGTGTGTGTGTATGTATATTACTCCTAAAACATATATATATATATATATATATAAAACATACAACATATGTATGTTTTAAGTTTAATTAAAAAGTAACATATATGTGCAGTGCAAAAACGCATCAAGGTACTAAATGTATTACAGGTACTAAATAAAAATAAAGCCTAACAGAAATTGAGTCAGTCTTGGTCTTTGATCCATCCACATAGCTAAATAAATAAATAAATCACTGCAGGGAGTCTATCATTTTCAAGGAAGCAATAACATGCCAAAACCTGCAAAATTTGTTCTTTCCCATTTGGGAAAAAAAGAATCACTACAATTTCCAGGATGCTTTAGAATAGCAGATAGTTTTGAAATGCATCAACACTGAGTGGGAACAAAAGCAGCAGGAATATATTTTGTGAGTTTCATTTGCAAGTATAGACGAATATTTGTCTTCTTCCTGCTACTCCTAAGGCCACTCTTTAGGTTTCAGACGCTCTTCCTACCTAACATGAGTTTACATAGGTATCAACCACTTGAATACTCCCTCTATCCCGTGTAGCATTGAAGTTAGGCACCTATTGCTATGGAAAGTTAAAATATATACTGAAAGATAGCATTCAGCAACAACATGTTGTTCTCAAGACCAAGGTTCTAGTATATTTTGGTGACGGAAACAAAGTCATTTAAGAAAAAGATTTCAAAAAGCATACTGTTTTACAATGCATGTCAGACATTTACCTCAAAAAGTTACTTTTGCATTTCAGTTAGAGACCTACTAATAATATCAGAGCTCTTTTGTTCCTTTTTTTTTATCTTGGAAAAATAATAGTTTGTATGTACACTGAAGAAGTAAAATCTGTGGGTTTTTTGGAAAGTCTTGACTTATTTCAAGCAATTCACTTTCTTTTCCCCATCCCTTTCAATCAATTAAGCGTACATATGCAAGCAGAAAACATTTCAATAACCAAATCTGCAAGTTGTATTCGTATAGTATTGAAGAATGGCCCTAAATTCATCAAACTTAATGATGGAAATGAATCTCTTGGGTTTATCTGAGTGTTTATTCAGATCACCAATTCTTTGAGCTTGGTATCAGCACCCCTTCTCGGTGCGGGTTTGTCACCCCTTTGTGCTCACAGGTGTCATCGTACCAGTACCCTCACTGCTACTTCTCAGCAGGCTGAGATTCCCTTGCGCCATTCCTGTCTGGCATGTTCAGCCCATTAACTTCACAATCCATCCTGCTACGACTATTGAGAAAGAAAAACGTTTCCCTCTGACATTGGAGGAGGCAATACTTTCTAAATGCATTTGAACAGGATGCTTGAGCGGTTTTTTTTGCTACCTAATTACAAAATTCCTGTGTCAGGCAATTGGAGTAGTTTTCACAGAAAGAGTGTGAGGTAGAAGAGACCAGACTGAAGTAACTACTGAAATAGGAGGGTGCAGAAAGGGTGGTAGGTTCTTTTCTGCCTCATGCTTGGCATAGTGCTGAGTGTTCTTTGGGTCATTTAGTCCTCAGAGGTATCTAACATCATGTGCAGTCTTAAAATAGAGTTGCAGTTTTCAAGATGCTATGAAAGTCATGTGTTCTGATGGAGCTGAAGACTCTTTCCCTTTCTTCATGGTAGCACATTGAGTTATTTTGTTATTGCTTGGATGGCAGCAGTGATCAGAGATCTTTATAAAGGCTAGGGCTCTACTGGAAAAAAATGAGGCAGGAATTATTGAGGAGATGCTCTATGCCTTCAAAACTGTGTGTTAATACTCTAGCATTTAGAATGCAGTAAGGGATGCTAACTTCAATTAGGAAGAAATGTTATAAGGAAGATTAGAGTAATTATAGTAATATATAATGACACAAGGTTTCTATGAACACAGTATAAAACTGCCTTACTATTTTTCAAATTAGAAGAAAAAGTCTCCCTTGCAGTTGGAATAAATACTAACAAAACCCTTTCAGGAAGCTGTTGTGCAGATGTACTCTCTTTAAATATTCTTTTCTTCAGTTTTATGTGGATTCTCACAAGGCATCTGTCCTTGTGCATAGGAGTGCCTATTTTTGAATATCTCAAAGGGAAAAAGCAACTATAAATTGTACAGTATATTGTTCTATGCTATAATATAAAATCTAGTAGCTGGGATGACTCAAAATCTGCTTATTCTTACAGGCTGCCATTTTCTGTTTATCTACTGTTCCCATGAAAGTTTACAGATGGGAAGTTTGTACATGAAATACTGTCCTTTATTAGTGCTAACGGCTGAGAGCTCTTCTGTTCTCATTACTTTACTTGAACTATTAGATATGAAAAGAATGCAGACTGCAGTTGTTAATAGAATAATTGGGACTTTAAAGTATAAAAACCATGTAAATGGTAGATCTGTTGTCTAGACCATAAGGAGTGTTCTGTTCTCTAAGAGATACACCTATTGTGTCACATGGGAATGTTACTCATTGTAGTTAGTAAAAGGAAGAACACCTATTTTCAATATTTCAGTCAAGAATAGATAACTAGGAGTCAAATTAGACCCATATGAATGACACTGCTCCATATCCTGCCTGGGTCAGAATGGATCTTTGGTGGCTCCCCAGCCTGTGGTAGGCAAACAGGAGAATGTCAATGTGGCATTTCCTTCGGCCCATCAACCTCCTTTAGGTCTCCTCTGTGAGCAGACGGCTCATGTTTGCCTAGCGGTGTATTAATCCATGCACCTGAACAAACAGGATCTCACGAGCCCAGGAGAGTATCCTTTAGCTTCACCAAGGTCAAGAGAAGGAATTTTCAAGGGCAGCTTTAGAATTGTCAATAAAAGGCAATAAAAATACACAGCACTTTGATACATTTTCCATATCTGCATGACTTTGTGCATGAGTGTGAAATGCAACTGTTAACAGAAATAGGCTGAAATTCACAACTGGAATAAATAAATAAATAAATAGATAAATATTATATATACATTTAATTTAGGTTTGAAAAAGTACTGTATTGCATGTGTGCTTTCCATACAAGAAGACAAAGAAAACAGACTGTAAAAATCTCTTGCAGGCTTTGCTTCATAAAGGATGGAGAATTTTTGTTGCTTCAACCACTGTGAAAACGTAGAAAGAAAGCAATGGGGAAGAAAATGGCCGGAAGCAAAACGGAGAGAATGAAGTTTAACTCTGGTGCTGAAATTCTGTGAGAGTAATATGTTCTTCAGAATCATTTCATCAGTAGTTAAAAAGAAATCATAGAAGGAACTGCAATAAGCTCTTCTGTTACTCAGTCTGGGCATTCCTTTTAGCTAGAAGTTTTATTCCAAGGAAAATGCCTGCTACTTACCAAATTCGTATGTTGATACGGGCTTCATGAGACTTAAGTAAGTCCAGTGGATTTTGACAGAACCTGAGTTTTATTACTCTTACTCTTTTTAACTTTAGTATTCAGGCACTTTCTTTATATCGTTGTTGTTTGTTTGTTTGCTATAAAAAGCTGTGTCACCACAAAAGGAGAGGAGTTCAGCTTGATGAACTGCTCACAGACACAAGAGTCAAGATGCCCAGGGACTGTTTATATCTTTGCCAGTGTCTCATTTCATCTTGTGTACCCTGAGCTGGATGCCTTAGTTTGTTGCTGTCTAAATCACCTTCGTGTGATTCACAGTTAGTAGTAAAAGTGGAGACATTCAGAGCTAGTGCACTTGTCTGCATATTTGGGAAGAGTCTTTTTGTACTGTGTTCCACATCAATAAAAATGTAAGGTCCTTGAATATCCTTTGAATAATAAATACCCAAACTACAGATTGAATGATATGGATGTTCGAAGGAGAGAATATTTGATATCATTGATGTAGTGTCACTGAAACCAATAGGAAAAGGCTGTTTCTAAACATTAATCATCAATATCTGCTGCTGTGAAAGAGTAGTGTAATGAAGTACAGCAAGCAAGATTAGAAGGTGAATTTACTTTCAGCAAATGAATCAGTAATGGAATGTAGAATAGAATGAATATAGAAAAGAGTCTTTTGTCCCATCATAGTTTCATTAATAACAGGTAATGACATCACAAAGATCTCTCCTATAAACCACATGAATGTCTTAAAAGTAGTGTATTTTTATTTTTACAGTCCTCTTTCAATATTTGCTTAGGAATTTAATTCATCAGAAAACTAGAAACCTTTAAATTCATGATCAGTGTATACTCAATTGATGTTGTGCCAATATTACATCCTATTTTGCGAAAGTCTGCAAGGTCTTCTCTCCAGTTCTTATAGACTTCCCATTCCTGTTCCCCTAATTCCCTCTATTCCCAAGTAATTTTTTCTCTTCATCTTTTCCAGTAAGATCTCTGCTAGAAATCTTTACCTGATTAATATAAATTTTCTTTTCCAAGGCTTTCACATCGATGGCTCTTAGCCATTCTGCATTCACTTAATATTCCCATATCTCTCAAATTTTTCAAAATTTACGGTGGAAATATCAAAACTTCCCAAGATTTTCCATCAGGCAACATGTCAAACACTTTGCTGAAACATTGGTAGCAAAGAATCTCTTTATTGAAATTGTTTAAGAAGTTAGAAGAAAAAAGTATTGAAGAAATATACATAACCTATTGTTGATAAAAAAAGAAAAGATTGTATTTTATTTCACTTTTTATTTGCTTCCATGCTCTTGATTTCATTTTCCTTTAAAGTGTATCTTAACTCCTCAAACAGTATTGAGATCAAACTAGTGGGCCTGTGTGTTTGGATCATTTTCTCCATCTTTTAAGGATACAGTTCCTATGTTCACATTTTTCAAGTCATTTGGTACTAGCTTCCACTTGGCTTGGTATCTTACTTATGGCTAGCCATGTTGACTCTTTTCTCCTTCTTTCAGCCTTCTCAGACTCTAAAAGAATTTCTGGAGACCGTTTTGTCTGAGCCATAAAAACTCATCTTATCTTCATCTACAAAGAGCTGAGACATTGCAACCATAAAGCAGCCCACTCACCAGTAAATACACAGAAAACTTGACATTTATACCACAAGTTATGGGAAAGGAGCTGTTACCTCCTTTGCTGAAGCTGAAGCTGTAGCAATTTGATTCTTGATTCTCGGTGGTGTTTGGTACACTAATCTCTCAAGTCTAGGGATTGAGGAGATAGCAATTTTAGGCACATAAGTTACTTACTAAAGCTTAATGCAAGCTTAAAATGACATGTTCTTGGATTTCACAATGTTAACAATTTTTAGAGAGAAGAAAATATCTGTGGGAAGGAGATGACATATAAAACAAAGTGCTTATGTTTAAAATGAAGTGGAGGTGAGGACAAGACTGCCTTTTAGAACTTTGTCTTCAGATCTGCAGATTTGGAGATACATTTTATTTGCTAATGTGGAATCAGTTGAATTAAAAATATTTATTTTAATATAGTCCAGACAATTGCAGAAACGTTTCATTTAAAAAACAGAAAAGGGGATGGGAGTAGTTCAGCCATGTTAAACCTGCTGCCTTACCTTTGTCCCCAAGAAAAATGATCGCAGTTTCATTTGCAGAGAATAGAGCTAGGCTGCATTCTTTTTTTTTTAGCCACTGATAATATTCTTTTCATTTGAAAATTTCAGTTCTTTCAGATCTTTGTAGATTCTGAGGAATACATTATTTGTAGGGAGCTCATGTTGTGTTGTGGCTGCTTCAGCATCACTGATCTGAAAATTTAATTCCCCCAAATAATGAACCGTTCAGCTATATAGGTTTACTTTCAGCTGGAAAACAGAGAGCCAGTTCCCATGGCAGCCTACCCAGCTCTAAAGATGCCATAGTCTGTCAGACTGTTGTGTATTCAATGTTTGCAACAGCTGGATTTCCTCCTACTACTATGTGTGAATCAGAAACGAATACTAACAAAAGGAAGTTGACTGCGTTGTACTGCTAACCCCCTAATTAATGAGTAATGAATGTGATGGCTGAGGATAAAATAGGCCAAAAATAGATCCTTAGGTTAGTGACATGACTTGCAAAACTTAACTATTATCCATTTTGGAAAGTTTTATGACAAACAACCATAATCCCAGAGAATTTGGATTCATGCCTAAGCATCTATTCACTTTATCTCAAAAGTTGTGGCTTTGCAAACATATATATGTAAAAACAAATGAAAACATCTTATTTAAATATCTGTCCAAAATCTGAGTGAAATAGAAAAAACAAGTCCTAGTTGCCATGAAGGTGTCACACCTCTGAAGCAAAGAAAACATGCTCGAGAGTCAAACACTAAATGTTGCCTCATTTGTTTTAGTGTAAGACAACTTGAGTACTGGTATCAGAGCATCACTGAGATTGTCCTATGGGAGGAGGGGAAGCAAGAGGATTCCAGCTTTTGTGTGTTTTACCTTGAATATATATCTTTACCAAGTCACGAGAGAAACAAAATAATTTCCTATGTGAAATAGCACAGAAAATAATGCAAAAAAAAGTTTTCTTTGTAATTAAATGAAGTTACTAATTGATCCTTAAAGAACATGTGTGTGGTTCATCCAAGCTTGTTCACTGCTTTTCAAGAAAGATGGAATAAAGATTGAAAAGACCAAAAAAAATGGGAAATAGAAAAATGAAGTTGGTTTACAAAGATAAATTGGCAGGTATAGATTTCTGTGATTAGACAAAATGAAAAATTAAAGAGCCTTTGCGATTTGTTCTTTTTGGAGTGTCACAAAATCAAAAATAAGATATGAGTTGTAATTAAAGGATGATGTTGTATTGGCAGAAAGTAATAGGAAATACTGCTTTATAATACAAAGAGCCAGTTTATATATTTCATTGATCTTTGTGGTGGAAGGAAGGGTGGTTTTACGCACAGCAAATTTTGTGTGGAATGAACTCCTAGAATAAGAAGTATTTTTTTATGAAGCAACAGATAGTAACAGATAAACATGTCTTTATTATTACATTATTTTTGAATAAAAAAAATGATGTTCAGTACACCAGTTTGGGATCTTATATAATAAAATCATCCCCACTTTGTGCCTAAGTGATTTGGCTTTGGAGAATCTCATTTGGGTCTTTCACTCTATTCAAGATTCTCATGAAATTAGATGAGATGCAAGATCATCAATTTCCTCATCTGTAAATGGCTATAATAATATTTATTCTTAAAGGTTTACAGGATTCTAGTAGAGTGTTTTCAGATATTCAGCTGCAAGAGGCTAAAGAAAATATAATTAGCTGTATTATGTTTCTCCATGAAATATCAAGTACAGGCGTTGGCAAAGGTAATTTATTGATCTAACACAGACCTGTAACGGCAAGCTCCCACTACTGTTTATGTATTTAGAGGCACCTAATGTTAGTAGAGTCATATTTCTGTCAACGTTTATATCACAGTAGCTGCTTGGAGTTCTAACTTGCCTTTCAGAAAGCTTGCACCATAAATGTGCAATTCTGCAATACTTCTGGACTGCATTTTTACCACTGTGTGTGTAGATGACAGCACATCTTCACTCATTACATCTGCTTTCTTCACTCAAAACAATAGCTGAGTTCTGTGTTAAATTCTTTCCTCTTTAATTGCATTAACACGATAATAGTCCTGACAGAGCTGATGTTGTTTTCTTAAAAAGAAACCAACAAAATATTTGGGAGCCTATTTGCCATTGACATAGTTGAAGCTCATTGCCTAAATACCTTTGGGAACATGGGCCATAGTCTTCTATAACTATGTATTAAGATTAATAGTTTTGGATTCCTAAAATTTTCCATGGTCAATTGGAGATGATTTAAAGGGGCATCTTCGACTTAGAATAAATACACAGTACTGCGTGTAATCTGTATTTCTCAAGGTATCTTCAGCTGGGCTTGGAAAATAACTTGTCACTTTTGAAAATTTTGGTTCACAGCTGCTATAACCTTACTGCTTGAAGTGTTTTAAATGAAGCGGAGGTACTTACCTTAATGGACAGCCTTGTGTGAAATTATATATTTTAACAAAAAAAAAAAAAAAAAAAAAAAAAAAGGAGAAAAAGGAAGAGAAGAAGTCTGAACTAAAGTCACTAGTAAAAATAATATTTCATCAAAAAAAAAAAAAAAAAAAAAAAAAAGAGGTAAAAAGTGTTTATGAGATGAACATGGATTTTATAGTACTAGTAATTTTGATCTGACTATTTAACAAGTGTGTTATGCCTCTGGGAACAGGATTAGCTGCATTCCATTATTTTGTCTGGCAAAGAAGCTATTTAGAACTACTAAGCAGGCTCTTTTTAGTCAAATATAACGTGAAACTGTAAATAATAATAGTGGTTTATATTGTGATGTTCAAAATAAAAAGCTCAAGACTTCTATATATTGCACATAGAAATAACGGTACCTATTTTGGAGATGTAAGGATACATCTCTGAATCTCTCCACAAAAGGCTCAAAGAATGTGTGCATTTGAAATGTAAATGTTCAAAGGAGGTTATTTGTCAAGAACTTGCTACCATTAATGTAGGAAGCTTATGTAGATTACATTTCTGCACTCTTCAGCATAAAGACAGGGTAAATCAGTGCAATCTTCCTCTTGTCTTCAGTGCAATATTCAAGAACTCGCATCATCTCTTCATTGCCTTTATACTAGACTAGACTACAGATAGTCCAGAAGCTTGCTATAATTACAGATTGTGGCACATTTCTTGTCACAGGTAGCAGAAGAAAATCCACGTCGTCTGCTGCAGCTTGTAAGTCAGCTAACTGAGAGAAGCCACAGCCTATCGGCTGATTGACAGAGAGCTTCTCACTTTACTGGAAACAACAAGGCAGTCTCTTTCCATGTTATATTTAAATTGTGATTCCACTATTATAAATACTCTGAAACAGTTCATGAAATGGAGAACACGATCACCAAAGTACTTGTTGCTATTGGTAATATGATGCACTAGAAGGATCTCTTCTATTCTTGCTTTTTCTACCAAGTCTGCTAGAGTCCAGTCATGAGTTTGTATTTATATCTTTTATTCATGAATATATATATGAATATGTATGACTTGTGTAGCAACTCAGGTGGAGATGCACCTATAATATTGCTATGTATCTTCAGACGTGCAGGAATAATTTTACTTCCTTGCTAATATATTGAGAAATTTTGTCATGGACTAAGTTTTCTGGTTTATTGTTATAATATCTGACACACTTGTCTTCTAATTTCTAATCTACACTCAAACCTTTGCCCCTCTGTTTCCCATAGCAAAATAATAATTTATTGATTTGGTTTTGCTTGAAACATCATCCTATTTCTAAGACATTTTTCTCGGAGAGATCCAGCACTGAAGGTGCCAGTGGCAAACATAGAGACGCAGGCAATTCAGAGTGTTAGCCTTTCAAACAATGGCTAAGCTACCGAGTGGGAATGACTGGCTGGAAAAATGCATATCCTGAGCTGCAAAGGTGAGGGGAAGTGGAGGAAAGCACTTGGAATGAAGCTGAGTAGGAAGCTTCATTTCATTCCTTACATCACAGCTCCATACCAAATACCATTGCTCTCACATTTTGGGAAGAGCTACTTACTATGCAGGGGCTATGTGAGAAATTTGTCCCCTAATTTAGAAAGTAGTAAAGCTCTTCTGAGTACTATAAAAGTGATGATGATTAATGCAAGGGTTGTAGTCAGCCCTTTAAATGCTCGGTATAGCTTCTTTCTTCCCCTGCTATTCAGACTAGCAGAGAAATAAGCATGACTGAAAGCTACAGGAGGACTGGTCAAAGTGAATGGTGTCTGCACAGACCATTTCTCTGCACTTTAACTCTTCTATAGTTACATTAATCCTCAGATTTAATAGGCTACTTAGACCATATATGTGTGGAAAAGCACTGAAAGGAACAGCTGCAGTTAGTGGCACACTTGATTCTAAGAAACGTCAGTTTTCGGTCAAATTTGTGATGAGACTGTGCTTTGCAGACCAACGTTATCCCCTTTGGTGTGTATGGCCCCTGCTGCACTGGCTGACACAACTGCTGTCGTGTCTGCTGGAAGCAGGATCAGGAAGAATAAGGGATATGCATTCTCCCATGTAGCTGGATCAGTCCTAATAGTCCTGTAGACTGGGTAGGACATACGCAGGCTAAACAGCAATAAAGAAAATAATCTCAACTCTTGCCCAGTAGCCTTCATCCTTCCAAGTATAAAGTTTAGTAAATGAATTCTTTACATTTGAAGGCATTAAAAAATAAGCATTAGAACAATAAGAGTATACATCAAAACACAGTATTTGGTTCTACTTTCCTTGATCTACTCAAGTGGTGCAATTTTATACTACTCCTGAGTAACTATTGCATGTGCGGTTAGGATTTAATCCATTTCTGTAGGGCACATCCACTCACTTATCTCCCATTCTGCCTTCAAGCTATAGAGTCTGTGTTCACCCCAATTACCCTTTTGCACTTTACAATTTACCCCAATTACCCTTTTCCTGTCAAGGCCATCTATGCTTCAATCCCTTATTCATATTATAAGCTCTTGATTTCTCCTATTCTCTTTTTACCTCAGTCAATACCTTGGTTGCCCATAATTCTATCAGTATGTTCCTCATACCCACTTCTCCATCCACTGTCTCTTGTTTTCCCTGTTCGGATGCGCTATGTACTACTCTTTCCCTGTGCCTGCTGCTTTATCATTTTACAAAGTTTAGATGTCATATATGGCATTGCCTTGGCAGACTAAATTCTCATAAAAGACAAGAAACATGAGCACATGATATCCCAAGAAACCTTCAATTCAACCTCTCACAAGCTCCTACTGTATCTGCTCACACTCTTGCATGTCAGTGAGATTTATAAATACATTTGTACACATAAGCAAATATAATTTGTAATAATTTGTAATATCTGTACAGCTAAATCTTTTAGGCTAACAGTACTCATTGAGAGTGATATGCAGACCTAGACAGTGTGGTGCTGCATCTGCACAGAGAGCCCAGGAGAGAAAATTCAGCAGGGAGAGCCCAAGACCTCCCTGATCTGCCCGGGCTCTAGTGGAGGCTCTTGGGGAGCTTCCGACTGTCCAGGGTCCTGAAGCCTCTGACTGCCTGAGCTGCCTTCTCCGTGTGCCCCTTGTTTCTTGACACTCATAGTGCTGTGAATGCCAAAGAAACACAGGTATCTCTGGAAGCCAACCCCAAATTTCCTGTTTAATAAAGAGGACAGTTATCAGTCTGCTCAGGTGTAGCATCATACATCTATCTCATAAGAAAATGACATGAGAGAAGAGGACTGCACTGCTATAAAATGAAGTCGGAGGCTTGTTTTTATTAATAGGCTTGCTATTTTTGTCAGATATCAGCCTTTGATCTTATGAGGATTCTTCAGAGACATCATGGAAAAACTAAGGGCCAGATTGTAATTCTCCTGTGACTGTGATTCAGGAGTAATTGTACTGAAGTTAAATTAAACTAATGTGAAACAGATGTAAGAGGGTTCAGACAGAGACTTGGTATGATGCAGCTTGAGTTAATACTGCCCTTTGACAGGGTAGATCTTTTTTTTAAAAAAATGAAAAAATGCTACTACTCTTTTGCTAATAATATTCATATACTCTTCAATTTTGTATTTTTTCTCAGTTTTTAAAGCCTGATATATCCACTCCTTGCTGGCTATACAAAAGGAATATCTAAAAATCTGAGTCTTGCTAAGGAAAAATGGATACCAGGAAAATGGATACTGAGAATGAAGAAGGTGATTAAAAACTATGCACCAAGTATCCCTTTTCCAGTTCTGGCATTTAGGGAAGGATCACTTCTAGTGCAGCTGGGAATATGAATAATACGTTAAGACATGAAAGGAGGATCTACGATCTATTCTGTGGGGTGTTTCTGGGCAAAGATCCTTTAGCCAGGCTGTTGAAGGTCAGATTTGAGAAGATACGAACCTGGAAACGGCTTTTACCGAGGTGTTGTATTCTCATTGATTTCATTGAAATTATTTCTGGCAATAAGAATTATACTTACTGTTCCCCGGATTCACCCCTGAATGAGTGGAGACCTGGCTTCTTTGTACACAGACATTTAACAACAGCTAAGGAACTTCATACAACATAATACTTAATAAAAATAGTAGATTTTTTTTCCCTGCATAGTACACAGCAGTCCCAATTCGTAGTTGACATCTTGATTCCTAGTTAGACTATAGTTTCTGAAAACAATTCTGGCAAAGGTGAATGTTTTTCAGGTTAGCCTAGAGAGGAGGCTTGAAAAGGTCTGCCTAGACAGAAGGCTTCCTAGGAAATAAAGAGCAATAAAAGGACTCTGCATTGGATCCTGTCCAAATGCGTTGTACTGACGGATGGGTCAATAGAGTATAAAGAGCAGAATGCACTTCATTTGGTTTCCTCTGGCTCTCCTGCTCTGAGTATAAATAAGAGCATGTCTGTGGCAATAATCTGAACAAAGAATAATCTTCAAAATCAGAACTTTCAGTTTCCAGAGAACTCGATGTTCAGCCCCATAGTGAATGATAATGTTCATGAGTGTTGCAAATGACAGAAAGGCTGTCACAAGTGTCTGTCCGACCAAGTCTCATATCTTCAGTGCATCCAAGAAATGGAATATAGAAGTTTCAGGTGTTTTCTGTGTGCTGTTGGTGCTTTTTTTTTTTTTTTTTTTCCCATTCTTGTTCACTGAATTTAAGTAGGTCTAGGCTCTATTTATTCATCTGTATTGCTGCGACTTCCTTTGAGCTACATTAGAGCAGCACCTAAATCACCGATGCCATATTACTAATGAACAATAAAAGGACACTTAGTAATTTATTCTTCTGTCAGCAAAATGGCTTGCAAATAGAAAGCATCTTGTCTCCTGTGGTGTGACAGTCACAGGCCCAGTTGTGTAAGGCGCTGATTCTCAACCTACACTAACTCTGAGGGCACTCCGTTTGAGCAACGAGCCGTAAATGAAAAAAAAGAATTTAGGTAAATCAGTTTGATAAATTACCAACGTGAAATCAAGTCCTGAAAATTAGATTAATTATGCTCTACCTATGTTTTTTTCCTAGTGGTCCCCCATTTAAATATTAAACATTACTGAATCCACTTAACTTATAAAAGTTGACAGAATAACAGCTTGAAACACTACAGCTTAAAGGCCCCGGTTCTCCCTATCATGAGAATTCCACATCACTGAGGGGTGAAAGGCCTTTATTTGCATAAGATAATAGTTAGTTTCTATGCAACAGCTGTGCTGTCTGGGAAAGATGCACTCATTGTGCCAAATTCATCTCTGTAGTAGCCTCATTGGTTTTAAATGAGTTACTTTGGGAATAAATTGGCCCACTAGATAAGAACAGCAAGTCTGAGGCATTGAAATAATTAAGTAAGATTTCCGTGATCACAACACAGCAAAAAATTGCAGAACAATTGCAAAATTAATTGATATCCTAAGTTTCTGTACCTGGTAGTGTTCTTAAAAGAGCAAAACTCATTTGCCACAGGATTTTTAAACCATATAGCTGAAGTCAGGGCAAATATTTGTGTAGAGCTTAGAGGTACTTTGGGGAAATAGGGGAATGTTAAGAACATGCAAGAGACAGAAATGTAATATTGTGTCGTTATAATGAGTTCTAGTATTTTTATGATAGCATAAATCAAACAAATATGAGATGTCTTCCTGTGGTCAATTTAATAATAGTAAGATACATTTGACCATACAAAAATTCTTCTTTAAATCATAATGACCAAGGTCTATTTTTTTCAAAGGCTTGGTAATGAACTACCTGAAGATTTCACCTCTAGGCCATATAGTTATTTCCTGCTTATGTTAGTGGGAGTAGAATGCTGTTGGTCTTTCAGTAGCCTGTTTGAGGTTGATGATCTCAGGTGAGTTCCCAGTGGACAGATATCTGCAGCACAAAACTCACCTCATCAGTTGCTGGTCATCACCATGATCGAGTTATATATGACTGTATGTTGTCTCTTTTCTCAGTAAAGTACAAGTAGGATACCAGTAAACAGGAAACTTTTGAATGCTGAGAAAAAGTTATACATATACACATGTGTGTCATGTAAGTAGTCCTCTATTGATGTACTTTGACAAGCGAACTTCTTTTGGATTGAGAAGTCTTTTTTTAAGTCTTCCTTGCATACTAGGATAATGAAAATATTTCCCAGTCATGATGCAAGCAATCACGTAGCACAATTAGCAAGGTCTACACTCAATTTTGTTTCCTTTAAGTTTGCAGAAGCAACGTCAGCAGGGATCCCGAAGCCTCTTCAGAATGCATCATGTTTTGCTTGCAAAGGAAATGCCTTGTGCTCCTGGTGTCATCACTGCAATCATCTCAAATTCAAGTATGACTGAGCGGGCTCATTATCATTCTCTTCATGTCCTCCCTTACAGCAGCCTCTCCCGCCTCCTCTGTACAGCACAAAACAAGAGCCACAGGGGTGCTTGGATTAAGCAGAGAAACCCAGGCACCTCCCCCCAGGAAAACTTGCTGCACTACTTCCTTCGAGTTCCTTCAAACTATGTTATTGCACACCACCAATGTATAAAAAGTGGATCCACTAATATTGATCTGCTCTTCCTGTTTAGGGCTGAACAAAGACTGAGGGCAGACATGAATTTGTGCATTTATTTAACTTCTGAATGTGGATACAAAAACAGTGGGCTAACCTCCACATAACAGATTCCTGAGGCGAGCAACAACATTTCAAACTACGTTGTTTTTCACCAGGGAAGATTTCACCCTCTCTCACAGCTAACTAATATCTGAGCAACAGATGGGAAGGGAAGACAGATAGAGAGGGTAACTGAACAAAAATAGATTGTGAGCAAAAGGAGGGAGAAAATTTCCTTAGGGAGTAAACTTAAATTACAACTATGTTTCCTGAAAATTCAGAAGGTCCTGACCTCAGGACTGATTCTGATATGGGTCACTGACACATGACCCATGTGAATTTAGGGATATCTCTCTCAGACTATCCCAGTGAATTTTCCCTTTCGTGCAGTGAGCTCATCTGTGAGCGAGGAGGCAGGACAGGGTTAACCTCACACACTCTTCCTTTCAGTCCCCAGGGGCTGGGGTTTTGTTTTCCTGGCTAAGAGAGGGAGCCTGAGGCAAATATTGTGTCTTGAGCTAGAGACCTTTCCAACATAGACTGGTACCAGTCTGTTGTGGACTGGAGAGCAGAAAGCATCCTCACCTGGAGCGGGAGGGCGAGGAGGAAGACTGCAGCCTTGGCTAACAACGAGTACCTGAAAATGGCCAAAAGTAGAAGCCAAGTGTCCTCCATTTCCTCCAAGCCTCTGAGAGCTAAGGAGGGCACAGAGACTCCTTGAGCCTCCTTCCCAGTCCTCCGGCCCCTTCCCCACAGGGAGACCACATCTCTTGACTCTGCCTGGATTTGCCTTGAGGGGAACACGGAGAGATAAGGGGCAGGGTCTTGCTGGCAGGGCGCCCGATCCCAGGGCTGCCCCACACCGCGGAGTGGGCTTTGCCAATCCCTCTGCCCATCCTTCCCCTCCCCCTGTGCTGCGGGCACTCTGGATGCTGCTGTGCTCGTGCCATGTGCTGCTGCTGCTACTAGCTGCTCGAGCGTGTCTCCGGCTGCAAACTCCGCCAAAGAAGCCTGCATCCTCCTCCGGGGAAGGATACCCAGTAAGTACCAGAGGGAGCCTCCTCCCTCCGCTCTCGTCCCCTCCCTAGAGCACCCAGCAAGACCTCCTCTTACAAAGGGACTCGCAGCCTCTTCCCTACCTTCCTCTCCCCACCCCTTTTTAAGCCAGGGCAGAGAGGGGCTCAGTGAATTCCCTCCAAAGCTGCAGGGTGGCTCCTTCCTCCTCCCCTTCCTCCTCGCCAGCCGGGCTGCTGCTGCGTTCAGCGGGGTGTCCCCAGGCTCCCGCAGCCATGCTGCTGCGGCTCGCCCCGCATGGATGACTCTTGTTGCCCCCCTAGTGCTGGGGCTGAGCTGAGGTGGGCTCATTTTTGGGGTGGAGAGGCTGGAGAGGCTGTGTGTGTGGGAGGCGCCCGTGGGGCGACAGCCCCCAGCCCCACTGCCCCCTCGGGTGGGCACAGCCACTGGGCAGCAGTGGGGATCCCGTCACCCTATATGTGCAGGTGGACCCGGCGAGAGAGCCCTGGGAGCCTCCCCAGAGCCCCGGAGCTGCTGCCCATCCCCGTCCGCTCTGTCCCTGCTCTCCAGACCCTCCCTGCTGCTCTCTCCATCTCCGCACCTGTCTCCGGAGGGATGCCCGCATCCCTCCTCACCTCGCCAGTACAGAGCCCTCCACTACCCTCCCCTTCCCTCCCCTCTCCACCTTCCTTGATTTATTTGTGTATTTCTTTCCTTGGCAACCACCAGTTCCCCTCAGTCAAACAGCGCAGGCTCCCTATAATTTGAAATTAATTTGTTTGACTGCAGCACTGAGACAGGAAGGTTGGGAATTTATTTATTTATTTTTTTCCTCCCTGTGCAAAAAGGAAGCGATGAAATTTCCAATCGAGACTCCAAGAAAACAGGTGAACTGGGATCCTCAAGGTTGGTGATTCTCTGTTACTACTATTGCTATAATAATAACATTTATTATTATTCCTCTTGCCTAGTGACTCTAGGAGACTATTTGACTCCAGATGGGAGGGGACGCTGGCTGCTCGTCTGCTCCCCATGTGCACTGCTCAGTCTTTCTTTCTCAGTCTTGGCAGTGCATTAGAAAATGCTCCTCGGATCCAGGCTTGGGTGGGTGCATAGGCAAAACCTGCTTTAGATGCAAGTTTTATAGTTCTGTATTTGCTGTTTCTTCTCCCTCCCCTCCCTTTTTCTTGAGAATTTCCCTCGCACACTTGCCTGGGATGGCCGTAGTCTGCAGCTCAGCGCATTGTTTGTTTTGTTTTATCTGTGGCTCCTTTGTTGCTTCCCGTGATCATTGTCTCTGCTAACTGGGTGGTGTCTGCTGGGGTGGACAGGGATGTGAGCCCAGCTTGCTCAGGGCTCCTCCACAGCAAACGTCTGTTGGCGACTGGAGCAAAATGCTGCTGCAATATAGGCTGTAATGGGACCAATACAAAAGACACATTAAATAATGGAGCCCAAAGGGACCTGTAAACTCTTGACTTCGTCCTGTTAACAACTGATCAGCCCAAGTGGGTAGTTTGATTAACTCTACAGTGAGATTTGGAGTCTGTCCTGGGGAGTGTGTTTGTGTGGAGGGAGATTTACGCCAGTGCAGTGGTTTTCAGTAAAATGATCCAAGTTGTGATTTAACATAAACCATAATGAAATACTCTCCTTTTCAGGCAGGGGGAGGAGGTTCATATGCAACCTGCAGCAAAAGCAACTTAGCCCTCCCTCCCCCTCCCCCTGACAGCAATTCGTATGCGGTGTGTCATATTTCTGTGCATCAGAACAAGAACAGAACAAGTTGAAGCCATATGCTCAGGTTTGCAGCAGAACTGCTGCCAGTGACTGCAGGAAGGATATAGCGATAGCATGGGCTTTAATTATTCATTTTTGTTCCACAGGTTTGATTATAGTGGTCAGTCTGTCATCCTCCATGCTCTATTTTTACAAAAAAATACTATGAATAATTTTTTCTAGTGTAGAAAGGATACAGCAAGATAGGCATCTAGATGCTGAGCAGATCAGATGGGGCATTTGAATAGTGTACACGATTTAGCCTTAGATTAAACCCTACTACCTCTTTATTTAGGTGGAGGCTGGAGGCAGCATGCAAGCCTCTGCTTCACAGGGAGCACATGAGTAGTGGCACTAACAGAGATTTGATGATTTTAGTAGCTCTGTACTCCATACTTACTGTCAAAATTGTACTTGGAAAATATGCTTTCCCAGCTGCTTTTGTGAATTTGTGTTTGCTGTTGCTTCATTCTACTTCATTTTATGTATTGAAAAAATGCTTCTTACTGAAAAAAAAAAGCTGTTTTCTCTCTTTCCCTTTTTGTGCCTGTGCTGATGGCATTCTGTGTATAGCTCCTGTTCTTGGCAATCATCTTTCAAGCATATGGATCCAACAGGTGGTTAGTCACAATCTACTAATGTATCCAAAATCTCAGGGTACTGAAACAGGTAAAACACCTCAAACTCAGCAGCTTTCCTTTCTGCTGAGATAAATCCCTGCTAAGGACTGCAGAATCCTACCTGTTATTTCTCTTCAGTGTATTGACTTCATTCATTGGGTGGAAAGGGTACTAATGTATAGCCAGGAAGGATGCAAAAAATGCTAATTTCTAATTCCCTGAGGGACTTGGGAAATAGATAAAAATCAGCGATAGGGACAAGGCAAATTGTTAAGGAAAAGTTTTCTAAGGTCCAGCCCTTTAATCCACATATGAATAGTCCTATGCCATTACACACATGTAGTTCCACTGAAGAATTAGTGGGGTGGGTAGAAGACACAGCAGATAAGAGTTTTTGAAACAGGAATATATTTACCTAGATAGAAATGTTAGCAAACATTTAATGAACATAAATTCTAGAATCATAAAATGAATGAATACAGTCTTGTATGTAGTTTGTTCTTCATGTACTATGTGAAACATAACTTGTGCTATGTTTCATATAGTCTATGATGTTCTTGGAGTTAAGAAGTGAAGTTAGATACAAAGATCCACATGTAGAAATCTGGCAGTACTAGGATAAATACAGCCCTAATTCTTAAAAGCAGAACACATATCCAGTTAATGTTCACTCTCAGATACCGGGGCATCCAAGCATGTGATCATGTGATGGTCCCATATTCTGGTTGTCAGAATACCTGTGGTTTACATAGCTTTGTCTAGTAAGAATTTTGTTTGCTAGCTTGTACTAACAGTAGTTAAAGTATTTCAGCTGATGTTTCTGGCAAGGATGCCAGCAATCTTAAAATGTGAAAGAGAGCTATGGTGTCCTCAAGGATTGTTTTAGATTAGATTATTCCAGGCAATATTTTCTAGAAACAATACACATTTTCTGAAGACGAGCAATTTTTCTACGGAGATATGACTGGCTTGGGAATGATGGTGTTGCTGGATTTGAACCTGGGTCAGGATGGTGGTCAGTGAAATGAATCACTCAAACTCCATAATGCCATAGTACTATAAATATTTAGATAGATAAATGGATTAGAGCTTGATGGCATAAAACTGGTATTCTCAGGTCACATCAGCAAAGATCAATACACCATAGAAAGGCTTTGTGGAGAGCATGGGTTTAAAGGAGGAGAATTGACATGAGGGATGGTGTCTGACAAACAGCTAATTGGAGGTTGATTTCTCAGCCATTAGACTGGAATGATTAGGGCATAGAGTCTGAACTGTGCTTTTATCCTGTTGTGCAGTATCCACTCATCAGAGGTATGAAGGGTATTTGTGTTGTTCCTCTATGTGCTGTGTGTGCTTTCTAGATAAAGCAATATTTCATAAACCTGGAAGTACAGTTAACTCCCCTACTATCCCATGCAATCAAAGGGTATAATCCCGTTCCTCAACTGATCAAATTCCATCCCAAAAGTCATTGAATACCTGAGTAAGGTATAGCGTCTTACACTACCTGGCCTCATGTATTTTTCTTTTAAGTCTGAGATTTGTGTAACTGATAGTATTAGCCTGGATTTATAGTCATTAAACATTTAATCTACTGATCACTGATTTTTGCTTCTTTCATTTGGGAGGATTTGGGCAATCCAGTTCTCACTCTCATTGGATTTATAGCAGTCTGCAAAGACAGTAACTCTTGTAATTATTTTTCCCGTCATTTCTTATGCACACACTCCTCCTGCTATTTGTTAAAACAACCTATTGTTCTCATTTAAATTAGCTTATAAACTCTTTGCACGTATATTTTTTTACAGAACCTAAAACAGTTTGGGTCCCTCATCCTGACTTAAACTTTTGGATATTACAACAATATCAAATTATTGCTACTTGTTATCTTACTATTTGCTTAAATTGCTGTTTCTTTGGAGAAAAAAAAAACTGAAATGACACACATATTGGAGGTAAGCTCCAGCTCATGCAATGGCAAAAGATAGTTTTAAGAACACTTTAAGATGGTGTGAAAATAGCCTTGAAAGTGTTTCTTCAAAGAGCTGATTTTCTGAAGTGAATATGTTAATTTGTCTTATTTGTTTAGGAAAAAATTTCTTGGCTTGCAGAAGGGTAGATAGGGCTCTTTCCAATACGCTGAGAAATTATCCCTAAGTGCTTGCCCCAAGACTGCAAGCCCAAAGACTTACAGGTTGATGGTAAGATGTCCTTTCCAAGGAAGATGTGTTTATCTTAATGATGTTTTTGATGGGTGGATGATTCAATTTTAAACTCTTCTCTGATAATATGTTCACTGCAATGACACAGATTGTCAAAACCCTTAGAATTTTTAGCTATCTGTACACAGTTTATCTGTACACTGACCATTTGGAACTCTGAAGTTTTGATATGGCTACCTGTGTCCTTTCATAAAGACATCTTTTGTGTAGGATTCCTTTCTGCAGTTCAGGATATGAAAAATCACACATTTATTATCATCTCAGTATTTAGTGTGGGAGTTAGTGGTCTGTGGATAAATCAAGCAGTGGTGGAGAATCAGGATCTTCTCAGATTTTGCCAGTGACTTACTGTTTAACCTTCAGAGAGTCACTTAACCTGCCTGTTCCTCTCTTTTTCCCTGACTGCAAAATAAGAAAATCAATACTTTCCTAGTGCACAAGGGTGTTGTGAAATACAATTAGCTTGTTTAGAGCAATCTAAAATTGCTACTGAAAGAAGAACATATGTATTGCAATCAAATGCTAAAACAATTTGAAGAGAGCAAAATAGCCTCTGTCTTCACACACAGATCACATCATTTACGAAACAAGGTTAGCTCAGCATTTACAATCAGAGGAAACTAGTACTGCTTACACATCTCTACGGATGCTGAAGACTCAATTGAGTTTTCCATCAGAGATAGCTAAAGCAGTTTGATAGATGCCACTGCAGCGAGGCACAGCTCTTGCATAGGTCCCATGTCACCTGCCTTGGGATTTCTAGTGTTACCTGGGTCATTCCACATAGAACTGGACACTGCTCATGGGGCAATTGAGCTGTTTTGGGGTGTTTTCATGCAGGTATTAGAATTGGGTGATCCATCAATGGCTATTTGTTCAATGAAATCTTCAGTATTGGCTATTCACTATGTGTTAAACTGGTTCTTACTACGTGGTGCTACAAAATGTTGCTGTTTTTATCTCATCCTTTAAGGCTACAGGGACCAATGCAGAGGGCAAACTTTATTATAAAGACATAGGTGAGTGGAGTTAGGATCATTTCTGTCTTTTGCTTTTAAGAAAATATAAGAGAGGAGGAGGTATATTTTATACGAAGGAGTACAACTGTGATTCTTTTTGTGCCCCAAGAGCATATTTAGCCAGGCAGCCTTCCTCTTTTTATGCAGTCTAGTGTGTAGGCAATGCCAACAAATGCTTTTGAAGGGTGCTATGGTACTCCTAAACTCTTCCTATAAATTTTAACCTGTTTGTCTCTGTTGATTATAAACATAATGGCCACTTGCCTTAATCATTGGGTCATTGCATTTAATAGCACTATTCACTTTAAGAAGACAGGCAGTTTGATCTGAGACACATTCTAATTTATCCAGTTTTCTTATAGGTCCTGATGAATGTACTGTTTGGTGTGTATTTTTCGTATGTGTTCCCTGACAGACACAGTCTATTTTTTAGCAATGACCCCACTAGATTTTTCTGCACATTTTTTTTTTTTTTTTTTGTCCTACATTAGCTTATTTTTGGCCCTCTAGTGCTAGACAAGAGCTTTTTTTGTTTTTTGTTTTTTTTTAAGAATTTCATTAAATTTGTGGGCTAGATAACATATATCCTTCTGCACTAAGCAATCAATTCTTCATAACTCAGAGAGAAGACATCGCTGTGGAAAGCTACGATGAGTGAGGCAGTAGCTCTGATCCCAGTAAATGGACATAAGGTATAGAGCACTTACAAGATGCATCACAAAATCATACTTGCCACTGCACTGTCTGACAGGTCAGGATTGTGCTGTACCTAATCAACACACAGAAGAGGTTGATGTTGAAGAGAGATTTGACAGAGAATAGAGAGTGCATAACCAGGAGGATACTTTTGTGAGTATACGTTGCACGGTTTTGTGTAGAGCCAATACTGAAAAGTACAGTGAAGTGGGAAAACTGGAAGAGTTTTGAAAAGAAATAAAACAGAATGAGGAAATTGAAGCTTTACTAAGGGCTATGAGGAACTTGCCTGGAGGCAGATGAAGATTATGGACTATAACATGGTAAGAGATAGAAAAATACGGCTAGATTAGCAGGAGAGCAAGAAAACAGAGATTTCTTAGTGTGTTCATTGTCATCTTAGGAGGCCCTGGAAATGAAAATATTAAGAAATCAGAAAAGTTAATTAAAAAACAGAGTAGAAAACTGTACAAAGGCTTTCTTAATAGTAATACTGAGGAAAAGTACAACTCCAGTCAATGTGAGAAATATAGAGTAGGGTATCATGAAGATATCATGCAAACTGTGAGATGAAAAAGAGATTAAGGGAATCAAAGGAAGCTGTAAGTCTAAGACAGAGAAAGTGGTAGAATTATCAGTAGACTGAGAGATTGAGACAGAATTATCATTTCAGTGAAGAATATTGATGCTATTTTTGCCACATACATGCAAGAGTAATCCATTAATAGGCTTTTGGACTGAAAAATCCCCTGGAACTCTTGAAAACCATATGATGCCATCCTGAAGGGATGGAGGATGCTTTTGGGCCTGTGTTGTAGGTGCAAGATATATAATATCACTTGTAATTGGACAGCTTTTGGCTCAGCTTTTGAATTTAATGTGGGTTTACCTAGCTAATTGAGTGTACCAGCTTCAGATAGAAGGGTGTAGATATACGGTGATAACAATTTAAATCTTATTCTTCTAATTTAATCTGGAGCTGCAAATTTTACCACTCACTTCAGAGGGATCAGCATGAGATTCTTAATTCTTGAAGTATCAGTACTGTGTTGTCCTCTGAAGCTTTATTGAGTCAAAAATAGAGGAATGTCTGGAATCACAGGGAGAACAGATAGGGTGAGTATGTGGATTGCAAGGTGGAGGAACTATTAGGAAATCAAGGTAAGAAAGGGTAACAGACACTAGGATTCAACAGGTACAGTATTATGGAATTCACTGTAATGAGAGTATTTAACCTTTAGATTTTAACAGTTAGTGAAATAGGAAAAAATAAAGCGGAAAATATAAATGCTGAGCAGTTTTCTATTTTCTTTGTGGTATTTTTGTGGAAAAGAAATGACATTTAAGGAAGAACTAATATTAGCTTTTCTCACACTCTTTTTATTGGAATGCTTCCCTTTTTTTCCCCTCCTTTGTTTTCTATAAGAAGTTGAAAACATCTTGGCACCTGGCCTTTGTTGCACAGAGGCTGCTCATAATCTTGTCCCTGAGATGTTGTTTATACTTGTATCGTTAGTCTGTAGAACATATGTATACAACTATTTTACCTATGATGGAAGCTCTGCTTTAAGATGAACCTGCTGATTTTTTAAAACTGCAGTGTAATTCTCACTAGTGACACCCACAAGATAAAACCACAAGTGAGAGCAGCATGTATCATGTATTATTGTACCTCAGGGTGGTGCCAACAATCCATTCTGGTCCATGGTCCACTGTTGCTCCGCAAAATTTCTTACAGATTGCTTTTCACGGTGACAATCAAACTTAAATTAGTTAAAAACCACAATATTTCTAAAGTGAACTGTGAGTGTCCTACCATGGTAATGAACTACAGAGTTTAGAGAATATTTCCTTGTTTTGAAAATGCTGAGGCCAAGAATTCAGATTTCACTTTTTCCTTTAACTGTTAATAAAATTCCCATGCTATTGCAATGTTATTATTGACAAAAATCAGAAGCAGTAATTTGAGAAGCATTAAATCCCAAATGCATGTATTACATGTAATTCAGATGTTTCAGTGTATGAGGATAGGAAATCACTGCTAAGATTCTGAGGTTAGGGTGCAGATTTCAGTTTGAATATATCTTGTTGCTGGAGGTAGATATGGAAGCCAGGAGGACGATAGAACTAGCTACAACCTGAGATGATTATGAAGACAGATTTGTTTGCTCATAACTATAATCCGCTTTTTTCCAAACAAATGACTTTTCACTTTTTAAAGTAAGCATCTCACTCAAACCTTTTATTTCTTTTTTTTTTTTTTAAGAAGAAAATTTATATTCTTTATTTTTTCCTCAGTCATGTATGGGGATGATCCTCTCTCAGCAAAGCTATGGCACAATTTAAGAATGATTTTAAGTAATTTTCTAGACATATTATAGAATATCTTCATCTAATAAAATATCTTGAACTAAAGAGATGCTCTCTTTAGTTGGCTAACCCTTTATAGGACTATTATGTTCATTTTTTTTTAAGTTCTTTCCCATTCTGCCCTCAAAGAGATGCATTAAACAGATATTTGATTTGCTTCAGATTTTTGCCTTTCTAGATGAAGCTTGTCTGATTGTGACCATTATTTGATGAAGGCATTGGTTTAACTGTTAGGGGATAACAAATGTTCTAAAAACTCCTAAAAAATTCCTATAAAACAAAGAAAGTTATTTTAGAATCAGCATCCTACAGGATCATCTCAGTGTTTTAAGAATCATGCTTCGAGTACCTGGATTTGTTAGAGCCATATGTTTATATCTCAGTAGGCCTGACTTATCTTTTCTTCCTTAAGAGGAAGAAACAACATATTACTGTCTATACTGGGTGGGGATTTTGGAAGACCTTAGACTGGGCCATTGAGATTCATAAGAGTTAATGATTTATGATAAAGGATACTTAAATTATTTCTCTCTTACCCAGCGCTGTAATATCATAGTACTGGCATGATTTTAAAATAGCAGATACATACTGACAGCTTGTCCAGGGTATTTATCCTCCCAAATTTCAACTTTTAATTTTAAAGGAAAAAAAAAGAATAAAAAGAACTCATTAGTTGCTCGCTACTAAAAAACTCACTGATGAAATAATTATAAAAGAAATGGTGCTGCAGAATCTCCCAACTGAAGGAGGCAGTTCACACACCTCAAAGGCATTGCTTTAAGTTAACTCAGATCCATCACCGATTATTTAAATGTCAAAGGTGCTAAGTTTAGATTTCACAAGAAAGGGTGATGCAGAGAGGCCTTGGGTAGCAGCAATCATGACAGCTACAAAAACAAAACCAGAACTACCTCTTCATGATGCTACAACCATAGTGATGACTTGCCCTCATGAGAAGCAGGCTTCACTACTTGCACATACAGGAAACCTCTGCACTTCTGCAACAATCGAAAACCAGGAATATTCTAAGGACATGCTAAGGCCTCTCATGTGGCACTAAATAGCATGTATGGGCAAATTAATTAAGTTTTTCGAGTGAGACTTATTTTGAGATAAAATGCTGATGTGTTTCTGGTCTACATGTGAAACATCTATTCCCAGCCTATCAACCTGGCTGGGTGATGCACTGAACTCTCACAGCTGCAGCCTCTGATGCGCTCAGTGGTGCTGCTGTAGCGCCCTTCACATGACTGTGAGGCTTTAGAGAGATTCCTTCCCTGGCAGACAGCCACTATCAATCACATTTCATACAGAGATCAGACAGCTTCCTGCTGTGAAGGCCAGCATGAATCTTTGCTTTGGTGTTATTTCCTGTTTGCTCATCTTAGCGCTAGGTGTCTTCAATAAGAATATTCTTTCTTTTCTACTTTGGCCTGCAGAATTCAAGTTTCCTTCACTGGCTGGCCTGGCCCTGAGACCCTTAGTTGAATTCCTTCTGGGTCAATTTCTTCTGGGAAAGATTTATTTTCAAGAGCTCAGCAGGTCACCTAGCTGAAACTCTGACCGTAGGGTCATCCTACGAGCCCTGTGAAATAAAAATTCTTGAAGTTTTCTAGTGGGAAATTCAGACTATTCCTAAACATTACTGTAATCCTGGGGCACTTGCTGAAGAGGAAGATGTAGTGCATGCATTTTGCCCAACTGCATGTCTCAGTGCCACGATTTTTCTGATAAGTCTCTCAAAAGAAGACAATGGATAAATACCAGCACCACTGCCATAACTTGTCTGCTGTTCATTTAAGAGTGAAATCTTCAGAGAACCAGAGTACAGTTTTTCTTCCTTGATGCTTCTACTTGGGGCTTGTAACATACTTAGAGGAAGGCAGTTTTTCTAAGCATTACCTAATAAGGATAAACAATGGTGTGCTCATCTCTTCTGACAGGAGCTCTTTGAAATGAAGTCATCTCTGTACCCAAAGCTCTTGAGCCAAGGGTGCCTCTTTCCAATTTGACTCTTGACATAGCGGAGTCTAGATGAAATAGAACTTCCAATTTTAGCAGGATCAAGAAATACTGATTTACTTCTAAGGAAACAGGTTTTTAGCCATGATCTATTAGTTTTAGTCCTATTTTGGGAAGGGGAAGGTGAGATTTTTTTTTTTCTTGGGTTTCTCTGTATTCTGTTTCTCTATAAATAGATCCATAAACCAGATGATAGAGCTGCTGCCAGTGAGAGCATGTTGGAACAAACACAGTCACCACTTCTGAAGCAGGAGGGCTCTTTATTAAGGACTCACCACTGCCAATCACTTCTAAGCTCCCCTCAGTTCTCCCAACTGCTCACTGTAATGCTCCTGTACTCGATTTTCCATTTTGCCATACCTGAAGTACCTTGCCAGGGAGGGGAGCTCATTGATGAGTCCCATCACGTATGAACATGTTCTTGGCTCCTGGCTGTGGGCTCAAGTGTCAGAGGCAACGGGGAGGGCAGCTGAGCGCAGGGTGCCAGGAAGAGGAACTGAGCAGCAAGTTGCAGGTATGCCACCTCCCACACTGCCAGCAGCACTGCAGGGAAGTGAGGGACAAGAACAGATGGATGGATTTGGAGGAGGGCAGGGTGGAAGGGAGGTCAGGGGAGAGAGAAAGCAAAGCAAGGGAAACAAAATCCGAACTGCCCTCGAGCAGTGTACAAGCTTACTCCAGCACAAGACAAATCTCCCTCAAGTATTCGCCTGGACTTGGCAGCTCTGTAAGTAGTGCTACAAATGGTGTCAGTAGCAGGGCATCTTCGTGTTCGTGCCAGTAAGTGTTAGGAACGCCCCGGGATTGCTGTCCTGAAGCCAAACCAGAAAGAAAAACATGAAGATGCTTTCAGCTGTTCCTGGGTTTCATGCCCTGACATCCATTCTTTCAACCCGTGAGCTGTCATATCTGCCTTAAAAAACTGCAGTGGGAGGAGGGAATGTGCAACTGGGAGGAGGAAAAGGAGAGGAGGGAAGGGAGGGGAGGGGAAAATATCCCAGCATCCCATGACTGTGACTTTTACTGAGATTCTTTAATGTCAATGCATAAGTTCTTTGTGCTACCTGTGCAAGCCAGCCTTGGCATTCCTATTTTTTTTTCTTTTTTCCTCTTGCAATTTGCACAGCCTCATTATGCAGAGGCTTTGGGCTGTGTTACAACAGCATAACTCTTGCAAAGTCCATTTTAGGTTTGTAGGTGGGTTCTGACATCAGTTCAGACAGCTCTGAGGCGGCTCTGTTGGGAAGTTCCTGTAAATAGCCAGCAAGAGCAGTTTACACACCAGTATCGTATTTTTCGTTTATGACCAACACAAGAAAGGAAAAAGATTTATCATCATCTATTAATTTTGTAACAGATCAGCATTTTGTTCATGAGTAGTGGAAAAGAATGTGACACTTCAATGAAACTGAAGATTTGTTAGCACGTTGATGACAGTAACTGTACCTGCTTGTTGCACATATGACAAAGTCCTTATTTTATGAACTTTCAAAATTACTCTTTAATCCAGACCACTTGTTAACATGTGTGACAATGCTTACGTGAGACAAAGTGTGAATAGTATATTTTTTTCCTAGTGTAGCAGGGATTTCTATTATTTATAAAATGCTTTGGGAAATTTCAATAATCATGAAAGATTATTACAGACTTCTGGTACAACTATTACAAGGGGGAATGGGGAGGTATATTTTGACTATCTTACATAGAAGTGGAAGGCTGGAAGGATTTCATTATCATTTTCCTGCTCTGAGGTAGGGCTAGAAAATCAAGATGAATGACTTGGATTTTTTTTTCATGCCGTTATCATTTTTTCCAGTTTGTTTACAGACCCTGCAAGATGAATATAAGCTGACAAACTTATGCTATTTTTCTTACTTACCTTTCACTGATAGCTTAGAATTTGTTCATGGATCCTTGAGGTTTGTAGGGCACATGTTGAAACCACTGATCTAAATGATTTCTGGCAGCTGATTGTATGTCCTGCTTTTAAAAATCTCCAACGAAGAAGATCTCAATGTCCATAAGTGTGCACATCCTTAACTCCTCTTGTAGCTAAACTTTTCCTTATATGTATATTCCACTACTTCCTTAATACAGATTAAACAGTTAATTCTTGCCCTATTACTAAGTAATCCAGAGAACAATTTGTCATTGTCTTTGTTTGGCCAGTGTCTTATGCCTATGAGATTATGGTTCACTTAATCTACATTGCACTTTATACATTTCATCTAAATTACATTTTCAATTTATATTAAGACAACTATTTGAAAAGTAATTGGTACATTGAAAAGATGACTGCATTGATACTCAAATATTTTGTGTCATGGGCAAGTGACATTTGAATATATGTTGCAATTTGACTGAGTGTAGTATGAGCCAAGATAAGACATCAGTCAAAACTGCTTTATGTAAAATAGAATTTTCCCCTATACTTTAAACACAGATGCAATATTTGCCTCTTGAAGTTTGCTAAGTCATTCTTTCCTTCTATTTTCTTCAACTCTTCACACTCAATTACAATGAATCATATCAGTACGTAGGCAGCATTCAATATTTTGGTGATGAGTGAAGCCCAGAAAGATGCTGAACACATCAGCCTTTTCTGTGCCATTCAGAGTTCAGACTGCTTTTTTATTACCCTGAAGAAAGAAAAAATGTATCTGTATCTTCAGTGGTTGTTCACCCTATGCAGTCATATGAATTCTGTTTAGAAACCAAAAAGTGGAAGTAAAATTAAAGAAATAAGGAACAGCTAACCAATGGTTGGACTAGATGATCTCTAGAGATCCCTTCCAACCTTAACCATTCTGTGATTCTGTGATTCTGTGATTCTGTGATTCTGTGATTCTGTGATTCTGTGAAAATTGGAGATTCTGGTCCTTTTTTGAGAGATCTTAAAATGCACATATCTGGGAGCAAGATAGTGCTTGTTATTCTGGCCCCATCATTTGTAATATGATTTTTTTTTGTTGTTTTTTTTTTTTTCTACGGTAGATCTGCCCAGTCTTACTCTGCTAGAACCACCTCTGCTTTTTGAGCCAGGCAGATCCAAACAAACTCTGAACTCAAACCTGTCTAATACAGCACTGTTTTGAAGCAAATATGTCCTGGTAAACGGCAGAATCTATTAATTAGTATAGCTTTATTATAATGAAATTACTTGTGTTTTCTTGGCTTGAAGTTGATTTCTGTGGAGATCTCAATAAAAATTGGATCTGTTTGCAAGAAGGAACACAAACATATTTTGAATCCTCACATGCAAGACTAAGGAAAATGATTGTTGTTGGATTTTTTCGGGATGGTCTGAACGACCATAACATGTAATAATTGCTGCTAGTTGTTATCTGCTATTTCAGGACAGGGGTCTTCCTGCTCCAAAACCTGCTTTTATGTGAAATTAGGGCCACTATTTTGAAGAGTTTTCTCTGTGTGAAATGAATGGTTACAGAAGTGTAATTATTAATCAGGACATATAAAAAACTGATTTAGCATTGGATTTGTTGGCTTAGTGAGATTTTCTGCTTTTTGTATGGTTAAGTCCCAAAGAGATATTAGTCCTGCAGAAATTTTCTTGCAATGTTTCTAGGTATTTTCTAAGCAGCCATTGTGAGGTTTTCATTTCCTTGCTTTGAAAGGTGCTTGCCATTTCCTTGAGCTGTGCTAAAGAATTTAGGTTTAAATTTGGTAGCACCCTTCAAAAGTATAGTAAGAATAAGAATGATATTCAGACTCTCCTCATTATACTTCCTAAAATTAGGACTAAAATTAAATTAGATTGTACACCCGTCTTTATCTCTTTAGGGAGAGTAAGCTTAGAATTCCTAGAGTGAAATGATAGAATCCCAAAGAAAAGTCTTTCAGGACCCTCACAAAAAACTGCTAAAAACAAAGGCAATGGCACAACTAGATGGAATGGTAATTGGACAGAATCTTTAATCTTTTACACACTTGTTAAACTAATCACAAACAGACTGATAAGTAACACAACTAGACAAGTTTATCCAATGTCCAGTTTCTAGATATTCAATTTCTGCATGCAGATTGTGATTTCTTTCTTTTTTTTTTTAATAGCTGGTCAGAATTTGACATTGTATTTATGTGAAAATGTGTGTTGCTAGCATCCAAATTCTTAATTGTGTATAGAAAATGAATATAAAATGCTTATGTGTGGGAAGGAAAAACGAGAAGGTGATAAGGAATGAAAAAAATCAAATCCTCTCAACAAGATAAATGAATTCTTTTTGTCCCATACTGACCAAACTTTATGGGGAATGGCAAAAAAGCTTTACTAGTTAAAGGTTATTTGCTCTCTGAAGCTATCCCATATTCATCACCGTGGTTTTAAGTCTTGACCTGTGCGCTGATACTCTTGGGGTGTGATGCAATACATGATAACTTTTCCATCAGAAATCCATATGTACATTGTGGTTGGAGAGACTCAGAGGAAAAAATGACTTTCATAATTTCATACATATTATCCCTTGAGCAAACTGCCATGGAAGTCATCATGAAGACTCTCTTTTGATAACTGGGAAGCCAGTCCTTCAGAAGGAGAGACCTTAGCTCAGACCACACTGATTACTTAATTTCCAGCACATTCCCATTTTGGCTGTTGTATTTTGTATTTTTGTCTTAACTGCATTTTTCTAATAAGGAGAATTGAAAGTCATGTTATAAAATAGTGGTGTTTTTTGTTTTCTCATAACAACTGCATTCCAAGTCAATTAAGCAATTGGAGTCTAAGAGCTCTTAATTAGTACGTTTTAATTATAACTGATGAAACAGAATTATGTAGATTTTTTTTAGAAACTTATTGAGAATCTTAATTTTGAGCACTGGCTGGGAATATATGACAAATGCTACAAAAATGGCAGAAGCCTTTTTATATGACATTTTCCCTAAAGCTGCTGCCAGAGATGGCAAATCAGTGGTTAGACGCAATTCCCTCTGGTTCATAGTACTGACATTTCACTCCCCCCCAACAGAGAGAACTCAATATATGAACTTTTCCTCCACTACCATTGCTATTGTACTATAATAGGAAGTAAACACTGACTCGATTCCTTACGCAGTTGTATAGCCTGCCACTTGCCTACTCCCTTTGCCTCATCCCACTCCAGAACGGGAGCAGCAGGGAGCAATCAGTGCTACTTTCCTTTTAATAGCACACCCTTTTTGGCTTAATGCAGGTTGCCCTTTCTGCCTTTTACCTGTCTCTTTTTCCACTCGAGGTTGGATGCACTGCCACCTACGACTGCGTTTGCAGCTCGCTGCTGAGATGTTGCTGAGGTCAGCAGTGCTACTACCGCATTAGCGCATCCACTCCAGGGAGAACAGCGGTGGGTTTAACTGGTAGGGTGCTGTTGCAGCGCAAAGCGACACGCTCTGAGGCACTCTGCGTGTTTTCCAAGCAAACAATGTGTCAGGATTTGCTTTCATAAGCAGTGAATGCAGTAGTAATGCTTCTCACTATAGTGGCCGCAAAGCTGGATACAAGCCGTGAGGTGAAATTCCCCGTGGGCAGAGGCTAGTGATGGCTCTTTGTCACTGCTGAAATCTGGTGGCTGAACACCTTGGGGAGCAGGGCCAGCAGCGGTGGTTATTATGCCTCAGTCCAGAACAACCACCACACAGTCACCAGCATTCTGTGACTGTAGCCCCCAGGCAGGATTTTGTCCCCCGTTTCTTGATCACAGCTGTAATGTCACCTGTTAATTAGCCCACATCATGCAAAGATGCTGCTCAAACTCCAAGGCAGACACAATCATTATCTACCGAGATTTTTCCTCTAAGAGACAGATTTTATGTACTAACTTGAGATTTTCTGTGTGTAAAGAACAGAACACTTACTTATTTTGTTGGTTAAATGGATGCTCCCTACTTTACAAAACCTGTTTAAAAACAGCGGATAGCGATGAAAAAAGGGGAAACTGGAATAGAAGGCAAAGCAAGTAACCTGGTAGTATTAGACATGTCCTCATAAAGCAGTTTTAATTACCTTTTTTCCCTGGTTACGCATGGACAGGAACTCCAATATTTCATTATTTCCCTCACCCCTTCCTGCCTGACATATATCTTCCCTTCATCCGCAAAACCCTCAAGTATTTGTGATGTATTCATGAGAAGCGTATGTAGCTGACAGCTTAACAGACTGATTATCTCAGCTCTTTCCCTAGCATACTCCTTACCCTCAAGACACTTCTCTGCTATCTTAACCCAGGCAGCTCGTAGCTGAAATCACCTTGGGAGAGTCCATGGGAAGCTTGTGAGATTGGAAGCAAATGCTAGATACCAAATTATCCCAGGAATTTCTGTTTGGAGATGAGCCAGAGCCTCCAAGTATTAGATCATGTGCTACTCACTGGTGGGCTACTTGCTTTCCTGGCTCTCCTCACTCTTCGTTCAGAAATCCTTTTGATATTGCCTTTGGGTGTTGCCATTTCAGAAGAGGGATGGCAGAATCCAAACAAGCTCTGACTAGTGAGAATGAAATAAGAGTCTCCTGATAATACACTACAATAAATTGTGCCAGTGAAGTGCTTTTTATCACTCAGTCCTTCATGACCCATTTTAGAAGAAATAGGTCCTCCTATTTTTAGCAGCCAGTTCAGGGAAGCTGTATTGGACATAGTTGACATCTCACAGGCGTTTCCAAACTGTGCTGCTCCAGGTGTCTTTTTCTGCAGCTTCATACACTTGGCAAAATATCCTATTTCTAAATTACTTCAGGAGTGAATGCTGACACATCAAGTGTTAGAGGAAAGATGTACAAGAGGTGATAACCCAGTGTAAGATCTTGCAAAATTTGTAGGGAGGATGATTTGCTCATAAATTTTCTCAGTGAAGCTGGACTATGTGATGAGATTATGTTATAACTCAAACTAAATTTTTTTAAGACAAAGATAGGAAAGACTCTATGTGTTCTTTTGAGTGCTAGGCAATATAAGCATTGTTTACATAAAGTCTAATGTCTTTTTTAAGAAAACCTCCCATCATATTCCATTATGGGGAAACATACTGGGATTTGCCTTCAGATACACTCCAAAGCCTTACTGCCTGAGCTGGAAGTATTCTGTTGTCTCCCTTGTATGGTCCTACTGCAATGGGAGATGAATGTCTAGGAGTGAATCTCAGAGGTGTTAGCTCGCTACGGAGAAATACTGCAAGCCATGAGTCTTCTTGAGTCTTCTTTAGTACACTGGGTGTACCGTTCTGGACTTGTCATGATTTTCTGCTGCATTTCATTTTGGACCAACTCATGTACAAAACATGTACTCAGAGTTTCTGCATTTCAGAGAAACTGATGGGTTTATGAATGCATAAATATAAATCCTATCAGTTCAATACTGTACTGAATCTTGTGACAGCAATCTAAAGTATCATAGAATCATAGAATGCCGAAGGTTGGAAGGGACCTCAGAGGTCATCGAGTCCAACCCCCCTGCTCACGCAGGGTCACCTAGAGCACGTGGCACAGGGCTGCATCCAAGCGGGTTTTAAAGATCTCCAAAGAAGATCTCCACAACCTCTCTGGGCAGCCTGTTCCAGTGCTTTGTCACCCTCACAGTGAAGAAATGCTTCCTTAAGTTCCTGTGGAACTTCCGATGCTTCAGTTTGAAGCCATTTCTTCTAGTCCTATCACTGTCCACCACTGAAAAGAGGCCACCCCCCTCCTCCTCACTGCCTCCCTTGAGGTATTTATACACGCTGATCAGGAAGTATGAAGTATGATACTACACTCTGTATATTAGGTGCATTAAATTAGTAAAGAAATAAAGCACGAAGGATCAGTGATCTACAGCTAGATGCCCCAGTTCCAAGCAACCACACTAACATATGGAAAATAGCTGCATCCTTCCAAAATACCCGCAAAGCCCTTTTGGTCTTTGAGCAGCTGTAGGCCTTTCTCTCCTGTGATTCACAGATATGTCAAAAATACTCTATTATATTATTGCAAAACTGTGCACACAATCCTGCATACTCAAGTAAATAATATGGAAGAAAATTAAAGTAATAAATAAGACACATGATTAAAAAATGTGAGGGTCTTTTTGCTTGTTTGCAGAAGAAAATTTTGACAGCACTAGTATTGAAGAGGGTCTGTAAATTAAAAAAAATGTTTGGTTTAGAGTTATTGAGAAACTCTTCTAAAGACACTAAATCTTCTTTAGTATCTTTGATGTTTTAGGTCCATAGGGCAGTGGCCAGTATATGGGTTGGTGTGGCAGATGCACACTGAGATTTTTGGACTTAAAAGGTGGTTGAATGTCCTGTTAACATTTTGGCTTTTATTTGAAGTTGTACCCTGTTAACATTTTGGCTTTTATTTGAAGTTGTGCTTTTGAGGTGGTGTCCATTTCTCCAAGGAGTTTCCCTTTAAATTGGAACTGAGTTTCCCAGACTTTTAACAGGTTATCAAGTTCACATGCTGCTATAAAGCAGGGTGAAGTATATCAACTATTTCTGACAGGTATTTATCCAACTTGTTCCGAGAAACATCAATTTTCTTGTGCAATGTATCCCAGATCTTTAAAACTTTATAGCAAGGGAGTTCTTCCTCAATATCAACTTCAATATCAACTTCTCTTGTTTCAGTAAGGTCAGTCTTCGACTGTTTCTGATATGATCAACTATCGAAGACTAGTTAAACTGTTAAATTGTGGATGTAATATCGCCAACAATGTAATATTACATTGTGGATGTAAAAGTTAAACTGTGGATGTAATATTGCCAGCACAGTCATTTAGAAATTGTGAGCAAAGTCTTTAATTTCCTGAGATGGCTGGCTCTCTTGAAATAAAAAAAAACCCTAACCTTTATTTTTAATGAGATAAAAGTAAAATCTTTTTTTTCTTTTTTTTTTCCCATCTATGCTAACCAGTTTCTGGAAGTTGTTTATGAAGCTTTCTCCTCAGCTGAGCTGTTTGGAAACAGTATCTATGTGAAAGCTGCAATTCTTATGTCATTCCTTCCAAATGTTCTGGTTTAAAGGAAACACCAAGTCAGCACTGTCACCAATAAACTGTGAGAACTGACATCTCAAGAAATAGAAAACTGATAAATGATCCCTTTTCTCAGGAGCCAGAGCAGGTTTTACACTTGAAGTATTTACCTTAGGAAATTATATTAAAAATAATATGTAATGCTATATACATATTGTTAATGACTTACTATCTTGATAATGCCACTGACTTCTGTAGAAGTGAAATTTCTAACAACCAGGTATTTTCTAGGCATGACAAGTCGTGGTGATATTATGTTTCTGTTTATATGAAGTGAGAACAAACTATTACTTCAAGCAATCATATTCCTGAAAGTTTAATTGTCAGACACAAACAAATAATTAAGGCAAAATATACATGCAGTAAGGGAGGGCAATTTTTAACTTTAAGCAATGATGTCATATGGTGCATCTTTGCAATAGAAATAATGTTTCACTGCAGGGTTTTGCTTTGCCCGATCAGTTAGTGGGCACTTTGGTTCCTGAATTCTCATCAATATTAGTAGAAATCTCGGGTATTTAAGCCTCTCCCATATCAATAGGGAGCCTGGCTGTACCATTCAGCACACAGATAAAGTGCAATACTCTTAGAGGTGAACAGCTGTACAGATGATAACATTTAATTTGATCTATAGCATCAATATCTTCACATGTTTTATTTTGAAGCTTATCCAAACAAAGAGAAACTCCCCTTAATTTCCCCACTGACAGAGTTAACAGTTTGACAGAGTGTGTGTCAAAACATGGAAGTCCTCCTTTGAGGGCATCTCTCTTCCGATTCAGTATCTGCATGTGAATGGAGATTCATTACTGCTTTTGTTGAGGTGGATTATGGCTCCTTTGGAAGGATTAAAAAGATGTGCATGGAAAAGGCACTGTTCTGGGAAGAGCCTCTTCTGACAGCAGCTTTCTTTGAAACACATGGATTAATAATAGGGGGGCTATTTTGCATTTATTGTAAATCTTTCCTGTGCTCCTGTGTTCTAGTTTGACCTGCAAGCAAATCATAGTATTTTAGGGAAACTTGCAAAGTGTAGGAAATAAAATCCTTTATTCCCAAGCAGCTAACCAAACCTATTACAGATGCTAGTTAATAGGAGAGTTCTGTTAAGCTTCTCTGACCTTTTCACTATGACATTTTTTCTTCAGTAGTATGTGATTTTATGATTCTTAAGCTGCCAATCCTTTTTTTTTTAAAGTGTTGTGTTTCTATTTAAGACTTTGTTGGGGGGGGGGGATGCTTCAGCTAAACTATTATGGCAGTTTTGAGAACAACAGTAGGAAAGAAAAGAAACCATTGCTTGGTCCATGCTAAAAGAAAGCAAATTATTGAGCACCTCTCCTCTGTCTCCTGAGTCCCTGTTATGCTGTTCTTAGTTTCACTGCATCACCTCTAAGTCCCTAACATAGCCAAGCAGCCCAACATTATCCAGGCAATTTCTAAACTGTCTTTACAAATCCAAGAATTTATGGATTCCACCATTTTCTTAAACTGCCTGTATCCCTCTCCGCAGTGTTAAATTGTCATTGTAGTCTATTTTTGGATTATAGTAAAACTACTGCTAGTAAAATTTATGTACGTATCTACTGTATTCATAAGTTCAAATGTAATATATGTGCATATCTTTGTTTAAAATACTGTATAGATACAGCATCTTATAGGACACTCATGAGTTAGGAAAAATAAAAAGCATGACATTTCTTCTTTCTAGTCGGAAATGGTGATTTAAAGGCAAATGGTAGCAGAAAACACAAGTTAACAGAGGTAGAGTTCCAATTACATATCAGGACTTATGTTTTCTTACTATGTGCTCAAGTCACTTAACCCACTTTATTGCTAGTAAACAGTGAGTCAGCTGCTAGTCAGAATCTCTACACTGATTTTCCTATAAAATATCAAACTGCTGTTTTAAATCCATCCAGAAACATCTGTGTTTCTGGATGCAGAGACATCAGGATGCATCTGGATGCAGACTGCAGTTCTGCTCTCTGCACCGGCTTTGTTAACAAGACCATTTCCCGCTGTAATTTCTCAGTTGCTCAACTAGTTGTTTTAAAGCCAATCTGTACGTTAATTTATAGAATACAAAGTACTTGAGGACCAACATTTCTATATACACGTAGAGTATCCATAACAAGTAGCAGAAAGTGAAAACCTGTGACACGGATCTTCTTACAAAAAAAAGTTATCCTTTATTTTAAATACAAGAAAATGAAGCACAGCTATTTAAGTAAATGGTATTTATAAGAGCATTTAATATTTCTTACTCTGAACCTCTCATCTTCTTCTTAAATCAGTACAATGTATTTTTCTTTACAGGTAGAATCAAATAGCCTAGAATTTTACTATAGGGCTGGTATTAATGCTTTCCAAAAATAGGATTTGAAGAAGAAACATTCATATCAAGAGAAAAGAGAGCTCACAAAAGTTACCGTTACTAGTTCTTGAATTTTTGTTCTTATGAGAAAACCAAGTCATTTTGTGGGGTATCAAAAAGTCAGGCAACTCTGAGCTCTGAAAGATTCACCCAGCCTATCCTATGCCAGCCACACCTAGTTTGATAGCTGCTCCCAAAAGCTCAAAAATTGCAGCATACTATGCATGAAGGAATACTAGATAAGTCTTGGATCCTTTGACTAATAGTAAGATATTACTAAGTAAATTCAGATGTGAAAAATCATTTATCAAATTTGCAGATTTTGTGTTAATGAACAACATATGCAACAGTTATAGATTTTAACTAATGTAAATTGTTTGAATTCCCTTGATGCCATGGAAGCTGTGTTACACTGATTTTCATCATCTGAGAAGCTGATCATGTGCTTTTGAGAGTACTCAAACTTGGGAGTACTCAAATTTACTTAATTTAGCAGTGAGACATCATGACTAACATTTAAGATATCGATCTCTAGAGTAAGGAAGGAAGTTTTCCTGTTCTAACCTCTCCACAGAGCTGTACAACCTTTCTCTTCTACATTTCTTCTGTATTTTTTTTTTTTTTTGATATTTCTTGCTGAAGCTCAGTCTATCTACTACAAGCAATCATTTCCTTTAAGGAGATTTATAAAATGGAAAAGATTTATATCTTTTGAAAAAAAATAGATTTTTTTTTTCTAATAATGTTATTCTCCTCATTGCCATTGTAGGCTCTAAGAATTTACATGAAACATATGTGCAGATAAGAGGAAGTATCTTTTTAAGGGTGATGTTACCCCATTTTTGCTGATGTATTGATGCATGTTGGGAACTATCACTGTGGTGGTGATAGTCAAACAGCAGCTGTGCTGAGCGTTTCAAAACACGCTGGTGAGTGTTGAGTGTTTTGATTTTTGGGGAGGCAGGTAGAGAAATCCTCTAATATTTTTGCTATCTGAAGCCTCTAATTCAAATGTGGAAAAAATATTTTTAGAAGTTTAAAGCAGCTATCGTTTTCTGTAGCTCACTGTTAAGCAAGTCAGTTCTACCCTCAATGTGTTGCTTGGAAAGTGCATCGTTTTTAGGAAAATATAACTGTAGTAGACAGCTGAGTTCCTTTAAATTGTTGAGTATCATAAAATGATTTATGTTGGGAAAGAGTTGTGGCCCACTGCAAACTGAAGTTGTAATCACCTGTATGTTCAAATTGTGTACAAAGGGTTTATGATGCTACTCTGCTCAGATGTTGAAAACCCTTCTGCTCTAGTTCCTGAGCAAATCAGAAAAAACACTCTGGGAATAAGTTCAGAGAATGCAGATAAAGTGTCTATATTTCAACTGTAACCTAATCTAGGTCTAAAATGAAATAACTCCAGTCTAGTTTTAAAGAAGTTGTAGGCTAGTGACAGGTATGCCATGGTAGCATTATTACAGCAGAGATATCATTTAAAATGAATTGAGCTTCCTTAAAGACTTCATGTGGTACCATTGCACTAGTGAATGTCAAGGAACCTGATCTCTCCCTGCCATAGATAACAGTGGCAACAGAGTGGGCATGTGTGATGCTGAGACAACCAAGTTACCTTCCAGGCTTTAAGAACATTTTCAGACGAGATGTCTTTGCAGATACCTGTGAGTTATATGGGCCTGCTTACTGCGGAGAGCCAAAATCAGAATTTTGATATGCAAAAAGCATTGTCTGGGCCTAGTTGTAAGCATTGATTATTAACGACTTAAATTCCTAATACCATTACTCTAGTATTACAATTTAAAGATATATGTCTCTGTCAGGGTTCTCAAAAAATGTTACCTTGTGGAATTTATGTTTTGCCTTCTCAAATATTCACGTTCTTATTGGAGAAATTGCTTTTCAAATCTTTCTGAATTTTTTACTTATGCAATTAACATGTCCAATTTTAGGAATGAGTAAAACACTCATTTTACTCATTCACTCAAAGTTTATTCAAGTATCTTGAAAATGGTCTTTAGGCAAATTGTATGTGAAAATCAAACTAGTACCTGTACAGATTTTGAACATGGTTTTTTATTTTGTGTTTCAGTTGCTGTTCCCTCACCAGTGTCAGCTTGTGAACCTGAGCCCAAAACCAACGGGCATTTCCCAACTCCACGACTCTCTGTTTCCTCCCGAGCAACCATTGTCGCCAGCATGGAAGCCCCTTCTCAGGGCCTGCAGACAGTCATGAAATGGAAAACAGTAGTGGCCATTTTCGTTGTGGTTGTGGTTTACCTGGTGACTGGAGGACTTGTCTTCCGTGCCCTGGAACAGCCTTTTGAAAGCAGGCAGAAGAACACAATAGCATTAGAGAAGGCTGACTTCCTTCGGGAACACGTTTGTGTAACCCAGCTAGAACTGGAGACACTGATTCAGGTAAGCTATGTGTAGAAGACACTATTTCTTGGGAGTCAGGAGAAACAACTTGACAATTCTTTGATCAGCTGAACTGGCTGGGAACACAAGTCTTGTTGACAGGGTCTTGCACTAGGCTGCTTAGTGCAAAGATGGAAAAATCACTAAGAGCCAATGTGAATAACAGACTCTTTAAAGTTATTTTAGTGGCCTGGAAATAGAATATTTTGTGTCCTCAAAATATTTTAAATAGTTGTTAAATATCTTCACTAGAATGATGAAAAATATATGCCAAGAAAATCAGAACCTGATACCTGGAATGGGATTTCGTGGCAGGTGACAAGTTTACCAAAGGGTTGCCTGTCTCTTCTTTCAGGATTAATCTCAGCAACCAGGTGAGCCAAGAGAAAATGATAGATGGGAATTCTGAAATAAATATTTGGCCAAGAATTCTGAAATTACCAGTGCACTAGTTTACAGGTTTATAATTGCTAATTTTAGGTAAATGAACCATGCAGAGGGCATACAATTAGAACCAGAAAATAACCTTAATTTTAAAACTACAGGCTTATTACTCTGGTCTACTGATTTTCAAAGCCTTAGAGTAGATTTTGACAGAAATAAAAATAAGATACATAGGAATAAGTAGAGAATGGAATAGCATGCAAGACAGTTTAGTCAGAGTTATCTTTCATTCATTAGATCTCTAGACAAGGAAAATATTATGCACCTCAACTAAATACTTCACACATATTTAGTAAAGTACCTTCTAAGATCTCATCTAGAAACTCACTTAGAATCCTAACTAACTAATTTAGAGGAGCACGATGTGTTAATGTCTTGGGTTATTTATATGCCTGGTCAGAGATTCATTGTGATTTTAGGCTATTTTAAGGATCACAGATCTATGCAATGGATTGTGTCCACTCACCTATATAAGCCTTTTCCTGGTGGATCAGACTCCATTTTAGAAGATGTTATAAGTTTAGTCTTTCCCTTAGGAAAATGCCCCAGTATCTCATCGATGTGACAGTAAAAACGTACTCCTAGTTTTCAGCCTAAACTCATTTAGTTTCTGTGTAGCTTCTATTGCTCAACTGCTTCCTCTCCCTTGCCCATGTGTAAACTGCAGTCCTCGGCTGCCTATCCTGAGCAAAAC
Organism: Nothoprocta perdicaria; assembly: GCF_003342845.1. Classification (NCBI taxonomy): domain Eukaryota; kingdom Metazoa; phylum Chordata; class Aves; order Tinamiformes; family Tinamidae; genus Nothoprocta; species Nothoprocta perdicaria. The sequence continues at coordinate 481,225 of NW_020455620.1, forward strand.
AAATTCTTTCTGTTTCTTTGCAGATAGATGTGGGCTTACCCAGCTTGTGCTCTATGTTCACTGAAGACAGGTCAATTCTGATTTGGAAGCTGTCTGTCCTTGTTTGTGCAGCCTGGTACTCGAGCTAAAGGGCCAAACCTGCTTCAGCAGGAAGCAGTACCATGCTGATGTGACTATTCAGCCTTTGGATCAGGGCTGGCTTGGATCACAGTCACATCTTCAAAAGACAGGTGAATGTGGTCGGTTTTCAGTGTAAACTCTTCTGGTCAGGAATATTGGCTCAGATCCATTTCTTGTGAAAATGTTGCAGAGGTTATAATTTCCCTTGACAACTTAGATATGATGTATGATGGATGATTACAGATTTTTAAAAAATATTAAAAGCAAGAACTTGTATTCCCCTGATGTGAATGTCACTATTAAAAGATATGCAAAATACATCCTTTTTAGCAGAAAATAGAATACATAATAGATACAACAAGCAAAGAACCTCAGCAGCACAGTAAAGACGCCTGCACAGAGAACACAGCACAAACATTTCTTAATAGCCCATATTCCCTAGCCTAAACTACATGGCTGTTTTAACTCATTATTGTGCACAACATCTTGTTCTTCTTTCACCTCAGAAGTGGTGACACAAAAATAATAAACAGGCCTACTGTGTCATTGGAAGGCAGATTTTCTGAACAAATTGTATCATCTCTTGAGACTTCAGTATGCCCTCAGGCATTACACAGGGTAACTGGAAATCATTTTGAAAAGGTAAATTAAATGTGTGTAGCAGCTTAGCGTTCGTATATCCTAAGGCCAAGAGATGTGAAATATTGGAACAGATCTGTCAATAAAGAATGATATCCTCTGGGTTTTTTAGAACAGCTGGGAGTCAACCTGGATGCAGGGAGGAGTTCAGGTGTGCTGGTACAGCAAACTGCACCAGTGAGCTGCTGTCTTGGGGTTTAGCGTTACGCTTTCCTGCCTTCATGATGATGATCTCAAAAGTGACATCTCTAGCTGGCACAATGGGTTACTGCATTGCACCAAATGCTGCACCTGCCTTTGCAGCTGTAATTTCAGCTTCCACTGCAACCTCCATGGGTCCTGGCTGCTGTGTGTGTTCATCCCACGGCTGCCCCTTAAGGAGATATTTATCAATATCATCTGACTGCCATAAAGTACATCCTTTCCAGAAGGACTGTGATGACTCAGCACTGTGCTTTGGAGAATGCACAGAGATGAAAAAATACAAAAGGGGAGACCTTAGAACTTAGACCTTAGACCTTAGAACAGGCAGGTATCCTGTATTGTGGGGGTGCTTCTGGAAGGAGAATTTTTAAGGAGAGAGGAAAAGAATGTTATATGATTCACAAGGTTAATGATGGATGGTTTTCTCCTTTTTTGCTAGAATTTCAGTCTTTCAAAGCGTTCTGCTGTACAAAACTTGTAAGAAAGCTGTATAGGAATGAATGTTTAGCTGTCAACATTTTGGTGTGGACGAGACATCCTTTCCAAATTGATCTCCAATAATCCACTGAAAATATTTGTACTGGTGGCACAGATGTGAATTGTCCTGGTGATAGTGCTGAGTCCAGACTGTGAATTTAATTCATAGTCATAGATTTCAGAAACAATATAGTGATGAGAGCAGTGTAAATCCATAGGAAGATGTAAACTGATTTAAGATGTAAACTTCAACTCATTTAGCGCTATTGTACCCATTTGGAAAAATAACAGAGGGTAGGAAGATTCAAGTGACTGGACATATGGTTGAATAAAATGACATTGATAGATAAACATGTCAATATATTATAAAGCTGTCTTTGTTCCCATATGTTAGACATAAGTTTATTAGTAGCTGGAATAAACAAGAAGTCACCTTGCCTTTGTAAGAAAGCACATTCAGACTGTAATATGAAAAGGCTCTATCTCTTCCTGAAAGATCAGATGTCATCTATCATTAGGAGAGACAGGGAGGAAGACTATCCATGTGTTTTAGCAGCGTAGCTCTTATGGACCTGATAAGAAAGCTGATATTCTGTTTTCACTTAGTCTGTTCATCATGTAAAGTTTTTTTTTTTTAAAGCTGTTGTAAAAAGCCCTAAATTATGACATAAGATAGAACGTTTTACTACTGTAAGAAGTTATTTAGGTGATTCATTGGCTTCTTCTCTCTTTTTTCCTCAGGATTTCTTTTATTGTGATTGATTATAGTGAGAAAATCTCACACCTGGGAACTAAGTCATATTATCAATGGCCACTAATGACTACAGCATTTCTAATGAGTTAGCCAGTAAGCTGAATAGGAAATAGAGTTGGAAATAAGCCAGTCAGACATTACTGGCTAATTTTGTCAATAAGAGTTCACATCTTGGATAGGTGCATCTGATTACTGTTTTGAACTACTATTCCAGAGAGTATAAGCAAACAAGGGAACGATCCTGTAAAGATATTTCAGTTTTTAGCTTCTTATCAGGTTCACTAGTGTTTAAGACAGCTTGTCTTTTCAAGGTGTTTCATTGTAGAATGAAGAGAACTTGGGTGGCTTTCATGTACTAGAATAGAGCTCTAAATGGAGGAGGAAAAAAAAAAAAGTCTTTTGAATTCTGAGTTAACTATGGGGAAGACTTGCCTGTTGCTGAAGATAGGAAGACTGTTTATGCTGTGAAGAGAAGCAAAGGTAAATATCTGATTATTGGATCTTCTTCCAGTGCATTTGGTGGGTGTTTTCTCTATATCTCAAGTTTTCCTCTGCCCTGATATTTATTTATGTTTATGTGGGTGCAGCTGGAGGCAACTCAGCTTATGATCCTAAAGACTATGTGAAAAAATTCAAAACTCTTGGGAAGGTCTAAGTTGGTGCAGACACCCTACGTGGTCCTGTAACCCAGAGATACTATAATCACACTGAATACAGTAGGACTCTGCTGCTGTTCTGCAGCTACATTGCTTCCAGAACATATCTGAGATGTTTGCAAAAGGTTAAGCCTCCTCACGTTAGATAGCTATGTATGTCCCTGGTTGAATGCTGCAAGTCTGCCTGGGAATTGGTTCATGGCACTGCTCTAGACCAGTACAGAGATGGCCTCAACTCACTTGATAAATGTAGATGAGAATTATCTGGCTGATTGTTACCTAAAGAATCCTGTGGGATGGGCAAAAATATTTAAGGGATACATTCTCAAGCTCATTACCTTGGTTATTCATGAACAAAAATTGTTGATGATTTCAGCGCAGAAGACGGAATAAATGGGAATTTATAATAAGATAATAATCTTTAATCACTTAATGAGGGTAGTGAGAACAAGGGGAGAGGTGGTGCATACAGAAAAATATTTTAGGAATTAGTCTTTAAATGCATCTTCCTAATGAAGGGTATCTGAGTAATCATCATGGAGAAACATCTGAGCATGAAAGACAACTGTAACAACCTTCTGTGTACTTGATAGGAATATGTTTGGAAAAGAATTATGGAAAGAGATAATCATTATTGGATTAGTGTGATCTGTGGAGAGGAATTAATAGAAGTAGAAAAAGGGATGACAAGAATTTTCTTTTCTATTCTAACTAAATTCCTATGCTTGGATACAGAGGAATAGATGCTTAGAATAGTGAATACCCAATAAAAGGATTATACTTATTCTTGGAAAAGGTTTTTCTTCATGCTGGGATGCTACTGGAGAAATTAAAGAAACATGGACAAGTAAATCGGACAAAAGCATTTCTTCCCAAGGAATGCAGTATTAGTCTGCTTGATTCCTCTGTCCCCATCAGCTGCATTAGCTCCCAGCTATCTTTTTGCCTGTGGGCATGCTCTAGACTTTTTTTTTTTTTTTTTTTTTTTTTTGAGTTAGTCGTCTTAATTAGTAATCAAGGTACCTAATGTGCAAGAGGGGATCAGATAGTGATTATGAGGGTACAGTGAGGGCTGGCTGCTCTTAAAGCTGAGGACCATATGACCTTGCTGGCCAGAGTCTGTCCCTCCACCCTCACTAACAGAGCAGCTCAGGTCTGGGGGTGCAGCTTGCAGATCATCAGTCAAGTTTGTAGTGGTGAGGCAGGTCCAGGGTCAAGTCAGAAACTCAAGACAGGGTGAAGTCTAATGAGGGTAGGTGTGATCAGACAGTTGTGATGGGAGGGCAGGGCTATGGCAATAGAGCTGGGCCAAGGCTAGGCCAGATGGCTATCCATAGGTCAGGCTCATTGGAGCCTGTGATCAAGCAGGGGTGGAATTGTGGTGGGGCTGGAGCCTAGCACCGTTATGATGTTGTAGGGCCAGCACTGATGGCCTTGGGCTGGACTGAAATGGGGGCCAGCAGCATAAAGGAGGCTGAGGAGTAGGCACAACAGGGCAGGCTGTCAGTGCTCTCAGCTGAGGTAAGGAGGGTAAGGTCACGCAATAATCTCATAAAGATATTAATTAGCAGTTTAGTTGGTATTTGAAGTGAAAAAATAATTATACTACAACATGTTATTACAATCAGTAAAGTTATAGGTGGTCAAGATGCAACACTGCAACACTTATTTATTTATTAGTAGAAAGATGAGAATGAATCGATTGACCCAAACTACACTGCCCTCCGATAGGAGGATATACTCATTATTTGACAGCATAAGCCTGACGGGAATTATTGCTGCTACTGATGATCTGTAAGGGAAGATAACAACCTACTTCCTCTTAAACATCCAAGAGACTGTGTTCTACTCTACCTTCTGCTGCCCTCTGTGTGTCACCTTATCTCCCCCTGCCGAAGTTATCATCACTGAATATCTGCTGCTGCTCTGAAATAATGCCATTTAGTTTCCAGGCAAGGTCAGAGGAGAGCATTACCTTGCAATATGTGCCAGGGTCCACTACTTGCTCCAGAGATTCCTGAGCGCAGACTGACCCAGCTGGCTCCTGGATGCACATCACATAATGATGTTGACAAAGCACATGCCATACTAGCCAGTCCTGATTGTTAAAAAAAGATAATGGTTTCACCTCTGATCTTCAAATCTGTCAGCCAAACCCCATGAGCTACCTGTGTTCTGCCACATTTTTTTAGATGCTTGCATTCGTGACAGGTTGTGTTGTTCAGGCCAATTGGACTGTCACTTTGGGATTGTTTCCTTAAGAGACCAGGAAATCTCATAAGAAAATTCCCAGATGAATCCTACCTTTTGTTTAGACTTTCCGGGTAGCTTTCAGCAGGCCAATCATTTTGTACTTCAGTCTTCATTTATGGGGGGATGAGAAGGGTGGAGTTGGCAATTATTTATCAAACCCTTGCTGAATTCTGATCCTGCCCATGAGAATGTAGGCAACCACCTGAATCTGAATGTGATCTGCTTTGCTTTCAGCAGACATTCACCAAATTATTAAAAAGTGGTAGAAGTAGGATGCAACTCTGCAAGCTCTCAGCTCATTTGTAGTAGCAGTTCAACAGCAAATATTCCTGCTTAAGGGATATGTAAAGAGCAGTGGTGTGTGTAACTTTAAATACTGTAAGCATATACATCATCATATTTTTCATATAATTTTGACAATATTCTCATATAATAAATAACATAGTATACGTATACCAACATAAATACATAACAAAATAACACTCATGCTATTCATAGTAGTTTCATATAATATACACTTTCCTAGGAAAAGAGAAAAATGTCAGGCATGAAAACCTGGTAACTCTCTAAGTTTTCCCTTTTAGCAGTGTGAGGGAATGGGGAAGGCTGCCTGCTCTGCCAAAGAGCATGAGCCAGGAGCCAAGTGCAATGGGCAGGTACCAGAGGAACTGGAAGAGGTAGGAAGTACTAAGAACTTCTTGGAGCCCTTGGACTCTTGGAAAGGAGTTGCAGTTGAAAACATTTGGGAAGGAGAGTTTCATTTTTTAAGACAGTCATTCTAGATATAGTTCTAGAGTGATCAATCAAATCGATCGAATTTCTCTATTATAGTCCGTAGATTGCATGAGATCTGCAAATAACTTGAGTATATGTGTTATAGGGCATCTCTAAAGTAAACTTGGAAAAAATCAGCTGAATGCTCAGGTGCTGATGAGAGATTTATGTTCTGTGCCATGGAGGCTGTGGATGTTAGCTCTGCCTTTCTTTGTACAGTGAAAGTTGCAGTGAAAGGCAAATGTGTATGTCCTTATGATGCAATGTGATGACTTCTTTCTAAAAATGCTCCAAGAATCTTTTTCAGCTTGCTAATTTGATTTCATCTGGTGTTGTGTGAGTAGGAAAATGACCTGTAAGTAGTAGAGCTACCTCAGCTTCTGATCTGAAGCTTAGTTTGTTCCTGCACTAGCTGGGGGTCTTTAAACCATGCTGTATCAGTAGACATGTGATCATGTCCAGGATGCCAGCTAGGAAGTCTGTCTGATCATAAATTTGTCCACGATGTTTCCATAGTTATCCTATTTGTTTCAAGTGGGATATAAATAAATAAATTCTATTTAGCACAAAATATAAATAACTTCATCAGTTACCAATTGTCAGCAAGTAAAGTCCTTGGCTGACTAGCTTCAATTGGCTTCATGAATGCTATTTGTTTTTACGACCCATCTTGCTGCTTCTATCACCAGCTTTTTCCACTGGGATTTTTTTCCCTTGGCAGTTATTGCCATAAGAGCAATATTTATGGATTTCTTTTGTGTTATTAGTCCTCTGTTTCCCAGCTCTTTGTATCTTTTCTCATTGTCTACATACTGTATCTTTATTAATTATATCTTTATTATCTCAGCTATCTTAATTATCTACATTAGTGTCTATTTCAGTCACATATCAGATCTTGTGTGTAGAATAGTAGAATAGTAGAATATTCTACTGTACTTTGAGCAGGACCAAAAAAGTTTAAATCTAAGCTGTTCCCACAGTCCTGTCTTGACTTACAGGGAATATGGTAAGGTATTTATAAGACTGATTTGTTACCTTTTTTTTTTTTTTTTTTTTTTTTCCCCAGCATGCTATTGATGCTGATAATGCTGGAGTCAGTCCCATAGGAAATTCCTCTAACAACAGCAGTCACTGGGACCTTGGAAGTGCCTTTTTCTTTGCTGGAACTGTCATCACAACAATAGGTATGTTTATCTTTTAAAATATAGAGTCACGCAGAATTGGATTAGGAAATAAATTTCCATAAAGTACATCACAAAGAAACAAAGTGGCAGAACTGTATTTCTCTTAATTCTCAAAGGACATAACCCTGGCAGTGAGCCTCTGGGAAAGTATCAGAAAATGTTCATACAGGGTAGAACAACAATGCTGAACTGCAAAATTATTAGCACCTACACCTTCAAACCCTGTTTTTGGTGTAAATGTAGATGATCTTCTTTTTTTCTATGAAAGTCAAGAATTAGTGCCAGATAAAAGAACCTTGATTAGCTATTGGAAATTACAGATTAATTGTGCAGACAGGTAACATTTTTCTGAAGAATATCAGTTTATTTTGGCTCTGAATCTTTATATAATTATTTCTTTTACTACCTGACTCCTTGTAACTGGAAATATACTCACATAAGTATCAAATCTTTTTCAAATTTCTTAGCAAGTACAATCTTGTTTGGAACAGTTCCAGGGAAAAAAAAAATCTGTGCTATTTCAGAATTTGTTTCCATGAAGTACTATCATATTTCTCCTTAGTAGATGTAGGATATACTGGAATGCTTCATTTACTTTTCTGAACCACTCATTTTTGGTAATTTCATTATGCAGGTCCTTGTCATCTGTGTCACATATACATGATGTCCAGTGTACTTAGTCTCTCAGTCTGTGAGGGCTGGCTTTAGGTGTGCGAAGATTTTTATCCTCTGTTCTGTGAACCTGTTCTTTTGAAGATTGTTGAGGCAGTTGGGACTTCAGAAATCAGTCTGAAAGGAAAAGATGATAAACCAATAACGCTGATAATAAGGTTAATCTGTGAACTGTAATACAGTATTCTGGTAAATTTAAGCTCCTGATTATCATTAAGGGATCAGTGATATTATTTGGAAGTCACAGACAAATTGTTGTTTTTTATTTGCATTGCGTTTGAAGATTCTTCCATTTGTTGGTACTGCTACTGTATGAATTCTGTCTGGACATTTGCCATTTTTTTAATTATGACTACTACTGCATGAATTCTGTCTGGATATTTGCCATTTTTTAATTATGCCCAGTACATTTCTTCAGCAAAACACTGAAAGATGGAATAAGGTGCTTTTCCACATTCTGACTGTGATGCATACTCTGGTGACTGTACAGACAAATAATCCAAAAGCACAAAGACTTCATTAAAACGTGAAAATCTGGACTGAAATCTTCAAATTCTTTATGCATTTGAAGCAATAAAAAAATCCTAATTCAGTTATATAAACTTGTTATTATGATGAACCCAAATACTGAAGTTGATGCCTCTGGCTCGAAGTGATTGTATAAGGGCATAGAGCACACACCTTTGTGTGTCTTTCTACACTGTTACACTACCATGTGTTTTTAATACTTACATAAAATTAGGAGGTGGATAGAAAAACATTTCTGAATTAAATGTCCAAGATAGAGGCTTTTAAATTGCTCATTAAAATAAATGCCACTAGCTCTGTATGTTGGCATAGTTTAGGAAGGCACATTCATTGACATCTGCTATTTAAATAATTTATTGAAAAGAGCCTGATATTTGCTTTATATTTTCCATGAATGAGGTATTGCGAATATTGTGGAATAGTATTGTATCTGGGCATGAAAATGCTTTTATTTTATTCCCCAAAGTCCTGCTAGACCTCCTCTTATGCAGACAGACACTCAGCAGACTTTTTTGCCTCAGTCCATAGATCTGTGAAACCTCAATTTTCTTAGACTTTTAGCAGAAACCTGGGCTCACAGATGCAGCCATGAAACAGATTCATTTGGGGAAGGTGGTGCACAGCATCCACATAGTGATTTTACCACCCTGTGCAGAGGGATGTCCCTGTTGCCAGTGTTACAGACTTGAGAAGACTGGAGCCTTAATCCTCAAGGACCCTGGGATTTGCTGTGGATTAAGCAGACACTTTTGTAGATCTCCATCTCCCTGAATGCTCTGGGTTCCCAGGTCATCTCGGCAGGGACTTGCAGAAAGTATAGTTCTACAGACAGCACCTATAGAGAACTAGACCATGTTGTAATTCACTCTCAATTTTCTTAACCTTCAGGACATCCTTGAATTTACATATGACTCTTCCAGGATATGAGATATTTTATAACATTATTACAAACAAGTCTGGCTCACCTTCAAATCGAACAGTCTCTGGTTGGCAGTTAAACAGGACTGCTTCCCTATACAGTGTAAACTGCTCTTCCTAGATGTGTCCTCCTTTCCTCCTCTGTGTGGCTGAGCCTCTCTGACAGATGTTTTTCTGTGGCTTTAAAAGGCAGTGCTTATACATTTGCTTTGCACTGCTCAAAATTCGGCATCCCTGGTAAGTTTAAAAAAACAGAGTATTCTAAATAACAGCTGAGCTGCTGTTTCTGTCTACTCCTTTGGTGGGAAGGTGATACTACCCTAACAATGAATATATATCTCCATATATGTAGTAGCAAGACTGGCTTTGGAAGTCAACCCAGGTTAAAGAGTCCTCATTTTTGCCTGTGTTGCAGTTTACCATCACTACAGTTATTCTAGTCTTCATGTTTACTTTGTAAATAAAATGACCGAAATAAGAACTAAAAGTAACCTTCAAAAAGGAGAAGCAGGGAGAAAAAGGCAAGATGGATTCAAATCTATAGCCAAATTCAATCTATGAAATAAACTTCAGTCAGAATTCATTAATTGCCTCAAGTCATCACAAGCTGTTAAGTCTTTATTGTCTTCAGCACAGCCTATTTTCTCTAGTTCAGATAGGTCTATTTATATGAAACTCACTTATTTTTACTTTATCTATGAGATAAAGTAGAAATCTGTAGAAATCTAGAGTAAAGATTCTTTTAATACATTAGTTATCAGAGGATCTACTGCCTCAGAGTTTCTCTTTTTGGATGATACCTGGTGTTTCCCAATCCCTACATGGAGTCATAAGGCTCGGAATGAAAACCAAATGTGTCCATATGTGCTGTGTCCAGAAGAGATAGTTTTAATTCATGAGATACAGACATGTAATTATCAGTTGGTAGGAATCTGTGACCTGTTGAACAGTCCTGGGTTGCCCTAATAGAAGGGAAAAGGTAGGTATGTACTTGCCTTTATTACAGCAACAAAAATACTAGCTAAATGTAAATGGGTTAAGATGTCCAGAGGGAAAGCTTATGTGCTAAAAAATACTAAAAATAACCAAATATGATCGTTAGACTTTTTTACCTTTAAATCAAAATGGAACTGAATAAGCCAGAAGCAGCCCTTGAGATTTCAAGTAGGGTGAGCGCAGTCTAGTCAGTGCAATGAGGGACTGAGGAAATTATGAGCTAACCACTGAAAATAATCTTGTCAGGTGCATCACACTCCCATCAGGAAGCAATTGGCAGAGCTAAGAGAAGCAGCAACATGGAGGCATCAGGCCAGCACTAAGTGATTTTTGTGCCATGATAAGTCAAGTTAGATTGATTAATCAAGTAGTAACTTTAGTTAGCAAGATGATTCCATGGAAAATATGGGTAACTGAGGCTAAAAATGAATAACTCTAAACCAAATGGGGAAACTTGTGTGGGGAATGACATCATGTGATGGACAGTTTGTGAGGAGGAATTACATGTGGAACAAAGGCATCGTTATAGGACCAACCCATTAGTTTTTCTGAAAAATGATATATAAAATTTGAGACTGACGATGTTTTTTTCTTCTCAGGATATGGGAACATTGCCCCAAGCACTGTCGGAGGCAAAGTGTTCTGCATCTTGTATGCCATCTTTGGCATTCCACTGTTTGGCTTCTTGCTGGCTGGGATTGGAGACCAACTTGGAACCATCTTTGGGAAGGGTATTGCAAGGGTGGAGAAAGTTTTCAGAGTAAGCTTATGGTCAATTTTTCATTTGCATTGTATAACTTGTCTAGCTTTTAAATCTGTTGCTGTAATTTACAGTCCTTTTTAAATACTGGGCAACATTGACATAATTTAGATGATGCTTACCTTCTTCAGAACCCTCTGTGGTTGGTGAAGAGAAATAGGGTTCTCTAGATGGTTATGTGGGGGATATAGAAGAGAATCTGAATTTTCTTCTTGATGATGCTTTATTTTTTAGTGACTGCAAGCTATCTCTTGGGAACAAATCTCCTAAGCTACCTTATAAGGAGTAGATGTAAAACACCCTTCAAAACACTTTAGACTGCTGTTTTGATTTTGTCTCACTGAAAATAGAAAGACGTAGTATAATTTCTGGAGGGCTAAGGATGCAGTGTAGGTTCTGAGTGTACTAGTAACAAAGCCTAAAAGACTTGGAAAGCGAGATTATTGGAATGGATATAAGTTTGGGAAGAGAGATGGCTAAATGATATACTTTTGCTGTGAGAGGACAGATGTTGGAGTACATCTCAGTGGAATTTTCTTCAGGCATTTAGCATTTACACCCCTGTGCCCCATAGGTGTTACAATGGATTGCAGGATGGATTTTCTAGAGTTGAGCAGCTCACATGTAATTTCCCTTAAGGTGGCCAGTGCCCTCCATTTCTGAGTTTGTGTCGCCAGAAGCAATTCTTTTGCAAGCAATGCCACAGAACTGGCAAACGCCACTTTGCTAATTTGCTCATGGTTCACTTCAGGGATTCTCTCTTTGAAGCAGAACTTCTAGAAGTGCCCTGTGTGGTGGTTCCCTTGGAGACGGCTTAAGTAGAGGTAAGTCTTTTCAGGGATGGAGTGGATAAGGAGCTGTCCAAGCTAATTAGTTTAATAGACAGCTATTTCTAAAACATTCCCACAGATGAGAGCAAATTACTTGTAACTGTTTTTTGAAAGGAAATAATTGAGTATTAGATTGGAGTATGAGTGATCTTCTCTTGATTGAGTTACTACGAAGTGTCCCAGACTAGCCTAGCCATTAGGAATATCTCTCAGTAGAAATGTGGAAAAAGATGACTACTGAATTTCAGTGAAATAGCATTTACGCGCCTGAGCTCAGACCACTTGAATAGGTTTTTTTTTTTTTTTTTTTGGGCAACTGCATAGTTCTGTTAAAATGACGTCATGAAAAGGTGGGTAAGGTTGGGTCTGTAAAGATGAAATGGGAAAAATTTACAAATTTATTTTTAAATTAATTTCTTCTTATTTATACCTACTTCAACTCAAAGGAATCTGTAAACCTTCAAGTCTGGTTCCGCCCAAGAAACCTACAGCATGGTAGTTATTACATGAATTTGAGAACAAAGAGATCTTTGATTAATTCTCAGCTGTATTAGATTTTCTGAATGACTTGGGAAAGAGCACTAGTCTGTTAGCCAAAGTATCTGCCAAATACTTTATGAATAAAAAATAATACATATTCTATTTATGATTCATAGATGAGTGTTGTTAATACAATGCACTACAGAGTACAGCCCTTTGGCACATATTAAGAGGTTTGTTTCTTTTCTGGTATTCAAAAGGACTTTCTGCTTTTTCTTCACTTAATGCATTTGTTGTTTATAACAACAAAGAGCATTCCTTTTCCTCCGTGGTATGTTGTCAGCTGCCAAAGCAATTTAGAGATCTGAGGCGTCAAAGTGGTTTAAAGATCTGTGTTGCCCTTGATTAGCCCAGGTAAATATTTATTCATTTCAGTTCTGTAATGATTTTTGAGAGTTTTATACGTCATTTCCTTCAAATATTACTGATAGTAAGGTTCAGCCGACTGAACTTTATATATTCTACAGTTTCCTTTATCTTAGTAACTAGTCTTAATATTCCACATTATATGATTATTTATACAATGACTAACATTATATTAGCACACTATGCATGTATGTTGTTAGCTAGTATAGAATATGGTAATTATATTTTAAATAATTATTAAATTATTATTTTGTTTGTATATTTTTAGATGCCATAAATATTTGTGTCTAATCAGAAAATCCAGAAGTAAGAAGCAATTCTTATTTTAATTCTGAGCTGTGAACAAAATTTAGTTCTATTTGTGACTCTTGCTTCTTACTTTGTAATTGTCTCCAAAGCATATTCAAATACAACATAATTGCGGGAGTAAATCAGAGGAATGGCATTCTCCCCCCCCATAAAAATGGGAGAATAGAAAGCAACTAAAAAGAACAAATATATTCCAAATAGACACTAACAGGACTAAGAAAATGTCAGTATGTCCCTCATGAATCTGCTGGAGTTTTCTGAGAAGTTGCAGTGTGTATCAATGATTTAGTGATAGTGTCTGTTAAATTTTCAGAAAGCTTTTGACAAGCTTTCTCATCAAATACTATAAGGAAATCAAGCTGTGATGAGATAAGTGAGAAGATTTTACGTACCAGTAAGTGGATAAAGGGGAAATGGAGATGAGGAATAGATGGCAGAACTATCTGTGTGATTCCATCAGAGTCCTTGCTAGAATCTTACTACTTTAGTAGAAATGGCCCACAACGAATCACAAAGAGGATGAATATGTAAATGATTGAATTTGCAAATTACATCTCTAGATATTTCAGGATAACTAAAATGATAGTGACTTATATTGAGCTGCAAAAGGTTGATAATATTATAGACAAAATGCGGAATGCAGAAATGCATTTGTATTAGGGTTGAGGAATCTAATTCTAATACATGCACAGAGGGATTTTACTATGAAAATACTCCACAAAACATAGCAGCAGTCAAAAAAATGAAACAGGCTGTTCATAAATGGGTTGAAGATGAAAAGGGAAACCCCATATCACCACTGCACAAATCCACGGTGCACTTGGACAATGAATATCACATGCAGCTCTAATCATCCCATTTCAAAATTCAGAAATAGAAATGTAAAGCAGTGTTAGGATCTGCATGAGCAGTCTTTTTAGCCAAGTCTTTAAGACTACATTAACTAACTGCCCACTAACTAACTGGAGCAGTACAGGTTGTACTCTTGAGAGGGGAGTAGGAGGAAAAAGGCAGAAAATTTTTGGAATTTATATAATATAAAGTTTACATGTGCATATGGCTCAACACTGTTTCTATCTATCTTCAGTTATTTTTTTGTAACTGTACTCTTTATACATTCACTCTTATATCTGTTACATGGCTGGTGTCAGGGCAGGCAAAACTTCCTCACATCCTTACAGCCTTGTTGTCATCTGTATAGGTGGATGGGATCTGAAGGCAACTTGATCTTGCACTGAGCTAAAGTAGTCTACAGGGGAAAGGGGAAAGTGAGATGATGCACTGCAGACTTGAGAGTGCTTCTGAGACCCAGGTTATCAAACATTGTCAAATATCATCAGGAATATGGGAGATGAGAGAGTGACTGAAGGGTGACTGAATAGAATTTTAATCTTTAGCCTAGTGAAGACTTTACTGGCATAGGCAGATATTAGAGACTTCCATAAAATCACGAATCCTATGGAGAAAGTGAGTAGGAAATAATTATTCCCTGCTTCTTGTAACATTGAAATGAGGGGCCTGTCAGCGAAAACACTTCACATTAAATTTTAAAAAGCCTTGAGGAAGTATGCCTCATGCAAAGTCTAAATTAAGCTTTGAAACTCATTGCTATTTGTAGCAATCAGAAGCATACATGGATTAGGAGAGGAATTAGACAATTTCATGGTGATGAATCCATTGAGGGCTTCGCTTCATAAAACAGTAAAACCCAGACATCACCTCTAACAAAAGAAAGCTTTATATTATGTTCACAGAAATGTAGAAAGGAATACCAAAGTAATAACCCCATTTTATTTGCTCTCTTTTATGATCTTTTTTTTTTTTCTAAACTGTTCCTGACTGCCTTTGAAGTTGGACTATTGAGTTGCCCAGACTTTCGGTGTGATCTAGCATGTTCAATATTCTATTACATAGAATGGTCATTTGTTTGGTGGAGCATCACATAGCCAAATAAGAGGGCAGTACAGGTGTGAGTGGTAGTTTTACTTTGGTTAAAAGAGGTGTGATTCTGAATGAAGTAATAGCAGACCATATCCCCTGTGCCCATCTTCACCGAATGGAAACTGTGCCGCAGAGCTGCAGAGCTCTGTTGTCATGCTGTCAAGTCTGTTTGCAATAATGTACCGTTATTTAGTTTCTTACCATTTATATATTTATTTATTTATTTATTTATTTATTTATAGTTCTAAAAGAGAAACAAAAGGCAGATCTAGTTGTTTTCCATGTACCAGGCCTGTCTCACCCAGTTCTTTCCATATAACCTACCTGTAAAGGTACCTACCTACATGGTAAAGCTTGGCATGCAGGGTTCATGGTAGACCTGCAGTAACTTCCTGCCATCTTCTTTGAAGCAGAATTTCACCATTTCAGATGGTTGGGATTTTTGCTTGTTTGCTTGTTTTGAGGCTAGGTAGCAAGCTGTATATGTGCACTGGCAGCTGGGAAGGAGAAGGTGGTTTCCACTTCAGCACAGAGCTCTTCTCAACCAACACATTCCCTTCAGAGGGCTCTTCCTCAGCCCACTGGTGTAACTGTGAGCAGTCACCTCGTGCTGCACAAGGGACAACTTGCCCCTGGCACTGCCCAGTATAGCTGGAAAGAGGAAAGGAGAATTTCTCTCTGAGTTGCTGTGCTAGCGCTCTTCTATTGCCTGAGACCTTTGTAGAACCCAACCAAACCTACATTAATTAGCAGCACAAGTTAGAGCCCAGGGATGCTGCACTTAGCTATTATAGGGATCAGCCCAGGCAGGTATTTTAAGAACAGTTTGAACCTCATAAAAGTGGAGAGACCTCTGATCTTATCAAATATGCACTACTCCCACAGTATTGACAGAATATTTGATCAGAGGAATTGAGCATTCACTACTGTACCTCTTGCAATAAAAATATATTTTTGCCACTATTACAGTGTGTAAATACCAAGGAAAACAACCATACATTTGACTGTGACTGGACAGAGCTGCATATATTTCACTGCAAAATGATGTGTTGTAAAAACAAATGCTTTTTACGTACCTTGTTTGGAATCTTTTCACGTACCTTGTTCCTGGGAAGAATGAACACTGGCTAGAATACAGGGAGTTAATACTAATAATTTCCCAAACCACAAATTGGCAGTTCTGTGGCATCTCTCCTACTTGGACAATCCTGTTTTGTATATTTAAATAAGCATCAGCCGTATCGGAGACACAAAAAAAAGTGTCCCCCACACAAGCCCTCCCTATATACTCACATACTGATCATATTTATATTTACATGTTTTATCTTTAATATTTTCAGACAGAACCTGGCTACCAGTCTATTCTTACATGCATACGAGCATGGTTCTGAGCAAAGGGGTATGTGCAGGGTCACCTGGGTCACAATGTATGCACTAGTCTCCA
The DNA here is from genome assembly GCF_003342845.1 of Nothoprocta perdicaria. Lineage (NCBI taxonomy): Eukaryota > Metazoa > Chordata > Aves > Tinamiformes > Tinamidae > Nothoprocta > Nothoprocta perdicaria. The sequence continues at coordinate 497,590 of NW_020455620.1, forward strand.
GCATTATCTGGGTGCTGGCATCCTCCATCTGACAGCAGCTTTGGACAGGACCTTCAGGAATGGTGCATGAAATAGGCATAGGCATGAAATAGGTATAGCAAGAAAACATATTACTTTGACTTAGTTATGGGGATGCTGTCCAGGTTTCGATATTTCTCTGAAAAAATATTGTCTGCTTAATTTAAAATGCCTACATTTAAGCAATGCTTACAGGTAACTTGCTTCAGCAAAAGTAACTAAAGTGCACCAAATCCTTCCTTGTTTCATGATCCACAATTCTTGGATCATGAAGTGCCAAATATAAGTTATATTTACTTGAGCTAACATCTGACTGGCTGTAGGGTGCATCTTTTAAACTCTGATTTAAGGGTTATTATTACCCTGAAGAATTAAATACAGATTTTGAATTCTCTGAAAGACTTTTCAAACCTTTTGATTTTATTAGCACTATCTGTTGGACCTATAGAGTTTGAGATGCACAGATGCAGCTTCACAGAATGGATCTGGAAGCTCTTGATGTAAGTCTGCCTCTGAGGAGAGCCCCAGGAGGTGTTGCAAGAGCATTCCTGGGGTTGCTGGGAAGAGTAGGCAACAATACTAGAAAGGGAGACCATGTTAAAATTAGGAATAGATAGTAGTTCCAATAGTTCTAATTTAGGAATCAAATCAGTCTTACTAGAGAGATGATAGTATAAAGAGAAAAGGAAAGACTATTGTAAAATGAGGCTTTACAACTATCTAGAATCTAGAGGACGGTATTATCTGGGAATCTCAAGTCAATACATTTCACTAAAAAATTGAAACACATTTGCCCTAAAGTCTATTCCCCAGGCTAATTGTCTGATATTTCTGTAATACCTCTTTTGGTAAATGTTAAGCACTGAGCAATGTAGCTTGGAGATACAAAGTGGTCACTACAGGGCACAGGGTACTGTTTAGCCTGCCTGTGAAACCTTTTAATATCTTTTAATTGCATTTTTTTCTTCTTAATTTACTATTATCAAAGATGCAAACATTTAATAATACTTCTCAGTGGAGTCATTCTTTTGTCAGTGAACTGCAGTGCTGTTAATATTGCAAAGATATTAAAAACAGAATCTTCTACAAAACTGAGCATGATTAATATAAGAATTCTATTTATCACTGCTTAGTTACCTGTCTATATTACGGTAAATTGTAGTAATTAATTTCTCTATTGGAAAGCTAAATTCATTACATTGTTTTCTGGCTGTGGATAGACTACAGCAATTTTAGTATATGACCTCCTATTCCTCAAGGTCCTCTGTTACCTTTAGTGCTTTTCTTGATCTATTTTAGCTTTCTGTAGAGTGCACAGTTTCTACCTCTGTATCAAAACCCAATGCTTCCCAGCTCTCATTCAGTTTGAAACTAACCTTGTACTAGAATGTGCTCTCAGCATGAGCAGGAAGAAGGGAGATATATTTCCAAACAGAATCTGAATCCCAAAATTCTTGTTAAGAAAGTGAATAAAATGGTCCTTTGTTAGGCTTTGAAACTACTTTGGACAGAAACTACTGTTGTAAAGGGTAAATCTAAACCTGCCTGCATCCTCCTAAAATTAGTATTAATCACACAGTCTTTAATTGCAGTGAAGTGCACTGGAAATAAATCTCATGGGTCTCGGCAATTATCTCTCATGAAACCTGAGACAAACAAGAGCCGAAAGCATTGTTAAGAATTTCCTGAGCAGTTGGGTTTCCTACATTCGCTGTGAGAGGCTTAAAAAATGTAATACCTTAGTGGAAACTACTGATTAATGCCAAAGAACATGTGAACTTTTCATGCCTGAAAGTTAAACTGTTTCCTAACTGCTACTGGTGAACGACCTCCTTTTGTTACTGCCTTAAGTTTTGGCCATATTGCTGTGGAAGCTTCTTCTGTGTTCCTAACAGTGCCATGCTGGAATGTCAAGTCCTGTATGCTGGTTCTGACACAGGTTTTGTCATCTCTGGAAAGATGACATATCCTGAAGAAAATATCTGACCTGAGATTGGTAAAGTACTGTTTTGCAATATGGGATATAAAGGAAAAGCAGGAGAGAAGTGAACCTCGAGCACAGAGTCACTGAAAAACATAGGTGACCATTGACCCTCCTCCCAGATGAATACGTCGAGCCATTTTGGTTAGGCTCAAGGCTCTATGATATCCTCTGAAACTGCTGTGATGAACATTAGGAGAAATATCAAAACAGAGTGTGAGGGGAAATGAGGGCTCTTGAAAGGTGACAGAGAGGAGTTACCTCATGAGAGTACCTGCATGTAGGATCTCACTCCAGGCATGAAAACTGTGTTACTTTCTCACATAATAGATGCTCATTCAAGACTACAAACAGGAGAAAAGTAGGGAATTCAGTGTTACATTGCATCTGCTATTTTTTTCTCCAGGTGGAGTTGCTGGTGCTTGTGCTCTATGGGGTCTGCATCCTACCTAGAGTGAAAGTCACTCTCTGTGGGCTAGTTACTTGAGAGAACATTTTGTGGTTGCTTGACTAGTCACAAATAGTGTTTTTCTCTAAAAACACTGCCACGTTACAATCTTTATAGTGTTAATAGCTGTGAGAAATCCCCTAGCACAAACAAAATATGCCTTGGAGGCTGCTACAAGGATTTCTTGCAGAGAAGGAAGTGTGCTATGGTGCTCAAGAAGGGGAAAGGAAAGGCCTCTTAGACCTGTTTTTCCAGACTAAACAGAAATTGATACTTGCAGACCGACAACAGATATTAGGAATCTAGTCTGAAGAATACTTCCCTCCCAGTTCAGAAAAGGTCAATATTTAGCATTTCAAAATCCAGTCCAACAGTTTCTATTCTAACGTCACAAACATTGATGTCGCTACAATCCCAAGCACTATAAAATGTTCTAGAACACAACGTATGAAGGAATGCGGATGTTTTACTACACTTGACATGAAGAAAACAAAACCAAAACATTAAGAACAAAAAATCAACTCAACTCCCCAAAAGAGCTAACAACAGAAATATTGAATTTCTTCACCCTGTAAAAAGAAGATCAATTCTAATACAAAATTGAATTTTCTGTTTCTTGCTAAGTCTTTGATAGTGGCTATTGTACAATAAACAACTAGATCCTTTATTGATCTGGTTATGTTAATTGTATTTTTCATCATGTCTCAGAGCATTTTTTAATTAGACTGAGAGCATATATTCACAAATCGAATAACGTGTTCTAGGAGCCCAGTTATTATGTCATATTTTTCTCTGCCTGATTACAACTACATTTTATATTTTCCTTCAATTGTACTGATGAACAAGGTGAAAACATTGACTCAGCACCGACAAAAATTCGGGTTTCCAGGAATGACAAGACAGAATCCTCCTAGGCAAAAGGAAAAGCTGCCAGTGTGGTGTTCTGTCAGCAGAGCAACCATTATCAACCCTTCCTTGTATTCTTTAGGAGAGGGGTATATAGGTATAACTTTGAAAAGATTTTAAGCCTGGAACAGAAAGGAGCAATATATGTATAACAAATCTGACATCTGAGAGCTATGCCCAAAGTGCCATGTCTGAGCCATGGCCCTAGGTCATCTTTTGTCTGCTCCAGTATATGGAAAAAAACATACATAAATCCCTCTTCACGTTTATTTTTTTCTGCTGAATACAGATCAACTGGAACAGATGTTGGTGGTCATTACTGTTATTTTTGTGGGTTTTTTTTTGGTAGTGTAATGGGCAAGCAGTAGAAGTGAGTTTATATATACTAGGAAACCCAACTTGAGCTTTTCAGAGAGAGGAAAAAAGATTAGAAAGGAAAATATCAAATCTGCAAAATGTCCATGACAGTCTTTCTGTATATTTTCAAAATAGTGTATCAACACTCACATTGTGACTCCTGCAAGATCCACACATAGCTGTGTCCAAAAATAGCATTAGAAAAACCTGCTGCCCTGTGAGAATCTTGCTGCATATTCTATCTGGGACTAGGTGAACACCCTACTGAACTGTGATTTTATGGGGAGAAACAGCAATGTAAGAAAGAGCATCACTTTACTCTGCCTCGTGCCCTGTGTGTCTTGGAAAGTATCTCTATCAAGTTTATAGAAAAGTGTGAGTTTTTACAGCTTTTTTATCTGTTTCCCCTATACTATAGTTAAGAAAGAGAGGATGGATTTTGCATCTTCTGATGCAGCAATAGCAGCATTCTTTGTGAAATGTTAGTATTAAAAAGCACTGAGGCATCAGAGAGCTGGGTAGGCAGAGGATGGGGAGCCTGTTTGTAGCAGAATGGTCCAAACCACTCTCCTTAGCCCATTGAGGTGTCTGAAATGTTATATATATTTACATTTCCTGGAAAAAAATGTACTGAGAATTCTGCTTCTGTGCTTTCTGAGGAGAGTTGCCTTCTTGGGTGTGTGAGGTTCCTAGGTGGGAATAAATCCATTTGGGGTTTATAAGCTGTATCATGTTGGCAAAATGCCCTGAAAGACCCTGTTCTTTAGATGTGCTCAAGATCACATGTAAGAAATAGAACTAATATGTCACTTATTTTGTCTTGTGCTTTGATGTAAAGACTGACTTCCCTCTTGTTAAAATATTATGATCTGGAGGAAGTGATTTAGAAGACAATCTGTTTAATTAGTGCACAGGAAGAGAGAATCTCTTCCAAGAATAGTTGGCAGCATGGAAGAGGGCATGAAGTCAAGAGCAGGCAAAGGAGAAAAAAGAAATGTTAAAGAAATGTGAGTATTCTGCCGAGATCAAGACAGCATGTTGCAAGAAACCACAGGATGCTACTAATAAAAATATAATCATCTAGGCAAAAAGGTAAACAACTCTCTTGGAATTTGGGGGATATTTATCAGGAATTCAGAAAAGACTGAGAAAATCTTTGGAAGACAGAGGAGCCCTATGAGCTCACAGAGAGGCAGCAAATGTTCCAGTGTTATTTTTGGTTGAGCAGCACTGTAGATTGAGGGAGTTTCTGAAAATGAGAGGTGACACTACAAACTCTTGGAATGAGCATATCTGAAATATGGTATACTGTATATATTTCATATGCTATATATGTATAGCAAACTGGTTTAGTTTGAAAAAAATGATTAGAAATATAGCATCTTTTGATGCCACGATTAATATTCTCTTCTTGAAAAAGTCTTCTCCCTTTTTCAAAAGGATAGGAATGACATCTGAGTGTCATCTCTGTTTCCTTAAGAACCTTGTTTGCTATTTTTATTGTCGACAGTCAAGACGAAAAATTGTAACTAACTCTCGAGATAGCTCGAGAGCCATAAAAGAGCCGTAAAAGTTCATTAGCTCATGATCTGTAGGATCAGAGAGAAATAAAAAATGAAAAAAAAAAGGAGAGAAGGATTTTTTTTTCTTTTTAGCTCTTGAAGGTACCACATAAGACCAAAAACCAGGTAAGATTTGAGTAGACATGATAGAAAACAAGCAAAAAGCAAAGTCACAGTCTTTGATAGGAAAAGATGGATAAAAAATAAATTCCATGATAAGGGTCTTTCTGTGAGAATGTCTGTCTTCACCACTTTTGACATTAACTAGAGCAGGCTGACAGTAGTTAATATGAACAAGATGATGCTGTATACAGTAATGTTGCTCTAACCACCTTGTGAGGAAAATCAGTACCTTTATTAGGAAATGTAGATGATCTAGAAACCATCATAGGTTCTTAAATCACAGAAAGCTCTCCATTCTTTACATGTTAGATTCCTCCTTCAGTCTTTTCTAGATGAGCTCCAGTCGGGTTTTTTTCTTCTTAAGGAAGAAAAAAAAAGTAGAAAATATTTCTTCTAATTGTCTTTTCAATTTATTTAAACCACATGAGATAACCTGTCTGCAATTGGTCAGCTATTTTGTTGTCTTAGGTTAGCTCCAGAATGAAAACACTGTTTAAAACAATAAGTTCTTTTACTTTTTGGAATCCTAAATGCAATTCCTGTCTGCTGGTTGAGCAGTTCTTGCCACTTTTTGCTGGAGAGCAGCTTCCACAAGGTTGTTTTAGTTTTATATACTGCAGGAATACAGCATATATTGTCATTCACATGTCTTTCATGGACAGACCCATTCCCCTGAAAACAACTGCATACTTGATGAATCCATTTGGATTACTAACACAGGAGACCAGAGCAGTAATGTAAAACCAGAGAGGAGGAGGGATTCCTACTGCAGCTTTTTATGATTTACTGACTCCATGAAGGGAAAGAATACCTAATCTTATTTATGGCATGCCCGCTTTACTGATATTGTTAGTGTTTTTAGAAGGCTAGTTTCATTTTTTAAGTTGAGCTAACCAAAATTTTAATGAGGAACAAAAACATTCCTTATTCAGAGTTGATACTTTACACATTTCTTATACAATAAGGACTGGATGATAAAAGTGACAGTGTGATGCTCAGTGCCATGAAGCTGAAAACTGATCTTATTGATGCTCTGAGTGAGGTCACAAAAATCACGAAAAGGTAAAATTTCCCTGTGTAGTACACAGAGAGGCAGATGGCTAAAGCAATGATCCAGAATATCCTGCACATTGAATTTGCAGAAACCAAAATCAGTCTTCAAGAAAAGTGTGGGGGTCTTTGCTATGCAATATTGTACCTGGAATTAAAAACCTATTTCAAGGATTTAGGTAGGTGCTTCTGACAAACTAGAGTTAAGAAACCAGTATTGAGGGCATTGACCGCTTTTTGCTGAGACTGCACAGAGTAGATACGTGATTTAACCCTGATTTGCAGGTGTTTGCTATCTTTTGTATAACTACTTGGTTGTTACAGAGCATGGGAGACTTGGGTTCTTCCTAGCCTTGAGAAATCAGAACATACATATCTGGGCAGTTCCTTGTTCTCCTGGATACTAGGCCATGTTGTGTAGGACAGTTCTTTCCCCTCCTGTCAAAACTGGCTAGCTGTTTAGTTGAGAATGCAAACACTCATTAGCTTGCCTGGTGGGCAAGTGATTCTATACCATGGCAGTTAGGCTGCTGGGTTTGGAAAAGGAGAGCGGAAATATCAAAGGTAGGCAAGGTGGCTGTTCCAGTGAAAATGCTATCCTGATAAAAATAAGGTTCTTTTGGGGATGTTATAATTCTTTTATAAAATAGTTAAGACTAGTCTAGTGTGATTTCATATAATTGTTCCAAAACTGGAATGTGAAGGTTGCATTTAGTTATTCCTGAAAATGTGGGCAGCTTGTAAGGATGTTCTCTGTAGGGAAATAGTAATGTTAACTCTGTAAAAAAGAAAAAAAAATGCAAACCATCCTTTTTCTTCATATGTGTTTACTGCAATTAACATATTCCATAAATAGAGCCACTTATGCCATAGCATTTCCTACAAACATTTATTATGGTGTATGTCTTCAAAGTGAGTATCCAGTTCATGTTATAAAAAGATTCCTCTTTCACTGGTATCCTAAATTTCACCTGTCTTTCTTCAGTTAGTAATTCTGCTTTGGTATCTTACTTTCACACTCTTTTCAGTTGCCTGCTGAATTCTGTACTAACTGGTACCACTGGAAGAATAAAAAACAAACATTAGCTATTTTGCTTTTGTATGAATAACTGAGGTACAAAATTGTTACCATTTTTACTTATTAAAAAAAATTTGGATGAATTTATCATTTGTAAACAAGTGGATGTCCTGAACATTTGGTACTGATTTGAATAATGTTCCTTCCACCTCTTGCTTCTATCATGAGGCAAGACTATCCTGACTCATTTGGAAATGCATCTTTAATGTAACTATATGGGGACTGGAAAAAGGATTATTATGCATATCTTTGATAGCAAGGGCTTGGCAGCTCTAAAGCAGTTTTTGTCCAAGGATTCCCAGTAGTATGTTATAGCAGTGCATATGCCTCATAATTTCCAGTGTAGGTAGATGTTTGTCATTTCATTTTTACACATTGGGAAACTGGAGCATTTAGAAGAAGTGATGAAGTCACCTTGGCCAAACTAGTAAACAAACAACAACAAAATCTGGTTAAATACTGGTATGATTGGTCTGCGATTCACTGGGGCAAAGTTCCAATAATCCACTCAAAATAATTTTTTCATTTGTTATTTCCTTTTTCTAGAAAAAACAAGTGAGTCAAACAAAGATCCGGGTGATCTCTACCATCCTCTTCATCCTGGCAGGCTGCATCGTCTTCGTGACCATTCCTGCGGTTATCTTCAAACACATCGAGGGATGGACAGCCTTGGAGTCTATCTACTTTGTGGTTGTCACTCTGACTACTGTTGGCTTTGGTGATTTTGTAGCAGGTGAGCAACTTTGAGGTACTCTGTATGAGAGCCTTGGCTCCTACTATTTCTTCTCTGGTGTAGAGAAGTATATTTTTCAAAATATATTCCAGTAAAACAACATCAGGTGTTTCTGTTGAGGCTAGTGTACAACAACACACAGGACTCCAGGCTAATTTAAGACCTGGGGCTTGCCATCTGCAGAGTGCAACCTTTCAGCATTGTAAATAATGGGAGTTCTGGCACTCCTGGTTATCCTTTATCCTATAATGAATTAAGCATAAGTCAAAAGACTTTCCTATTGAATTCAGGACTTATATTAATCCATGAGGTCTCACTCTGATATTGATTGCTGAAGTACCTTAGCCAAAATGATGAATAGATGGCACTTTCCCAAAGTGGGGCTGAGCTGTAGGACTAGGAAACTGTCTGATGTGATGCAGTGCTTGGCTGCTAAAGCATTTTTTGCCTGAGCTACAACATTTCAGAGGCTGGATTTCCTCACATGACCTTGGCAGAAATTTTGACCTTGCACGTGCCCTTTTAAGGAAAACTCATACAGTATGGAGAGAACTAATGGTGTGTTCATTTCAGGTCTAGGACGAGACTCTCTAAGATTAATACATTACTAACACATGCTATAAATAGCCATCCTGATTGATCACTGAAGAGGGTGTCAGAATTGCTGGCTAGAGAAAAGGAAAGATTTTTTTTCACTGTACAGCTTTGCTAAAAAAAAAAAGATGGTTAAAATAAGCAGAATTTCTTTTCCCATTAGTGCATGACCTCTCTTCCCCATTCCTATTAGCAGTTATAAGTGCATTAAGCTGCCTGAGTTACAATTACTGTACTCTGGCTACATTATGTCACCTTTTTATCCTGAAATATCAGTGGAACTATGCTGATTTATTACAAGTAGAATGTGGCCCATAGCTTGCCATAGTGAGAATGCTTTCACGCTAGTGTTGGAAATATGAGAGACTTTAAAAATAGCAAATGAAACAAGAAGTTATGATTTTTGGTTTTCCTCGATGAATAGTTGTGGACAAGTCTTTTTGTAGACAAGACTCTCTCATCCTCCTTTTTTTGGATACTGTGATAAAGATTATGTCAATTATTGAGTAAAAAATGGCCCTGAACAAAAAGAACTCCAGATATGAAAAAAGTGTCATTTTATGAGTGTTCAAATACAGAACTGAATGTATGACTTTGGTCCATTTCAACCACTTGAAAGTGAAGAGAAGCTCATTGGTATTCTGGCTTTGTGTTATCGTAGGATAGAGTGAAATGAAGATAATTCACAGTCTTTTTCATAAGTATATGGCACTTTAATATTATTTTCTATAATAATATAATTGTACAAAATGAATCAAAGTCTTCTACATCCGACATGATCAGGAGAATGAAATCCACAGCTGGGTGGCCACTAATGATCAGAAATTTTCAAAAATCAAATGGAGGACCTTAAATTAAAAAAGTTCAAAGGTTCTTACAATACAAGTTTCAGGCCAGGTGATCACCAGCAGATACATGTTTTATTGCTGGTTTTGACACACTTTTTCTTCTACTTTTATTTTTTGTCACTTTAATCTCTCCATATCTCTATCCTTTTAACATCAAAGAGATAATACTGTATCGTGTTGGGTTAAGCAGGATCACTGGAGCTATGGTAATTTATTACAGTAGGATATGGCCCATATCTTGCCATAGTAGGAGTGCTTTTGCATTAGCATTGGAAATTCAGTTGTGGATGGAGTCTGGAAAAAAAAATAGAATATGTGATGGGTTGAAAAAAAAATGTAATGTCTCTGTAGGCTGACTACTCCATAAGGCAGACCTAGACAATCTGCTTTATAGCAAACTTCTGCAGGGACGTGTGATCACAACAGCCTCATTGTACCATAGCAACAGCAGCCCCCACCTCCTATTGTTTCACACTCTTGAAGACTGGAAAAAAAAAATGATTCATACAGTGTATGGGGAGAGATTCACATCAAAAACAATATATGGGTCCCTGCCAATACCTGAATGCCTGAGCTCTCATGTAAATGTTCTGTCATTGTAAGTACACTCAATCTGCATAAAATTCATTTTAAAGAGTCATAAGAATGTCTCACATTGCAAAAAAAGCTCAGGGGAAAAATCTCAATTGTGTCACCTGAGCATTTTAATGGAAAAAAAAAAAACTAAAAACCCTTTCAGGCCATAATGAGGCACAGGTTAGTATTGCTTATCCCAGACTGGAGGAAATATTCATTCCTCTGCTTAAGAACAGGCCATGTAGGCCTGTTCTTCTAGCAGACATTTACCCAGATCCCAGCAAGGGTGGTTTTTGAGTTGAGGAATGTGCATGTATGAGGCTGTGCATATGCAGCAGTACAGCTTCTTTGCCTCCTACTCATCTTATACACTCTGATAGGACTTGAGTTTCAAAAGTGAGGTTATGTCTACTTTCTTAAAAAATTCTACTCTCTCCTGTAATATGGTACAGCCTGGATGTTATTACACTTATTTTAGGCCCTTCATAGGCCTAAATATGCTGAGTTGCCAAATGTCCCACACACTTGTGTTATCAGCTCTTCCCAAAATTTGCATAAAAAGCACATAGGATATTTGTAGCTTTGTTTGACCCGTATCTACTCTCAAGCCACTGGTCAGGGAACACATTGCTGTTCAAACAGGCAGAATATTTTTGTTATCGAAGCCTATGTAGGAGTGAATTCCTGTCATATAGCCTAATTTCAGGAGAAAGGAAATTTACTTTTCTCACTCCCCATCAGAGATCTCTAAATCCTGTACTTAGAAGCAAAAAATCTGGAAAAGCCTAAAGGCAGTTCAGAATAAGGAAGACTATCTGTATTATACTTTTTTCTCGGAAATGTGTTCAAGCTGTTACAAGTAGTATCAAGGTAAAAAATTTCTGCAGTATAAACAAAAAAAAGTTTACCGAGTGTTCTGGCAAGTCCAAAAGCAGGAGAGCAATAGTTTCAAAAAAAGGACTTTTGGTAAGTCTAAACTTAAAAAGAGACAATGTTCCTGCCATCTGCCAGGCCTCTAATTTTTAGGAGAACTAGAGTGGCGTTGGCAAGAGTAAAGAAATACCTTAATGAATTTCTCAGAATTGCCAGTATTTTGGCATAATTTTGGCACCTCATGACTCCTAATCATAAGTATATACTTATTTCAGGAGGAAATGCTGACATCCACTATCGGGAATGGTATAAACCCTTAGTGTGGTTCTGGATCCTTGTTGGCCTTGCCTATTTTGCTGCTGTCCTGAGTATGATCGGAGATTGGTTAAGAGTCCTGTCCAAGAAGACAAAAGAAGAGGTATGACTAGCAATTTCTGAGTGGTTTGTCACTTTCTAAGAAAGTTCTAATTTCCTGATTCCTGATTGTCTACTTAAGGTTACTCTTCTGTTTGACAAATACTAAATATTCCCTTTAGTTCACTCCACTGATTACCTGAGTTCTAATCTTCATCTTCTTCACAAAGGGAAGAGAAAAAGCAACTGAAACAAACCTTTGTTGTGACACCTCTGTCAATACTGCTGCATAACACAGAACACATTGGTAGGATTGCAATTAAGGAATACAAACCAGCCTTCACTGAATTTAATTACAAAACTGTAATAAATATTGTAGCTCTTCACTCTAGATGTTGTAGATGCATGGATTTTTAAGATCAGAAAAAAATACTACTGTTACTGTGTGACGTCCTACCTAGTGCAGCAGTTCTTGCTAAGCTCTTTGCAGAGCCTACAAATTCTGCTTATGCTGTAGCATGTCCTTTACTCTTGGAATCAATTGTTTCTGTCCATTATCTGCCTTTAAATCATGCTTTGATATTGAGTTTCTCCTATGTCAGGATATTTGGCTCTGAATAAGGATTTGAAGCCAGCATCTTTTTTTTTGATAAACGTTATTAAAAATAGAAGAACCTGAGTAGATAGCATCAGAGAAAGCATGTGTAAATTCACTCAGAACATAGAATCATAGAATCATAGAATCATAGAATGCCGAAGGTTGGAAGGGACCTCAGAGGTCATCGAGTCCAACCCCCCTGCTCACGCAGGGTCACCTAGAGCACCTGGCACAGGGCTGCATCCAAGCGGGTTTTAAAGATCTCCAAAGAAGGAGACTCCACAACCTCTCTGGGCAGCC
>NW_020455621.1:0-38804 GCF_003342845.1 Nothoprocta perdicaria
GACACACACATTCCCGCCCGGCTACTGGGCGTGTCCAGCGTGGTGGCAATGGACGTATGAGAGAGACCAGGAACGGCAATCACAGCTAGGGTATGGGGACTGAGCCCTACATTGCCATAGCTCTCTTTTTGGCTGTGTGTATACCTAGCCCTGTCCTGTGTTTTCAGTATAGGGYGGCAGCACTCGGCTAAATCACAAATGCAAGGTGCCACAGGGCATGCTGCAGCTGGGCRGGAAGGCCTGACTGGAGACTCTTCCCTCGCTGTCAAAGTCACGGTTAGGCCTCTTTTTAGTGGTGGCCACTGATAGAACTAGAGGGAACAGTCACAAACTGAAGCACCAGAACTTCCACAGGAACTGAGGAAATATTTCCTGATAGTGAGGGTGACAGAGCCCTGGCACAGGCTGCCCAGAGAGGCTGTGGAGTCTCCTTCTCTGGGGATCTTCCAAACCCGCCTGGATGCCGCCCTGTGCCCCGTGCTCTGGGTGTCYCTGCTGGAGCAGGGAGGTTGGACTAGATGATCTCTAGAGGTCCCTTCCAACCTCAACCACTCTGTGATTTTATGATACAGAGGGGGTTAGAAGTGGCGGAGCTACAGAGCAACGACAGTGAGCTCCCAGCCGCGGGAACACGCTGCCGCTGTGCAGGCTGCCAGCGGGACGCTGCCCAGTACCTCCCTGCGCCGGGGCCCGGCGCACCCGGGGCTGCTGCTGCTGCTGCTGCTGCTGCTGCTGCTGCTGCTCACGACGTGCTCTCCCGAAGCCAGGCACGAACCGCAACGCGGCAGCGGGAAGCACGAGGTAAAGGCGCAGACCCCGCTGCAACCGGACTGCGGGGCTCCCAGGTTTAGAAGAGTTAATCTGGAGTTATCACAGGAGCACAGAACGGTTGAGGTTGGAAGGGACCTTCATTGATCCCTTAGTGCAACCCCCCTGCTCCAGCAGGGACAGCCAGGGCACGGGGCGGCATCCAGGCGGGTTGAGAAGGTCTCCAGAGAAGGAGACTCCACATCCTCGCTGGAGCTTTCAGAAGGTTACTCTGGAGTTTCCCAGCACGCTGCCTGCTGGCAGAGCTCAAGGCAAAGGCGAGGGTTCGGTTGGCGCGTTTTCCCGTTCCGAGCCGCCGGTGGGCGCCGTGCCGCGCGCTTCCCGTTTCGCGTTGGGCGGGCGGGCGCAGCCAAAGGCCGCGTTTCCCAGCACGCCCCTTTGAAGGGCAGAGGCTCGGCCCGCAGCCCAGGGGGCGCCGAGGCCGCCTGCCCCTCGCGGCGCCGGGGGCGCCTTCTCAGGCGCTCGGCCCGCTCCCGATCCCGGTCCCAGCTCCGCTCCCGGCGCCACCCGCCGTGACCGGCTGACGGGGCGGGGGCCGGCCCCGCGCCGTGGCCACGCCCAGGGGCGGGGCACACGGCATCTCGACCAATCAGCGGCAGGGTCGCTCCCCCCKCCCCTCACGGAGGCGGCGCGTGCGCACTAGGCAGAGCTCCGTGCGGCGCCGCAGCGCTTCCGGGGTTGTGACCTTCGGCGGAGGGGCCGTTGGAGCCGTTGCGGCCGTCGGAGCGCGGGGCCGGCCGCCCACCTGCGCCTGGCGCCCTGTCCTTGCCTTTTTAACGCGCAGCAAGGATGTCGGCGCCGAACATGGAGGAGAGGAAGGCGTGCTGGGGAGCGCGGGACGAGCTCTGGGAGTGCTTGGACAGGAACAGCGAGGACGCGGCCAAGTGCCGCCACCTGAGGCTGTCCTTTGAGTCGCGGTGTCCGCAGCAGTGGGTGAGTAGCGGCAGCGCCTTTCTGCCCTTGTTGTGCCCAGGCCAAAGCTTGGACTGCAGGGAAAGAGCCTTCCCCAGGGAAAGAAAGAGGGTGCCATGTGTATTTACCGTCCTTATCGTCTAAAGTAGTTAGGAAAAAGGTCTGAAAGAGGCTTGGGAACTACTGCCACTGAAGAAGAAAAGTTAGTGGCTATGGAAGTGAGGTGACATCCAGGGCTTACAGTAGCTTGGCAGCCTAAGGCGCCCATGTGGCATGCTACAGTGCATCCAAATACCATTTTTCATGCAGAATTTCACCSTGTACCTTCTGCTTACCTGCAACTGTTCCATATCCTGTACTTTAGTTTTCAGAGTCCATGCTTACTGTTTTTTAAACATCCATTGCTATTTTATTATGTTAGAGTGCTTTATGTATGTAATATGTACATATTTCTAGGGGTTAGAGGCTGACGATTGCTGTTATAAAAAGATGGAATCTTATTTAAACACAGTGATGAAAGATCCCTGTTWATTTGTCTTACTACGATGCATGAAGCTCCCTTCTTCTGCCAGTTTCTCTTAAACAACACAAGTTATTTCTCTTTTGAAACAGGTTAAATATTTTGACAAAAGAAGAGACTATTTAAAGTACAAAAACAAACTTGAGAAGGAGGGATATTTTCCACCAGAAACAACTGGAAAGTCATAGCTCCTCAGCTTTCAAAGTATATCCACAGAGAGTAAGTGTAAGGAAAAGAGAAGTGACAGAAGCTGCCTGAGCTAAAAAAGGTGATATCTGTAAAAATGCAGGCTGCTGCTGTTGCTGCAGGGTCTCCTGGATCTGCTTGAAGAACATGGTCATGGATGGCTTCATTCCACATGAAGAATGAGTAAAAAAAAAAATGCAGTTTAAGGCTCTTCATCAACCCATGTGTTTGAATGCAGAATCACAGTCAAAAACTGTTTATGGGAATTCATGGATGATTACAGTGTAATGAACTTATTCAAAAGAGTAATAAATGTGGTTTTCAGTAAGTGAGCTACCTTTCCTTAAAATAAATGCCCCTCAAGCCCTTGTGAGAAAGGGTGGCATTACCTGTTACCATTGTTTACCAAATCTTTGAAGATCTTAACTTTGCCATGAAAGGGCAGAGATAATAAGATCTAATATATCCTGTGTGTACAGCAGTCTTAAGTTATATGTTTTGAATACTTATCTATAACTTTGTATTAATCATACAGGTCAATTTTGAATAACCATCTGTACTAGGGCACTTATTTCTTATTTTCACATGATGGTCTATTACATTATATAGTATTTTTAATTGATCTTGGTGTAGGAACTCCACTAAAAATAGAATGACGTTTACAGCAGGATTAATAAATTTCAGTGTGAAGGGCACTTGAAGAAGGTAACTCTTACAACAGGTTAATTTGCAAAATTCTATATAATTACTACAGCTAGATGCTGTTGGTATTAAGGACTTTGCTGTGACTCCAACTGTCTTGATTGCAGTTATCTCAAGACCCCAGTTTCAAGCRTGGTTGTCTCAACCTAAGCAAGCACTGTTAAAATACTGTGTTCGTGGTTGAGTYGTTCATGGGACTTTGCTGATTTTCTAATAACAGAAAATCACACACCACATGCAATATAAATAGTATTTATTACTGATGCAACAGTTACATTTAATGAGGTAAAGTATTAAGGCATTGAAAAAAAATCTGAACTACAGAGAGTACAACATGCACAAGTTCAGTATCCTCGTTCACCCTGAGTCGTTTCCTATCCAAAATTCCATGGTTTAGCACCATAAGAACACCTGTCCTTCCCACCCCTCTTCCGGCTGTACTATAAGGCACAAAGCTCGGCAGTCATTTCTGTTGTCTTTGCTTGATCACTTGTTGCCTTGTGTACTCCCAGATGAGCAGAGCTCCACTTACATGGACATTCAGTGACCGGATAATGCCCTGCTGAGGAATTTCCACACAGACATCCAGGTGGTGAATCAGGTTTGCTGGGATTCCTTCATGTTCGTTACTAATAAAGGAGAAACAATAACTTAAGCCTGTGAAAAGAAAGGTGCTCCAGAAAAAAGAAAGATGCAGAAGGCACAACAGCAACCAGGAACCATTCAGAAAATACAGACCTATCTGCACTCCCTATAACTGATAGGATTTTTTTTTTAAGCAGCATTGTAAATGCTATCCCTCCTTGTAACAAGTTATACATTACTGCAACAGGCAAAAAAAAAAAAATAGCGCATGGGGAGCCTAAAAAAGCTTTGTACATGATCCAGCTTTTCATCTCRAAAGCCAAAGCCAAACCATAATTCAAGGAAAAGCGGCTTTATCTGAAATTTGAAACTTAGGGTAAGAAAGTAAGAAACTTAGGGTAAGAAGAAAGTAAGAAAACTTAGGGTAAGAAGAACCTCTAGGGAGTTTCCAACTACCAAAAATAAGGTCACGGAAAACAAACTGCTGAATTATATTACTAGCAACTATTGTATGCAAAATACTGCTATACAGTATTAACTGCACTTTCTAAAACAAAGGTGTAATTCTGTAGCTTGGGTGTCCTGGGGCAGGCGCACAATGTCCTTCACTCGGAAGCCTGGAGATCCCTTGCTGCTCTTGCTGCCCTTGCCTCTAGGATTTTATTTCTCTGTCCAGGAAATGCGCATCAGCTAGGTGCTGCTTGCACTCGAGATTAATTAGGCAGTTCCAAGCTGGAGGTGCAGAAATCAAGTAATTATTTCAGCACTGTTTTTTCACAACATTCACACTTCTACAATGTATGGAAACTATCCATAGAGCAAAGTAAGTGACTGTAAGTGAAATGACCCAGGGCATGAGGCTGTTGCCACAGGAGTTCGCTCGGCCTGTGATGTGGTCTTGGTACCACGGGATCCCAGACTGGCCAAAGCATCAACTGCAAAGGTGCTCACTCTGAAGAGGGGAGTACATCAGAAGACACAAAAGATTTCTAGTAACTGAAATCAGTTAGAAGAACACAAAATTATTATTGAAGTGGGGAAAATTAATTTTTGGAGACAAGTAGAAAAACAGAGGAACTTCTGCCCACTTTGTCCTGAAAAGATAAGTCCTTCTTCCTGATCTCACTTACTACCTCAGCAATTCACAACTGCTTTCAGGCTTGAAGGCACTTGCCAAACTTGCTGTTTTTTTCAGTGCCTTCCTCCTGTATTTGTAAGGCTTCTCCCAGCACCTGTGCTCCTCCTCCTCCTCCTTCCCCATCCACAGAGGGAAGAGCAAGGCACAGAGGCAGCCTCTCGGCAGCACACACAGGTCCCCATACTGTTCACATGGGTAGATGATACCTTTGCCACAGCTGGAGAACCAGAATCCACGGTGCTGCTATCTCCACTCACAAGGAAGGAGTTCATGTGTACAGACAGTCATCAGGAAGAGAGGAAAATACCACCCAGACACCAACACCTCCCATGCCTTACTACAGAAAGCCCAGCGCTTTCCTGACACCCCAGTCCTTCCCAGTTCTGCCTCTGCCAGSGCCACATGGTTTTCATAGAACTAAACTGCTGACTAGTAGAAGGTGCTGCTGGATGAACTGAGAGGTAGACCTACCTAAAAAATGCAAAAGAGAGAAAAAAAAAAAGAAAAGGAGATCTTACCCCAGCAATAACAGAGACTTCTCTGGGAAGCAATATTCTGTAAGATCAAAACTTTTTGCTGTCTGCTCCACACCTATGATAGTGTAGCCTTCTGTCTTTTTCTGCTGTAAATAATCAACAAGCTGAGCTGGTTTCACCTGGGCATCAAGTGGAAAGAAAAATACATAAATAGTTAAAATACTGATATTTGTAATCTTCTAAACTTATTGTAAAAATTGATGTTACATAGACTCTTTTAGATGATCACTTTTTATCCTCAAATACTGTGCCCATACACATGGCCACCATTTTAACTTTATTCAGCAGCAGCACAAAAGATWTCTATAGGTAGATAATGCCAGAAAAAATTATTCCACAAATAAAATGAACTAAGACACTTAGTTAATTCTGACAGCTACAAACCTTAACCAGYATATCTGAATATAAAAGAATTACTCTTGCACAAGGACAGGATGACAAATTCTTATTTAAATTGATACCCTTTCCTGAAACAATATAATGATTAGCCAAAACTGATGACTTACCTTACAAGCCTCTTCTACAACTGTAACATCACAACTTTAAGAGAAGAATTTTGAAGTATTTCCTTTGTCCTAATCTCTAAATTGCCTATTTATATTAGATGCCAGTTTGGTCATGCAGCAGAAATTCTGTCATCAGTACAGTTCTCAGTAGAGATCGGTTATGCAGACTTCTAGGTATAAGGACATATATGTGTCTRCTGGCATTCTATGCTACAGGCAAGATACAGTATAGCTATACTGTTCTGAAAACAAATCCTAATATGCTGAAAATTAGTGCTGTTTAAAAAAATGAACATTTTGCACTGAAATTTTCAGATGACTTGCCAAAGTCAGCCTTAAAAAACAGGTTATAAAATATAATCACCATTCTACAGAAAGCTAAAGATATAGGCTGAGACCATTGTTTTGGTAAGATAAGATACTAGATTAAGATAATATATAAAAGATTAGTACAAATTAGTTTCAGGCAAACTCAAGTGTTTATCCTTACTAAGTTAGCAAAAAGCAGCAAACCAAGATAAACAGTTGAAGCATTGTCCAAGTTTTGTAAGCGAACATTAAATTCCAATGCACCACTATAAAACAGCTAGCTGTAACAACTGCAATTCACATACGCCAGTTAATTACAACAGCATGAAAATAAAAGTAATTTTTAAACTCTTTATTACCAAGTTGACCCAACAACAAATGCTGGGTATCTGGGAATAATTAACAAAGATAACAGTGGGAGCATCCATGAAATTAAGGGCTCATTTTTATAAGGGGAAAAGAAGGAGACTGCAAACCACACATCTGATTAACTGAAGAGGAGGAGTACACTCTCAAGCTGCTAAAGCCTGCTTGCACTTACCTCAATAATGGGGAGCCACTGCTCTGCAGAAACACTAAGGTGCTGAAACTGCTTGTCCTGTAGATAATGAAGGCTGCCGACAACCAGCGCAGATGCCCCAAATATTTCACTTGTGCGACATAAACCTATCAAAGGAAGAAATAAAGTGACTGTCGTATAGAAAATAAAAACATCAAGCTAGAGTATCTCAGCAAGTGGGAAAGGACAAAAATCTGAGAGAACAAAAGTCTATTATGTTAGCCACCTGATTTTAATCAGCAAATTCAGGTGCTTTTATCTCTCTTCCAAGTCAATTCTTTTACATAACAAGAAAATAAAACTTTTTTTTTTTGTAGCATATCAGAAAGATAAAAAAATTTAAAAGCACTGCTTGATTCATATGCCTGTGGAACATTATTATAAATTGACAGAACCAAGTAACGGGTTAGCACACGAGCTTGGGCGGACACTCCCAGAGCAGCTTGCAAGATGTGAATGCAGCAGCAGGTASCTGCGAGGCTGCAGAGAGCGCTGCAGCGCAGCACTGCGGCGCAGACAGCACCAGCCCCGGGGCTGCCTCCTGCTCGGCAGCTTCACTGCAGTCAGTGCAGTGCCGGCAGCAGCAAGGCACTCGGCCGTGGAGTGTCTGCAGGATCTGTTCTGCCTGTCACAGCTTGCACAGTACCGTGCAGCAGTGCTTTAAACCAGAAACGGGCACTTGTTTGTCATTTTAACAGTCATGAGAAACAGTAGCGTGTTTAGAAGACTGTTTTTGATTGTTACAGTAAAAAAAATTGGCAAGAGCAAATTATTTGCCCTTAACCATCCACACAATTGAAAGAAATTCACCTGTCACAAAGAATCCATAGGCAGAAACTGAGCTTCATTTACAGCAAATTTCTGTTTAACTCATACTATGTGTATTTTTTTATTTTAATAAGTATAAACAATCTTTTCCTCTTTCTCTTTTAAATTTCTTTTGAAATTTCTTTTGAAGAACTTCAAAAAAATTAAAATTATAAATTAAAAAAGTAAAATTTCTTTGGAAGAAYTTCCTGTAAAATAATAACCTATTTCTCAACAAAGAGAAGTTAAAAAACATCCATTCAACCTTACCTCCTAAATTGGTAGGTTTATCAATAAGCGAAGCCACTACAATCAGGCTGCTGTTTGATTTACCAAGTTTAGTGGCACGATCTTGAAATACCAGCTCCAGGTCTAAATTAGGAGTACTATTTTTCCAGGGTATGATCTTCTTCTGAACATCTGTCCATTCTGTCTGGCTGTTTGTGTCAACCACATTGGAACCTATGAAAATAAGTACTAGTCATCTGGATGCACAAGKGGCAGTCAATCTATTGCTTAGGCAAATATCAGTATTCAAGTGATATTACTGTAAAAAGAATCATCTTCTGATGTTTTATGACACATACTCTGCTCTTGTAGCTACACTGATACCATATTTCTCTTCAGCCAGTATCACAGGATCATGTTCATGCAAATATCATATTTAGTACAGAAATGTACTGAAACTACCAAAACCAAGTAACTCTATTTTAATATTTATTAGGTATATTTTACCCATGTCTTGCTGAGACCAGTCACTTGGTTTTAGATCAAGAAGTTCAGCTCGAGAATGGTACCACTGAAATGTTGGTGGCAAAGGAATGTCTGTAAATCTGTCAAATTTACACAGCGGGATCCATTCATCTTCGGGAAGTTCTGAAAGGCGGGGAAGAGTGTAAAATATGGTCTGAAACGTAACACAGCGTTATTAGCAAAGTATTACAAAAGAAAGCATGACACACAAAATTTACTACTGCACATCTTTTAGCTGTTATGCTGTTTTTTTTATACTGTTTTCTTGTTAGAAGATACTATTTACTCATGTGTATCTCAGTATTCACCACTTCACATTCAGTATTATTATCCCAAACTGTAATAATACTATTCTCTAGTGAGAGATTTTTAAGAAGTTTTCTCAAAATCTGCAGTACTGAATAATCACTTGTATACTTTTCAGCATAGTGGCTCTGTCCAAAAGCACCATGCATGATGCATTTGAGTTTTGGCATGCCTTTATAAACTTGTAGCAAACACTGCTGTTTGACTTAATGTCAAGAGAATATCATCARAGCAAAATTCATCTTCATAAACCATATCTAATCATAAACCACAACTAACCACAACCAATCAACAGGGAAGGATCCATGCACAAAGGGAAAGGCTGAGTAAGATGAAAAGTTTAAAACCCAGATTTCGTGGTTATCCTTCTGAGATACACTCTAAATATAGTTAAATTCTTATRAAATACAAATTCTGTTTTTCCTTTCTCCTTTTCAAGATTTTCACTTCCAAATGTTGCCAATTGTCTCCAGTACGTTCAATTCTTCACTAAAATAGTTGACAAAACCTAAGTTTTCAAATAAAGAAATGGTTTTTTTAAACTGAGAAAAGGCATGGCCTATGCCAGAGCATGTGCATTCCTTTTCACATTGAAGTTTCTCTTCTATTTTCAGTCTCATTTCTATTTCTATATCTCATTTTTATTTGCACATTTTTATCTTGGTGCTTACTTAACTTTCAGTTATTTAAGATACAGCAAAAGGTGTAGCTGAAAATTGTAKAAGTTACATAACTAATATAACTAATTACATAAGTTACATACCTGTCCTTGGTTCACGTTAAGCAACAGTTCAGTTAAACAACATTAAATCACTTAGAAACTCATGGGTTGGGTTATTYGAAATAGCATACTAAACTATAGCTTACCAAATAGCTTACTAAACATAAAATCAATAAATTAACTCATACCTGCCTGTCCCACAGACATGGGCRTATTCATCCCATATATCTTTCTCAGGTGACCCTGTTTTCTTTTTTTAACACGACCKTAACCTGAGAATTAAGCTCCAGTCTTAGTTTGAAATCCATGACATTTTCTGAAGCCATTCTTCAGAGTTTAAATTAATACCTGTTGATCATTGTTCATCCCACACAGGAACACATACAGAAAGTTGCAAATATATCTGAAAATACATGAATGAGTATCTTTTGAACTTGCCTCTAGACTGTAATCCTCAACAGGATGAAATGTTGCAAAGAAGAAGTGATCTTGGATTCGCTGCCAGTTCCTTCTAGCATTTCTGTAATTCCAAAAATYAATGTAGGATGTAACAAAAATTCAACATATTGGACTTTTGTAATTGTCAAATTACAATACAGTTATCTGATTTTATTTACTGAATGGGAAATGCAGAAAAGACTACTTTAATAAGTGAGGTCATTTTAAAAACACACCATTCAGGGAAAGTCTTATTTTTGTTTCAGTGTCACAACACATCTTAAATGCTCTTACTAARARAAAAAAAAATTCACAGAAACAGGGTCCCAACTGGTTCCTCCAAGAAACCACATCCTCTGCAGTCCATGATTCAAGTGACCRTTTTGAAGCTATTGAAGCTATCAAACAAAACAAACAAAAAAATAGTTTCCTTCCCAGAGGCTGGTTTCTATCCTATACCCTGACAAACTAACTTGTGTGACTAAGCAGGGAACTAGACCAGGGTTACCTCTCTTTTTGCCTGGTAATTTTCCAGGAAAGACCACTCTGTCAGTAGCAGCTCCGTTTTATATTAGCTTACAAAATTTGTCAGAAATTCTCAAAAAGTATTTACTTTATTGTCATTCCCCAAAAAGCACTGGATAAAAAGAAAGAGCATACTTAACTGACATTTTTTTTACCCCCATCCTTTAACTATGATATCATACTAAAWTTTTTAAGCAATGCGTAACTTAGAAGTCACTGCTATTCTTCTTTACAAAGCTAAAAAGTGAAACTTTTCTGAAAGATAAAGTGATTTTTAACATAATGTTATCATGAGTATTTTGTAAACATGTCACTAACAAACTACACACAATTAGACACAGAACAAATTAATATTTGTGTTCTCAGTTTCTGAGGACAGCGCTTGAAGAGTAATGAAATTCTGCTTCYCAAGCGACTAAGCTCACCTTTGTCGTGCTCCTGACAGATTCAACAACATAACCCATTCGTATTCACAGGCAGTAAGTAATAAAGAACTTTCTCTTGTGACAAAAGCTAAACAAAGGTCAGAACAGAAGATGGCTCCCAGCACATGTTTTTTTTCGTTTTTTTTTTTTTTTTTCTGATGATTAGGACGCCAACTTCCAAGTCTTATTTCTTTTTAAATGAAACAAAACCACAGAAATTATGAGGTACTATTTTGGAAGATTAAACTTGCTGCAAATGGCTCAGAAAAACAATCTTAAACTGCAAGTCAAAAGAATGTTACTAACCCTGTGCCATGCATATTTTCTACTTGTTGAAGGCTGGATTCAATAGCTGGTGTCAGAGCTTCAAAGTCTTCCACGTGCAACATTTTGCACATACCCCAGATTTTTCTAAGGGCAATTAATGCATAAAGTCGAACACTGAAATTGTGGTTGAAACACCACTGCAGAACAACCACGAGGGCTTTCTTCAAAGCTGGCTTCTACAAAAAAAAAAAAAAAAAAAAAACTTTCCTCAAAAAACAGAAAAAACAGCCTTTCAGAAAGTCCAAAGCTGTGACAGTATTTATGGGCATATAAAGCTTCAAATATGCCCTTCATTTCCTTCAGTCACTATTTAGCTCACAAGTGTATGAAGCTACAAGCCCCACTTGTGCTGTTTTGAAAACATATTTATTTGCTTTGAAATTTGGTGTTCTGCATACAGAGAAAATTTTATTTACATCTGATTTTCTACCACTTAGGAAGCTGGTCTTCCAAATTATGCAAGCAATCACCAAAATTAACAGAAGTCTGGATTGCTATGGATCTATAGCAGTTAGTTACACATAGTATCTGAGTGTATTTTATCCTCTATTTTGAAATGTAGTTTAAAAAAAAAAAAGAAAGAGGAGGGAAGGGCCTCCTGAATAAAAAAAATATATAAAGAAATGTATCATGGAGTAGCTGTTTCCAAAGAACACTATCTGGGTCCAATTTCATGAGTAATGTGAACAGGAGGAAAAAAAAAGATGGAAGCACCAACATGTTCAGATATTTTGGAATAGCTATTGTAGGAAAAAACACATGTACACCCAGATCTAATATATTCCAAACATCTGCCACTTACATAATTTTCACTGAGTCAAATAGGAAACAGAAGTGGCAGGAAAAGTCATCTTTCCATAGCAAGAGACGGAGTATTTTTGTAAGAATACATAAGTAATAAAAAGGCCCGTAAGACTAGACTGGAAAAAGGATTTTTATTTCCAAAATCCATGCAGAGCATAATTGAATAAAAAAACATTTCTAGTCAGACTTACCTTCTCGGAGTTATTTTGAATAATGATATCAAAGTGTGATAAAACTGACAAAAATGTGCAGATGCTTGTTTTAAGCTTTTCCTCATCCTGAAGTAAAAGAGAATAAACCAAAGATGATACAAATATAGTTGGTTTTTTGTACTCCACATGCTTTTAGAATGTGTTATGCAATACCTGCATTATGTATCAAGACTTACTTGTAAGATCATAAGTGTTTCCACAGAAAAAAAAATATATTTTAGTATAAGATCACACATTTCCCAAACACATTATTTGCTTTTTATTAACACATAATCAGAATGAGGTATACAACAGTGTAACAGAGATAAAACTAAATTTAAAGTTACCCATTTTCCTTCTACCTGCCCTTCCCGTCCCTAACCTYCCTGAAAAACATCTCACAACCAAAGAAACAAAGACATCTTTCTCCCACACCAGCAAACAAGCAAGGTGGGAAAATCTATTTTATTATCTTACTCACTCAACTTTCCTGCAATAATTCTGTAAAAGAAAGACTAACAAATTCTGTGCTTATGGTGCACTCAACCTGGACAGGAACTTATTTCCCTACACTTCTGTTCTAGTACTTTTTTATTCTATTATATTATCTCACCAAAAAAAAAAAACCAAAACAAAATCAAATCCACTGATACGAACATGGAGGGAATATTGGTCAAATATTCCCTAAATAGTTGTCAAATTCAAATTAGAGAGCTGGATCACACTGTCACAGGATTTCAACCAGATGAATTTTTAGATTAAAAGTTAGATTACATATCAAAGGACATGAAACCCCGCTGCGTTATTACAATTCAGATTAAGTTGCTGGGCATAAGCAYACCTTCCAAAAGCATGTTCTATCAACCACTAATCTTCACTGTTAAAAATCTGTACTATATGTAAATTAATCTGACTTTATCTTTCAGTGATTGATCTGTATACATCTTTCTCTGCTTACTAAGCTTTTTTTCTGCAAAGATTTTTTTTGTACATTGTAATCGTTTCAAAGCCAAAGTTCTCAACCTCTTAAGCAAAGGTTTTCTTCAATCCTTTGAAAAGGATCTCCAAAAATTTTTCATGTTCTCACTTTTTCATACGCTTATAAAAACTAGAGAATAGTCCGGTCTTAACAATGCTGTATTGAAGGAAACAGTTTCCACAGTCCTGTTTAGAATTTGCTTCTATTTATAGGTAGTTTTTATTAATTATTTTAATTTTARTTTTATTAATTTTATTAATCCTTGCCTCAGAGCATTATACCGCACGCTAAAGTTCAGGTGAGTTTTCAGTGTGTCCCTGAAAGTCCTTTTCAGAGTCAGCTTTCCAGGATACCTTCTTAAGCTGACCTGGATGCCTCTTCCCTGAATCCACAGGTTTTCTGCTCCCTGTGTTAGGGCACTACACTTGAAGGAGCTTGGACTTACCAGCATGAGGTCTCTGCAACTCAACAGATGGCCCTCAAGTAAGAAATGCTTGGAAGGAACCCTGAAACTATGAAGCTACATCCTTTATAGCACTTCTCATCAATTCAGATAGACACTGAAAACCCTTTATGTGCACTTAAATTATAAATTTTACTAGAAGGGATGGATTTTTCCCTTGTGCAGAGAACAAAATAGAACACGCATCACTAGCAAGGAAGGATTTCCCATAGGACAGCTCTAAATACCCACTCTGGTTTTGGGCAAAAGCATGTATAAATACAAGAATTTTTCTTGTTTATTCTTGTCCCACTGTTTGGTTTTCAAAGGCAGCTACAGTATTAACGAGGCTACCAGATAAGTAAGAAGGCATCTACTATTTTCTATTATGGGCAGTAAGGCAGAGGCACTATTGCAAGTCTTTCTYTGTGCTAAGGGAGATGCAAGCACACCCATACAGCCTCCTCAGGTTGAAAGTACAGTGCTAACCAAGAAATTCAACCTCATGAATATAGACTGCGTATACYTACAGTTCAAGCCTTACAGGCAATTACTCAGAAAAGAATCCCAGACATGAAAAATGCTACGACATCGCAGATCTCCTCAGTGATTTTGAATACCTCCCCAGACTCTAGATCTGAGTTGTCTCCATTATCACACAGCTCTAGTGTGTGCATAGTGATACACTAGAAACAGAAATGTCTTAACTAGACATTTCCATGTCTTCATGTAGGAGAATCAAAAACACGTAAATTGCTTGTTCCAAACCCACTTCCAAGCAAAAGCAACATTGCAGTCTTTGAGTACTCAAAACCTAGAGTGTCAAAAGTAAACTGAATACAAGAAAAACAATGCTGGGACAACAAACTGTGTCTTCTCGTTTCATTCAAACTACTCCTTAAGTGAATGCCGAAGTTCTTACTTACGTAGCAAAAGCAATCCCAGAACTTTGCAAGAAAGTGGGGGTATTTATGTAGACTCAAGATGATAATCCATTCTATGAAGTATTTCACAGATGCCTGATTGTTACCAAATCCAGCTTGAAAAACCTTACTAAGGTTTTCACACAAAAAAGTCTGAGAAAACAAAATTAGATAATCTTTCAGCATATTTTTACAGTAATTTCAATGAATAAAAGTAAATTCTAAATAAAAACATATCCTTTAYGTGATACTAGAAATAATTGAGCCAAAACATTTTACAATCACCTAATTTCTGTATTTAGCACCCTATATGAATGCAGGTAGTATTTTGGGGCATGTATTTACACAGCATGTAAAAAGGGTSTAAAGGCAGCTGGGATCAGACCGTAAAATGTTACAGAATTCTTACTACAGCATAGGGAAGTTAGGGCACACGTTAGAAACAGGGTACACACAGTTTTCTATGATATTATTACATATTATATTACATAGTCAGTCTAGTATCTTAGCAGAACAGAAAATCTCAACAGAATCTCAACAGAAAAGCTAGCATCCTATAATCCACAATTCAAGGAACCAATGGAAATGTATAAAGTTCTTGCAGCCTAGAGTCACACACACGTAAAAAAACAGATGTAATTATTCAGAGGAAAGAAATAAAAAAGGTGCAATACCTGGTCAAGCTTTGGAAGAAGAACTACAAGTGTCTGCCATATCCGATTTTTGATTCTATGCTGTAGGGAGTTTGCATAATAACGTGTTCGAGATCTGGATACCTGCTCATCCTAGGAAGCAATTCAAAGGTTTATCACCCAGCCCTCACAACCTGAAGAACTGAAAATACAATACACTCTACTGACAAGGTAGCATCTACTGCATAGCTGGTATTGGTTAGGCAAAAGATATTTCATTCATGGATTTGGAATAAAATTTTGAAGGTTGTTCAGGAGTGCTGAACATTATCAAAATAGACAATTCTGTATGTTTTTATGTAAAATTTATACTTAATATTTTTTACTTAATGTAAAAACACAGCAGAAAGTTGAAGAATTGACTCAAGAGCACAGCACCTGCTCTACATGAACAATTAAATAATACCGTATAAATTGCAGCATGAATTTGTCAAGCAATATTAAACACACAAACTACCATTACTAATATAAAACAAGCACTAAAGATCCTAATTGAAGAGATGAGTACACAAATGAAGACCTTTCTACTTCAATGTCTACACACAAAAAGCAAGTTCAGCACAGGTAATGGAATGCATTACATGTGCTTATAATGGCAGCTTTGAGAGAGCAACTGGTACTGTGCAATAAAGAGATGCTTATATGAAAGAAAACAGATGACACAAATAAGCTTTTAAAGGATTTAGAATTCATGTTCTTCATTGACTTTAGATCTCCCCTGTTTAAGCCTCCAAAATATATGACTAACAAAACCCTTGTTTTTTTTTTTTAAAAAAAAAGAAATTTGTGGTACAGTTCCTTATTAATAGTAAAATGTGAATATATTTTATTTTTACATGTTTAATCTTCTTCTTTAGAAATCCATTTTTAAATTACATTTCTAAATTAAAATGGAAATTCTAATTTCCATTTCTAAATTCCATTGCATAAACAGGATTTCCACTGGAAATTCATTKTATGTCTTGATCAGTCTTACAACATAAATAATAACCATTTTTCTTCAATAGGTACCTAGCAGGAGGACTGAATAAAGTCCAGCTCAGTCCTTGAATTCTGGTTTTATCCTACCAGGATGATTTCTGGGCATGGGTGATAATTCGGATGCAGGTRTACAAATTTACTGCTAGTTTTACACTAATGTCAATGTTTAAGTAGCATTTATTAAAAGAATTTTATTAAAAGAAAGGAAAATCAGTACCTAACCTTATTTCACTAATCTCATTTATAAGGCCCTCTGCAGAAATCACCTTCAATAGCTTTCTCCATTGAAAAGGTACATTGCAAGTGTTAAGTGAAAATCAATGTTTCTAATAGCCTGAATGCATTCATTTCTCCTGTTTGGATAATGATTAGTGGAAACCGGAATATCCACTAAACACTGAAGAGTAAATTTTAAACAGACAATTCTAACCACTTCACTTTTTACCAAATTAACTCCTGTCTCATACTAAGGTAGTGTTTTACTGGGGAAATCTAGACAGGCTATATAAATAACCGACAAGGCTATAYAACCAACTGTCAACAATACCTTTCAAAAACAAATATTTAGTATTTCAATAGCTATATTAACATTAAATTTATTTTCCAAAAAATTTGTTTACTTTATCAAGTAGTTTGATGGCAATGTCTTCCATAAACATCTTGTGCAAACTATTTGATCCATCCAACAAGCAGAGAAATTTAATAGCACAAACTCGCACATAGTGATCATCTCTGTTTGTACTGTGAAACAGTAATACAAAAAAAGTTAAAATTATTTATTCAGACATAAAGATAAATCCTAAATTATATAAAAAACAACACATATTATCTTAAATATGTGCATGATGTTCTCATGTTGGCAAAGACTGACTGAAGAGGTAAAAGGCCATCCTTAAGACTGATACATTTTGTGGTTTGGCAGTTTGAATATTACCCCACACAAAAAGAGAAAGCCTGAATTCTGAAATACATTATAAAAATTGTGCACATTTTGGGGGGAAAGGTAGGCAAGGTAACTGCAATGCAGAGCAAACATAGTAAGCCTCCTATTTGTCATAAAGGATTGAAYAGTTTTATGGTCATGAAGTTCTCTGTAGTAAGAGTGTACAGTATGTCCACATCCACAATCATACATTTAAAATTTGTTATTTCCGTCCTATTCAGGTTAATAAATAGGATGGATTTTCCTGAAAACTTACTGTTTTTCTGCATCTTGTACTTGATTTCTAAATGTAATGTGGAATATTTGCCTTCTACAAATATTTAAGAAACTGTCTGCAAAAAGACTGCATCGTTCTCATTCCAGCCTCAGTAGTAATGAAAGCACTATTCAGATTAAATGTAAGATGTATCCTCAAAATGATTACCTTTCTGTAACAACATTGGCTGCACATTTTTCTCCAAGATTTTCTACGAAGGCGTGTACATCCTGAACAAGTCTTCTCAGATGAAAGAAGAAAAATAAATATATATTAGCAGAATAACATACAGAAATAGTTTTTAGTTTCAAATTTTGAGGTAACTAAGAAAATACAAAATAATATAATGAAACTTTCAGATCTCATGATTTTTTTCTTACCTTTGATCTTTCCTGAACACAGCTCCAAAGACACAAGCCTCTGTGATAAGTTCACAGTAATTTCCAGCATTCAGGAAAGCATTTGTCAAAGCACTTCTATCATCAACAGTGGGAAATAGCCAAGATTGACAACAATGACTAATGACTACATTGAAGACTCCAGTCCTTGTAGCAGACATATCTATGAGCTTGAAGATTATCTGAAAAGAAGAATAAAAATGACTCCAAATCTATTTTCCCAAAATGCTAGAACTATATAAAAAAAAATCCTACTGCAATGTTATTCTAATATAGCAGACCTGATTCCCTTTCTCAACCAAACTCCACTCAGGTTAACAATATCTTGAACCTACCTACAATTTCCCAATTACATGGGCAGGTGAATGGGAAACTACCAGCCTGGTGCATGTTTGTGGTAAGAGATGACAGAACAAATCTTTACATGCACAGCTCTAAGACATGTTTTTAACATGAACCTGCTGATACTTGCAACAAATGCATCCAGGCTTACTTCAGTGAGTACACAGATCTGGTGGCTCCTATCAGTCCTTACCAGTTCGGTAGAAAACAACATTTCTAACATTAAACAAAATTCCTTCCATAATTAGCTCTATCACTAATCCTCCTTCATGACAACTACCTTCATCCTCTGGGTGAACTGCCCAATGTAGTTCAAGTGCCTAAGAGTCTGAGTACTGTCTATCTGTAATTACCTTTTTTTTTTCCCTTTTTTGATGGTGGGGGGGGAAGTAACATATTTAAAATAATATTTAAAATTATTCATCTAGATATTTAGAACTTCTCCAAAAAAAAAAAATGCAAAAAACATAACAGGAAAAGAGGCTTCAGAAAGTTCCTTTCTCACTCTCTCCATCTAGAATAAACTTCAGTTACAGGGAATTTTTCTCCAGGTTGCAAGGATTTGGGTGGGAAAAGATGCAGAATGAAGAGAGTTAAGGTATGTTTTTCATAAATTTGTTAAAAGCAACAACTATTATAGCTACTCCTGAGAATGTTTTCTTCACAAAACGCAAAGGCTCATACAGGATAAAACTCTTCCCTCTTCCAAATGATATTTTTTTTTGATAAAGTGAAACTTGTTTAACTGCAACTCAGTCTTTACAGAGAGAATGCTGTTCTGAATTAATAAGGGTTAAAATGCCAACGAAGAAATTAAATTGAAATACTGGAATGTGCTCTGAAGTATTTTCTGCACAATGCAGTAAGAACATCCATACATATATAGTGCAAATTTTTCTATTAATGTCCAAATTAAACTATTCTGTTTCATCCAAGAGGAAGTAGCACGACATTTACTATGCAATTCAAAAAAAAAAAAAAAAAAGAGGAGTGATTTTATATTATTTCATTATATACTAAAAATGCAACACATACAAAAAATACTTAACACTGGTACAATTAACATTTTAATACACAGGAAAAAGGAGAAAGGCAGAAGGATTGAAGCCCCAAAACACAATGCTCCAGGCACTTTTGTGGAAGCCCTTCTGTAGTTTATCACAGCAATATTCCCTTTTTAAGGCCCCAGAACCCTCCTATGCCCTTTAGCTTAGCTATCATTATAAAGCCAGAGGGCACCGTGGTAGACAAGCTTTGAAAATTGTATTTCTGAATCAACCAGTATCAGGCAGAACCAGTATCAGGCAGATCCATTTTTTTCTGTCTCTTTAGCATTGACCCAAGGGGTCAATGGCAAAAGAGACTGCCAAGGAGTGGGATAATAACATACAGAAGTAGACACCTGCTTAGGAACTTTATCTTCATTTTCTTATGAGGGGCAGAAGGTGGCTCGACCAGATGCCCTTTCTTGAATATAGAAGACCTTCATTACCTCCTGGATGCCTTGGTTTGTCATGGTATGTCCCACTGCAGACAATGGGATAGCTGTCATAGAGGCTCAAGACTCTCAACATCGGAAAAATACACCTTACATGAATATATTTCTGAAATGCTAAAACTAAAATTAAAACAGTATTTCTCAATCTTTAAATGAATTTTAAAATCAATGACAAATAAAAAACTAACTACAGATCTTCAGTTACCACAATCCTGAGCATTTAACTACTAGTTACAGACATTCATTTAAAAGAGAAAGGTAGGAAATTTCTGGGATTTAAAAGGATTCTCGACTTTGGATACAAATCTTATTTCATTTTGGGTCCACATTATGCCTCTAAACACTCAAATTTTATCTGCTGTCCAAAAGAGATGACAGTAGCATTTGTCTGAAGTAAGTTTTCCAAAAAGATCAGACAGAAAATAAAAGAGCATTACCTTTTAAGATAATTAAGGCTAATATGGACACATTACAGCTATTTTAAATTATCAGTACAAGTCTGTACACTAAGAGGACCGAAGTGAGTTCAACACAAAACCACGACATATTCTAGGATAATTTCTGAACCAAGTGCAAAGCAAAACACATGAGAATATTTCTAAGGATACATATAAACTGGTAACTAATTTATCATGTATTACTCCTCAGGCAGAAGTTTTACAGTCATCGTGGACTGTTTTGTCCAAAAATATACTTGAGACTCAGGGGTAAAAAAAAATAAAAATAAAAGGAAAAAAGCTAAAAAAAAACAAAATTATGAAAAATTATTTAGAAAAGCTATGCAATTGTCTCTCCTGTCTAGAAAGTCATGATCTTTCACCAATTTCTGATTACTGAATTCAGTTTTAGTGACTCAAAAAAGAATTACACTGTATACGCCAGGAACTGTAGTACAAGATTACATGTAACTCTCAGAAAACAGTAAAAATTTTATCTTTTGTCTTCCATAATATGGAGCTGTTTCTACCTGACGTAGTGAACTATGATGTCACCTACACCTGCCCCTTCTTTCCCCCACAAGAAGATAAATAAATAATGCCTCTAAGTCAGCCAAGTATTCTATAAAGATTAAACTATTAGAAAAAGGCTATGGCCTAATATTTCCAAATGATTTCTACCTGGGACAGCTCAGGTGGTACATCCTAGAAAAAAAAAATCCAGGATTGCTGCATAATATATTTATAAAACAATACTAATTAGAGTAACCCCCTTATTTCCCACAGTTTTTATTTGGGTCACAAGATACCAAACAGTCTAAAAACTGAAAGGAAGAATATTTTTCATTTCCTGTTTTACAAGAATATTTAAAGCTTTTCATCTGTAAGCCTTTACTCTGAAGTCACTCAAGTCAGAAAAGCTAGTGATACTTTGGAGACACATTATACATACAACAATATGCTATTACCATAACCAGAAGATTAAGTAAAAGGTGACTGAATTAGCATAAAAGTTTCAGAAGTTTCTTTTTACTTTATGCAGAATAGCATTTCTGCTTAAAGGTCAAAGATCTGTTTATTCTCAAACTGGCATTCAAATATAAACAATTTAATGTAACACCKGAAAGGACAATAAGGTAAAAATGCACTTCTAGAACCAAATGACAAAATTAATTCCCATTTACAAAAAAAAGAATTCTCAAACTTACCTCTTTTATTTTGGAATACACTTGACCCTTTGCACTTGCAGCAACAGCCAGAACTTTGGTATCAAAGATGAACTGAACGAAAGCTTTTAGATTAGGCCAAAATATTAGCTGTGTATTGCTCAAAGAGAATATAATCTTCCAAGCCAAATCAAAAGCTTCTATGCACAGAGACTCTGCTGACTCCAGAAGCTGAAAGCGAACAGAAGCAGTGCATTTAAGGAGTGGAAGTAAAAAACAAAACAAAACAAAACTTAGTAACTTGCAGTTGTTTTACCTTGGGAACAAGGACTTTCATGGAGTCAAACACAGGTAAGACTTGGTCTGAAGGAAGAATAGTCAGGGCTTCTGATGCAGCCTGTAGCATTTTTGTTAACCCTTCAACTGTGGACAACGGCACTTCCAAAAGTTTGTCTTCCGACACGGGCTCAGCAGTATGAAAGGTAGTTGAAATGAAACGAAGGCAAATCCACTGGTCATGAACATAACGTGCAACTATTTTCCCCCATCCCTGAGATGTTGTTTCTTCACATGAGCTGTAACAACAGCATTACTTTTAAATATTTAATATATGAATATCATTTTATTTGGGTTATCATGTAATACCTAGTCTACTAGGGAACCATTTAACTCCACAAACACACTACATTTCTTCAAGACAATAAAATTTACTCAGGTTCAAGGAGAGCCCAGAGAACTCAGTGAGGAAAATATTACCAAGGATTTATAAAAAACAGGAAAAAAAACAGCTCTGGGTAGTCTCAGCTATATCTAGATGGCTAGCATTTTGTGGGAACACCACTGTATGCTTGCCTGCTCTTATGTTCTTCCCCAGGTATCTGCAATACAAACAAATCCTTGCTTTGCAATAATTTGCCCTTCAGCTGACTTTTGTAATTGCCCAGRCATAGCATGTACAGATATTTAAGCTTGGGTAAGTCTTGGTTCAGTTCAAAACCATTACAGGCTACAGAGCACTAGAAGCTACATAGCTTCATGGCAGCAGCAAACTGAGCTAAAAAACTCTATAGTCTATTCTGCTATGGCTGCTTTTATGTTCCAAAACCTTTATCTGAAGACATAAATGCAACTTAATTAATGTTTTGTGTTCAGAACTATTCTTTTTTACCTTGGCAAAAATTAATAAAGAATAGGAAAAGCAGCATCTTCATCACTGTTCTACACTAACAGGATTTACTAGTTTCTGAAGAACTACTCAAGCTATAACAATAACATACCTATTTTTTTCTTCAGTGTAAGATGGTTTCTTTAATACTTCATTAAACTGAGAAAAGGAAACAAATTTCTTCAAGGCATCCATAGAAGGCAGAGATTCAAGGTGCATTTCAGGCTTCTGATCCATAACCTCACACACAACAGCCAGTGAGCTCATGCTAGCTACTTTTTTAATTTGTTCTTTAAGCTTGGGCTCCTAATAAAAATCAAATCAACGATGAAGACTCAAATATACACCAATTTCTACAAATAATATAACGTGAATGACCCACTGACACAGTCAGTAATCCTCCCACTTTTATCACCTCACATCATAGGTGGCAACTCTGCATCATCATATCTCCTTTTTTTTTCTTATCTTAAGCATAAGGCAATTTTGCTTAGCTGTGACAATGCAATCAACCACAAGTTGAAAACGCCGAAAAATAATAAGCATCCATTTTACAAATTACAGTCATCTACTCATCAAG
Source organism: Nothoprocta perdicaria (assembly GCF_003342845.1). Lineage (NCBI taxonomy): Eukaryota > Metazoa > Chordata > Aves > Tinamiformes > Tinamidae > Nothoprocta > Nothoprocta perdicaria. The sequence continues at coordinate 22,881 of NW_020455621.1, forward strand.
TGCAGGAGCCTACCTTGACCATGATGGAACATTTATTTCTTACCAGCTAGACATTTATATATTGCTGGATAGCACTTGAGAAAAAAAAAAAATATATATATATATATATATATATATGGTGTGTGTGCATATGTATGTGTGTGTGTGTGTGTGTGTGCATATATATATGGTGTGTGTAAATATATATGTGGACACACACACCCCCTACCACACACAGGTCGCTGTAGTCAAAACCAATGCAAGAGCACAGTTAACACAGAGCACCACCTGCTAATTGCTCCAAGAACTTAGAAAACCAGGACATCCACTATGGTTATTTTGCGTGATAAGCACATATTCAAAGGGTGTGAAAATAAATATTAATAACAAATGTATCAGCATATAGTTTCTTAGTAATATTAAAAACTCAGGATTATTTGGGATATCTGAAAAGTACTTCAGCTCTCTGGATCACACAAGTTTTKTCTCATCTTTATCTAGCATAGTTACTCAATATTTTTTTCTTTTTTTAAATAAACTTAAACTGAAAATGCAGCGTATTGTAACTGAAGAAATCCTCATGACAGTATAATCTCCACCAAATTCAAAGAAGAGACACCCAGTGAACATTAAGACTGAAAACATAATTCACATAATCATCAGTGAAAAAAAAGTTTTGCTCTTTGTTTCCTTAGAAAAGTAAACCTAATAAATCAAGTACTTACAAGARTCCATTTTTTTATGCCTTATTTACTGTTCCTGGTGAATAATTCAGCCCACAAAATACCAGAAATTATACTGCACAACCAATGTTAGTTTAAATAAATAAATCTATTTCATATATCAAATATATATATACAAATACAAATCTACTTCATAAATCGATTTCAGATATACTCTACAACTATRGAACAATGAACACAACCACATGAAAAAACAAGGCAATGTGGGGGTTTGTAAACTTCTTTTTTTACGTCTATGCTCAAGWTTAGAAATTCTATAGTTCATAAGGACATGCAAATGATGTTTTCCTTCAGTTATAATTCCCTAGATAAGATTGATTCACACCTAAAGTAAAGATCCTTGAGTATGCAGTCCATTACCACAAGTTTTATTTCAGTTTATAAAGACTTTTAAAAAAGCCAATATAAAAAAGCACTAAAAAATATAAGTTTTAAATACACTGCAAGTATTTCAAATTAAGATTACACTACCAAATAACTAAGGCAATGTGTATGGTTTTTTTTTTTGAACATTCATACATATATGCCTCTCTCTCTCTCTCTCTCTCTCTCTCTCTCTCTCTGTATAAAAGGTGTTAATCATCATACTACCGTTGCAAATTACATGAAATTACCTCCTCACAGTTTGTCTTCTGAAGATTACGAATAGAGGCATTCGTCAGGGCAAAAATGAAATTTTTGATAGATGGTACCTTTTCGCAGCTGACCTGCAAGCACAAATTCACTACCTCCGGAAATAAAGCTAAGTATAAGTCACAACGATCCAGATCCCCAACCTAGAAGTGTAGAAAATAAATAAATAAATAAATAAACAGACAAAAAAAAAACACTTGAAGAAAAGCCAAACTTTTCTTTTCAGGTTTAAGGATGCCTTGTAGTCCAGGGTTTTGCAGTAGGCCTTAGTAGAGATAAGCTGGAATTCTGAAAGAAATCTCTACTGCTTTTAATCTGTGAATTTTTTTCCTTTACTGGACTCAAACGAATGCCAGGGAAAAAATACACAAACTGGTCTGAGTACCAGAATCACTGCCAAAAGCTAACCCAGTTAGCAGAAAATACCTCAGCACTGCAACAGCTACACACGCATCTCGTGTGCCTTCCTCTTGAATTGGATTTTAAGTCACATCTGCATCTTGTATGGTTTATGAGTTTTTATTTTTACTCTRCAATTCTCTTGTATTTGTCTCACTTCTCTTCCTACCCTAATTCCACACCTGTATGAAGCCATTTAGCTTTGCTCCCTTTTGAGGGAAAAACTTCTTTTTTGTTTCATTCTTATGGTGCCCATAAAAAAAGTTTGCAAAAGTTTCTAAGAAAATTTGATTTCTAGGTACCTATTTGATCTGAACAGTTCTAAAAGCACTGGTAAATAAAATTATTATTATTAAAAAAAAAAAGTATTTTAACAAATACTTACAGTACTCAATTCATTTGTAGTAAGCCGCCGGAGGATAAACTCAAGAATACTCCCCACAGGTGTCATTAAAGATTTCCAGATAAAGATTAATACCCCATCTAYGTGAAAAGAAAAATAAATGTATAGACATATGAAAATGCACTTTGTTAAGAAGCTATATTACATCATGTGGACTTAATTTAATGTCAACATTTTGGAGTAAAAGACATTAAAATACCAAACAATATCCTAAAAAACAGCCCTCTGCATTTTAGCAGTATAAGACACAGGGCTGTAAGAACCAACTATATTACATCCTTTCCTCTTCTTTACCTTATCAAATTTAAAAAAATAAAATCAAAGTATAATTTTGCAATTTTTAACATTTTCATCCTATTTTTACCCCTTCCCACAAAAATAAAAATCATTTGTGATGGATTTATCCTTCAATAAAAGACAATGTTTCCATATTCAGTAATTAATTGCATTCAAGAAAAATGTAGCAGTCCATTCCTAATATGTATGGAGCTGAAAAACACTATTTCCTACTGTTTAAAGGTTAACAAAAGGCTAGTTTAACTTTGGATAAAGACTAATCTTGTAAAATTTCACTCTAAAATAACCTCTTGTCTTAAAAATTAAAGAAAGAACACAAGGTTATACAGGAAAATGTAACATTTTTGCTAAGAAAAGGCTAGCCTACAAGATGTAAAGCATGCCCATAGGACTTTGCAAACAAAAGTATGCAAGTGTGAAATAGGTCACTTGGAGCTGACACCTGGCTGGCAACAAAAACCAATGTAGTAGCATATCRATACCAAAGCAGTGTTAAAATTCCTCTATGCAGCCTTCTTGTTTTAAAAACATCAGGCATTAGGAGAAGGCAGGCATAACAAAGAACAGATAACAGTATCTAATTTTTATTTGTAAGGAACATTAAACTATTACACAGTTACAGTATTTAGGAGAATTACCTGCAAGATGCGTCTGCTTAATTTTTTTATTTGATCTTGAGTTACATTTAACACAAAKAAGATTACTTTTAGGATAGAGATCATCTTAAAAAGCAAGAAATAATGAACACACTCCAGAAGTTACAAATCTATACTGTGCTTACTTTCAGTTCTCCCTGTTAAAATGGTGCATTGTGCTACATTTCCTGCACGTCTAATTTGAGGAGATTAATTTAATATATGTCAGACCATCACATTTCATAATTTCACCTAAAGTGGTTTGAGTATMAAATCACTAAATAGCACTCTGCAATTAAAACTCTGAAATCCTTCGCTAAATGTAAGACAGAACAAAATCCAATTCATAAGCTGTCTAATGCTGTCAAAAATGTTAAGAAAGAAAACACTTAAAACAGTGMCAACTAACAAGGGTACAGATAGCAGGATCTCTAGAAAAATATTGCTGCTTTATATCACCATTACAGTATTCTTACATAAACCGTTAAGCAGTTGTTAGTACTTYTGTTTTACAAGCTAAAAAAAAAGTACTTTCTTCTCTCTCTCTCTTTATCGTTTTCCATTTGACAGATAGGGCTTCTCATTCTCTTTCTAATCAATGTGGCAAAAAAAAACTTTTGTATTGGACAGTATTATTTTATCATCAAGATGGTCAATTCACACCTCAGGAAATAAAATTTATTACTTGGCTCTCCTGTGCAGAATGGAAAAGCATGAAAATATCATAGAAAATAAACAAGCATGACTTTTCTTAAATTTTCTCTACATGAAATGATATAATAATTAGGAGTGCAATTCTGAAAGCCTCCTGAAAGACTCTGCAGATGATGGGCTGAGCAGGGTACCTACATGGGCATTCAAAAGGACCAACGTATCGTATTGCTCAGCACTACCTCAGCCTGAAGAACTTCAGTAGCAGATCTTAAAACGGTAAGTTAGGCATCAAAATTGATTAGGTCTACCTCAGCAAGCCATATGACACTAAAGAAAAGGATGTGCAGAATAAAACACTCAGTACTAAAAACCTAACATGACCTCTGTAAGTTTTGGGAGTTCTGCTTCAGGCTTGCTCTAGTCCAGTACTGTGGCCTGAACATGCACTAGCAGTTGGCACACATCTTTCAATTTTGTTTCACTTGAAATTAATCTACTTTTGCATTCAGAGCTCATACCACAATAGTACCTGAAACAGCCTGTATAACAAATGCTCATAATTTCAGCCCAACAGCTAGAACTCAAGGGTGCCTGTGTTTGAGCAAATCACTTTTGCAAATGAGCTTAGGCACTTGCTTCAAGGCTACATTTGGACATCTTAACAGAAGTGGGATGCAGTCGCAGTCATTGGTTGGCTCCTATCCCTTAATGACTTTTGCAATTTATGTATTAAAACTATTGGACTGAGGAAAAACTCAAAAATAATATGGGATGCAAAAGCCAAAGGCCAAGATTATTATTCTTCCAGTTGAGCATACCCATGGTGAGAATGATGTTGCTGTTTTCACTTGCTCTCAAGAAAAATTCATAAACCTGATCTGGTTACAAACTAACCAAGTTTCAACTAAAAAAAACAGTGAGGACTGTAACTTTTGTTTGGACACTCCTGAAAGTGCTGCAAGCTGAGGCTGCAAAACTCTTGGACATCACAAGAACAGTTTTGTGCATGGGAGGACACCTCTGCTTTTAGCCAAGATCAAACTAAATCAAGCAAGCTAAGCCTGCCATTAGAATCAYGCCTAGTATCCTGAAAGGACCTGAGCAAGCCTAAACAGCCTACGTGAGAAAAAAAAGTATCTGGGAGTCAACTCAAAGGAGRGTATGTTCAAAACAACTGCTTTATATACTGATGGCAGGTTTTATCAGCATCTAAATAAGCAAGAAAGTTAGGCAGGATTTTTGTACTACTTTCTGAAGCCTCTAAATGATTTACTGAATCTGTACATTGGCAAAGTCTGTAACTTTTGGTAGTTTGGTCACATTTTCCAAATTCTAATTAAATGTAAATCTMATTCTAATGGTGAGGACTGCTTTCTTAAGTATTATCCATATTCTGAATTCCCCTACCTTGAGACACCTTCAAAAGGGCCCCCATACGATTTGGCCCACGGTTTAATTTCCTAAGGGATATGTCAGATTGTCAACTTCTACATTCATCACTTCTAGGCTAGTATTAATTTAACAACACGGCTTAAAAACAGTAAATACCTTGTTTTTAATCAGACTACAGTCAACATAAGAGACAGCATACTGAAGATATCACTAACCATCTTGCAGATTGGAACATTTTAACGAACGAGTYTGCAATAACTTCAGCAGAAGCTGTAGGCTTTTATCTGTTTTCAGTGTTGGTATGTAAGCATTACTGCCAAGTTTCATCAAGACATCCAGGAGAGGGTTCAAGAAAGCCTTTAGTTCAATCCACTCTATGTTGCTTTTTCCACTACACAAAAACAAAAATCAACAGAAAATCTTCTTCCAAGCATCTACCTTAAGTGCTGAAGTCACTTATGGAAACAGGACACAGGTTTCTAAGTCACTTAAATATCTTTACAAGTGCTACCCAGTAGCAGTAGTATCCACAGTTAGACAAGCTCTAAGCTACTATGAGATCTTCATAGCATATTTCAGAACCCAAAGTCTTCTGAAATAAACGGATTGACACAAAGAGGCTTTTACCAGACCCTGGGAAAGGAGACAGAGGGGCACTGAGAAAAAGAGTTGTAAAATAAGGTATTTATACTTACCTGCATTTATTCCTCATCTCTTCCACATCTGCAGCCAACAGTATCATTGTTGCAACAAGCTTAGCTTCAAACCAGTCAGGCATAAAGCAATTTTCTCCTGATTAAAGATATTTTAAGGCTTCCACAGAATTTAAAAATATCTGCATATTATTTTTAAGCTTTTGTTTTACAGCTTAACTAACAATAATTAGTAGCAGACTCTCAATAGGCACCTCTTACTTTCTAAAGTGTAGCAAAGTGTTCAAATGAAGTTAGGCAAGAGCACAGCTCTGCTATGCACATTGAGAAACACCAGCTGTAAATTTAACCAGTTCTGTAAAAGGAAATAAAACATGAGCTTAAACTGAAGCTTCTTTTGTGACACGAGGCTTTTTGTTTTGTTTTTTTTTTTGACTGGTAGGCATTCTTTTGGCTTTGGCAATTTAGAAATCAAAACAGATTGTGAAGGTCCAGCACAAAGCAGCTGGACTTGGCAGGTAYGCATATTTTCTTTTCCAACTAGCTGTTTACAAACTACAGATGAGTATCAACCTATGCTTACAAATTAAGACACTTATCAAACTACAAGTTGCCAGCATCATTTTGAAAAAGGTGAAATACATAGATGTTTGCCAATATTATCTGCAATTCGGTGGCAAAGTATTAAACAGATTTTCCAGGAAGAAGACAGGCCAAAATTTCTAACATTCAAATTACTTTGAAACACCAATAAAYAAAAATATGCTTACAACATTTCTGAGCATAATCAGGTAAAGTTTCTTGGACTGCATTATCTTCTGAAGCTTTTCATCAGCAGCAAATTCTGATCTAGTTTGTACATACGCTATATGTTTACATTTAGAAGTCTTTTTGACATTTGATTTTTGCTATGACAAAGCAACATATAAATTGCCAACTTTGCAGTATTTCAATAGTAAATAATTGAGAACTACACAAGTTAAAAGGATCCAAGCACAGACAACATAGATAGCATGGTAATTCTCTTCTGAAAGAAAATGATCAGCTGAAGTTACAATCATCTAAAATGTGGCAGAGGATGAAAAAAGTCCTTGCACAATTCATAAATGAAGGACACTACAAACTGCATATAAACTGGTAAAATGCAAACATTACTACTCTAAAACCAAAGGATTCTCATTTTTTAAAAAATTATTCATTTGTTTATATTTAATAGATGAATATTGCTAAACATCTAGCTTACCTTCAGGTACTGGTGTCTTAAGGTACTCTCCCACAAGACTGCGCACATATAAACACAGTGATGACATCTCTTGACACTCAAAATCACATTTTACAGACTTTCTGAAACATGTGTCATTCACCTGCAGCCAACTGCAAAGCTAAATTAAAACCAGTATGTTACTATTTAAACATATCTGCCCGCTCGGTAGTAACTGAACTCGACCAACGTAAGACATTAAAACATTAAAGCAGTCAGACATGAAAAAATGTACCAACAAAGTAACACTTTGACAGGTATTCACTTGGGCTACCTTGAGGCCTAACACATTACTTCCCTTTAATACGGAAAAAGTTTTTTCCAGAAAGTAAYTCAGAGTACTCAAAAAAGGAGATTATTAGTACCAATATAAGAAAAAAAAATCTTACAAATAGCAATACTAGTAAATATCCATTCACTTCACAGAGGACTTCTATGGCTAAGTATTACCTAACGAGTGCTACATTTTAATTTTTTTWAAATATATTTAAGTCTTTCACTAAAACCAATGTTATAAGACAGCATATACAGCATTCATAACAAGAGGACACTATGCAAAATCATTCTATAGCAAACTGCTGTACCCCAAAGTATGGCTACTTATTCAATTGATTCTAGTGTACCCTCTAACTGAAGTTTTATTCTTTGACACTTTATCACACCATTGTGCACCTCAAACACACAGGAATAGGTCCTCTGAACAGTCTCACTTGACATGCTAGGCACAGCTCTTCCCTGGAGATGACTGTTACTCCTGCAAGCACTGGATTCATCCAAACAACACGCAAATCAGAGGCAGCTCTTACACAAAATTTTAGCACTTATACTGGCCCGTTCAGAGACTATTCGGATCCACGTTATCTCAGAGGGCCCATTCAAAAATAAGAGGAAGGGAAAGCATGCACAGCTGTAGCTCAAAAGATAAATTAGACTTACAAAATATTGTTCTTTTCCACCGAATGAAATTTTACAATAGACAGCTGAAGGGAAAGCGGAGAAACAGAGAAAGTAGCAGCTGTAAAGAAGATATTATATATAGTGTACTATAATATGCAGAAATAATTGCCTGTAGAGTCTGATGACAAGCGTGACTTCATCTCAGGATGTTACCTCTACCTTGCATTCTTTTAATAAGAGGAGACAGAGAAGCCCGAGTCGTGGCTCTGTGGATTCCACAAGGTGCCCTGCTTTGTACTTTCTCCATGAAGATGGCAAGCATCTTGAGGAGTAAGCATGGATCCCTAACAGGAGAGATTACACAGACTACTACACGATTCCCAAACACTGACTCAGTTCCTACAGTAACAGCAAAGGAGGCAGAAGATGAAGAAACACTGAACACACTGAAGTCTCTTGAAGGACCAGTATTAAGGGACCAAAACTCTGAGTAAGAATTGATTCTGATTTGCACTTGAATATGACCACACTTTCATATCACATCCAGTACTTCCAGAATGCATCAGTACAATAAATAAGTAGAGAGCTAACTAGTTTAACTATTAAGTTAGCAATAACAAATCCTGCATTTGGACAGGTGCTGGAAGACATGTGAYGAACACAAATGGAACTTCAGCTCACCTCCATCCACAGCATAGTATCTCTCCTTAGGGACTCTTCTGGTCGAAGGGACATGAGAAAGCTTGCCACTTCTGGGAGGGAAACTTTCTCCTAAAGAAAGCCACCAAGGTACAAWTGTTGTCAAAACAATATACAACTGGTAATACCTAAATGAGGACTAGGGATGTTTGCTTTCATTTGGCAAAGGTTCTTACAAAGAAGTAAGAAATTGACCTTTTCCTTTCCATAGCACAGGTTGGTATTTTGCATCATAGTGTCAATCTACCTTTATCAAAGAACATAAGTGCATTCTACGAAGCACTGTATCAACCCCAATACCTACTGAAAGTTAATGAACCACTGAAAGAATAAGGCTATCCACTGATGACATCTTTTAAAAGCACATGCACAGCTTCAGTCCCTAGTATTATTTCTCTGCTTCCGATAGGAAATTCTGCTGACATGTTCCTAACAAGAGGAGATAACACACAAATCCATAATCGAAGGGGAATGCCGACTGTCTACTTATTTGAGAAAAAAAAATGTGTAAGACAATCAAAACACGAACACTTTGACCACTAAATAACTCATTTCTTACTATTTCAACATCAACTATAATTTTACCATTCTGCTATTATAAATATTATATTCTCTTAAGTACTTCAGAAATTCATTTAGTTACCTGCTGAAACTCAAGCTTATGCAATATATATCATGATAGAAGATGGTTATGTAAGCAGTAGAACTAGTCATAGAAACCATGCACCAAAATATAAATGAATCCATGAAAAAGGAAAGGAAAAATGAACTTTAAAGAAAACAAAGTTAGCACAAGCTGACTGAACACTTAAGTAGTAAAAACATTTTTGTACTTGAAGTAGTCACTAACAAAATCAGTAATCCAGCAGAATCAGCTGTTCCAGGTTCAATTTAGCATAAGAATTTATATACTGCTTAGCCTGCAAGATTGCTAGCATCACAACAGGAGGTAAGTTATTACCCTAGGAAGAAAAACTCACCACATCTGTCAAATGCATAGCTGTCTGAAGAAGGTAACATTGAGCAGCTCCTCGCAACAAAATTTGATGTGTAATCATAGTACACTGTAGGACATCTCTGCAAACATAGAAGTATGTACCACAGAAAATATATATTTAAGAAGTTTAACTGTTTTCATATTTTGATAACTATTTTCAATATATTAGATTGTATTTATTAAATATATTCCACAAAGAATAATACTTCTTCGCCCTAAACATCATACAATCCAAAACCAAGACTATTTCCAAATTCACGTTCAAAAAATGAAATTAAAATGTGGATAAAGATATACCTAACATGATCAAAAATGTGGAAAAAAATCCACAAGTTCACATGCCTAGCAGTATAAATGGTAATTAGATACTTGCCTTTCCATTTCTCACATATATAGGAATATATATGACACCAAATTCTCACTCTAGGACACAACTGAAACTCTACACGTTCTTATACATAGAGAAGCCTAACTGCCTCAACCACTGTTTCATTGTTTTTTTTTTCAAAAGTTACTTTTTCCCAATTCCTTAGACCACTGGAAAATACTATCTCAAAGTTTAAAATTGATTAAACTGCAATAATTATTGATTTCTATTACCTGATGAAATTAAAGGACACTTAGGAAATACTGTGGGTATTACTGAAAWCATGCATGCCTAAATTTTTGCCTAGCTTTTTATTTACAGGTCTTTCAAGTTTCAATTTTGTGGGTTGACCTTTGATGTAACCTCAGCTCCAACAAAAAAGTTTTAATATACTTAGAAAAGAACAAACCCAAAGATTAATACATAACAGAAAGCATGGAAGACCACTGAAAAATGATACCAGAAAAGTGATGGCAAATGAGTAAAATACAAAACATATATTAAGTCATGTTGTGATAAATACAGTTGTTACTAAACTGTTTTCTTCTGTAAACTTGAAATAAGACAAAGGAGAGAAAACCTTCCACTGTCACAGGTAACTACTTCTTCCTAGAAATAATGTACATGGATGAAATCCTGGTTTTCTAGATGTTCAGCACATTTCCCTTTATGTATTAAGTTAACAAGCCAACGAAGTAAACTTTTTTACCTTAGAGCACAAAGTCCATCAGCACCCAATACTTTACATGCAGGGATATTTGCCAGTGCCATAGAAAGAAACAAAATGGGGACAGCACACCAATGTCTACTTGTCATCTTCTGGATGAACTTTAACAAGAAACTACCTTAAAAATAAAGGCAAACAGAAAATATAAATTTACATCAGCAACATCGAGCACCACTGCGCAGCAAGCTGCCAGTATTACAAAAATACTTCATCAGATTAGCTTGATTCAGTGCAGACTTGTGCTYTCATAGACTCAGACTTGTGATTTCTTGTTCTCCAATGTATTTAAATAACAAAGCTACCAGCAATAAAATGCCATGATGCATCCACACTGCACATTTAAGATCATTTCTACATGGCTCAGGCTAAATATGAAAGATTTGCCTTGAAACAGGGAGGCTTACAAATTGTTATTTAACTTACAGCTGAAGGGAAAAACACATCAAATATTTATGAATTGTTAAAATACAGTGTATTTTATCATGTAATAACATACACAGCAACATCACTTTATTGTGCAGTAACACACAACAGAGAAGAGCCTCGCTTTATGGCTAGCCAGATAAATACTAAATAAAACTTATAAAGATACCTTCTATTTCTAAGTATATTTCAATCATATTCCAGTAGTTGAACTTTTCAGAAAAGGTTGCTTTTTTTTTTTTATTTTTATAAATGTCTGCATGAAATGTAAAATGTTAAATGTTCACATGAAAAATGGATCCATGCTTTCCAGTTGATTTATTAAAAACAAAAAAGAAAGAAAGAAACAAATAAACCCAACAGAAATTCAAACATACCTTTTTCTTCATCTGGAAGGAGCATGACGTAAGTGGCCAAGAATTTTTGTAACTTCAATCCTAAAGGAGAACAGGCTCCCATTAACTGGCCTGGTGTCCTGTTGGGTTTTAAAACATCAAATAGACATTTTTTATGCTAACAGCTTCAACTCTGATTGCCCCTGAACAAAAGCAAAGGGTAGTTCAGTGGTTAATTCACTCCAGAGACTGCTCCAGTAGGGCACACAGATGGAGCACATGAGTTTGCTTTCTTCACAGCCCATTTTCCCCACAGCATCCAGCCAACACAGGGAGGACTGGGAAGGTCCCAAGAGCAAGCATCTCCCCGGTCACCTACAGGGATGTCGTGTGGCATCTTCACACTCAGGCTTTCAGGTGCAGCCTCAGGCAAAGCTGCCTGCCATGGAGAGTTCCCCACTCTGGGCCCACAGCAAGAAACTGCACTGCCAGATGGACTTGATGCAGGGCAGCCCCAGCATGACAGAGGCCTCTGGCTAAAAAGGCCTCTGCAACAAGGTGATTAGAAGCAGAGTGAATGTGCTTAATCTGTCTGGGGGAGCAATGAACACAGAAATTACCTATACAAGTGTGCCAAGAAGCACAGACTTCTCTCTGAAACAAATTCTAAGGTCTCTATAAATAAAACTACTGAACAGCAMAAGAAGCTTTAAGCAAAGATTAAAGAAATATTCCACGAGATGGGCAGACATCACCTACATTACATTTGAAGCCTCGGATTTCTTAACTATTATAGGACAGTCATGAGATAGGTATTACATTAACTGTAACAACTTTGCATATTCGCTTTACACCCAAACACATACCTCTCATCTGCTTTCAGATACATGCTTTCAGAGAACATAAAAAGTCACTAAACTATAATTATTCTTTTATTACATCTGACTTTTTTTTTCTAGATAAATATTTTAACTCTAGGTGGATATGGGACCTTTGAAGTATCCTTATGTTGCTCTTGATAGGATGAAATTCAACCCCTTTCACCCTATTCATGGCTACCCACCTTTCCTGAGGAATTCTTCTCCTATGAAGGAATTTCGCAAACATGATTTGTATATTAATGTACTTTGATTCATATGAGATTTTACCAACATACTGAAATCAACATTATAACATTATTACACTTGATTTCCAATAACATATTTAATAATCAGTATCTTACCTGCTATAAAGAGAACTTTCTGAGAGAGCATCCATTAGTGGTCCAATAACAAACTGCCAAAAGAAAACAAGGACAAGCGCTAAGACTCTGCCCAGTAAAAACAATCAACAGTTCTGGAGGGGTTCAGAGGCTCCAGAAATCTGTAACATCAATATTCCCTGCTGCCACCTACACCTCAGCGTTTTCACACATGGTAAAAACGTTCAACGAACACAGTGCTGGCTTCAATTAGAGAGCATTAGTTTAAAACATGGGGAATAAATGACTGCACTTTAACAAGTATTCCCACTAGGGCCACCATTTTTCCAAGTAATTTTGTATTTGACATGCTTACAAATATTACTTTCACTCTCACACAGCTAAATATAAGGGCATTTTAAAAGAATTTCTCTCCTATCAGCACTACTGAGGTAATAAAGTAATAGAAACCACAAGGTAAAATATCTCCTAGTTCTGGCAAGTAACAGGGAAAGCACCCTTACCTCTGAAAACTCAAGGGGATTTGGAAGATGCTTGGTTTCAAAAAGCTCCAGAAAATGAAGAATGCCTTCCTTCATCAATGTTTTATTCTCGCTCTCAAACATTCTTTTATAGATGCACATGTGCCAAGATGGATGAAACAACCAGCAATCTGTGACACAAGCAAATTCTTCTGAACCAGTATAGAAAYAACAGTGACACAGCAGCACATTTGTTTCTGCAGCAGTAAACGTCAAAAAAATGCACTGAACCAACACCCAAACTACTGATTATCCCAGTTAACAAAAACTGGGATATGACTAACGTTATATGGTTTATAAAAATATCCTAAAATATCTCTAATACAACAAATATTTGTTGTTTTTTAAACTTACTCTCTGATTTTAGTAGTTAGAATGTAAAACTATGATATGAACAATGTATCCTCTTCTGCACGGGCTCTTGTCCCAATAACATTTATCTTCAACACTCAGTTCATCATCTTCCTACTTTACAAATCTTGTGAACTCTAACTTCTAACAAATTGTACTACCTAAAACCCATTCTGTTGGCCTTAGTTGACAGAAAGATATTTCATGATATTGSAGTAAGTAATTCTGTCATATGTTAAGATTTCCTGTTGGGCATTTTTTGTTACACTGGATCCCTGAGCAGAATGGTCCTTCCTGTGCATATTTGCCAAGCTACCTATGTGCAGAACAGACTTGCAAATGATGTCAATGGTCATCCAGAAATCTGCTCATTTGAGAAACAAAACATAACCAAGAGCCGCCACTAAAAAAGAAAGAAAATAAAAATCCAGGCTTCACAGTCTAATGTTCAGAATACGTTTGAGAAGAGTTATGTCTTACCTTTTTTCCCTGATATAGCGAGCTCATATAAACTGTTTAACTTTGGTAATACTGGCTTTATGACATGGATCTGAAATGTAAATGAGATGTTACACCAGCAGTTTATATCTCAAGCCTAAGCTTAAACATTCAATCACGGACTAGAATTTACTACCAAGAGCATTCATAAATTWTTTGGCAATGTAATCACATAGATATGTATTCTCTGACTTGTGCAACTGATCCTAGTACGTAGCACTTGTGTGTTAAGATCTTAGTTTAGCACTGAAGAAAAAAAATACAATCTACTTTTATGCTACTATATCACAGGAATAAAACTTTCTAACTGCTAATTGATTTATTCATATAAATTACAACACGGGTCTTTCAAACAAAAAAAAAAACTCTGTCAAGAGCACTAAATTTTCAGTCACGCAACATCATTTTCACTGTGCTTTAAGGATCTAGTGCCCTCTATTGAAAGAATTTACTGAGTGCAATACTCTGATTTTCCCCAACAACCCTACAATGTAAGATACCCATGGCCTTACAACAAGCTGAAATCCAAGTTTTCCTTTCTTAATTCCATTTACTGTTTTAAACAAGTAGTTTCAAAGACAGATGAAAGTTGTAAACCTGTCCCAAACAAATGACACATGCTCCATATTCCAAACTTCATAAAATGCTTCTTAATGTATGTAAACATCCTTAAATGTTATACAATCTTTATCTAAATAAATACCTACAGTGTATGTTCCAAAAATAATGAATCACATAAAGTATGATAAGCGTAGGTTTTAAGATGCTCTTACCTGGTTTCCTTCCAAAGTTTCCATTATCAAAATGTAAGTTTCCCAAAACTGTAGAAGTGTTTCACTCTCCTCAACAGACCACCAAAACAGATTTGATTCTAGGGACAAAAAAAAAAAAAAAAGAAAAAAGGCAAAGTTTATTTAAACACAAGTCCTGTAGCATCAACAAGGCAACAGATTAAATGCAAAATCCTGACTAAGGGCAGAGGGTGAACCTTGTTTTACTCCCTGCCTCACTGCTACATAAATAAAAAAAACTTTGCCTCAGTGTCCAATATGGAGCAGCTGGTGCAACATATTCAGTCATTCTTGTGTTTTCTAAGTCAGCTCAAAGGACTGGAAAGCAAAACATCACAAGAGAGCTCAGGAATCACCCTGATCCCCCTAAACCCATTCAGAAAAATGGGCACATTGAAACTCAACAGGCTCAAACCCTGTGTCCCAGTCTCTACAGGAGCCAGAACTCACTTTTACAGAATTATTATGGCTGGGAAGGACCTTCAGGATCATCAAGTCCAACCACAAACCCACTGGGGGAGTCTGCCCTATGGTAACATTTCTCCTTGTGCATTTCTTGTTACACTGGATCCCTGAGCAGAATGCTCCTGCCCGGCCCTGTCTGCCACAATAAAAGCTCAGGGGCCTCATGCGCGGCAGCCCCTTGAAGCAGGCTGGGCTTTCCCTTGCCCAACACAGGCTCCCGAAGGAARGCAATGCACCCATTACAGTGTGCGCGCAACCCTTGCACCACCCAACGTTTGCTCTGAGGGGAGCGTCTAAAGAGAGAAATCTCTCATTGCCCACCAGGAGCCAACTCAGGCCTCCCCACGCCTTCCTACGGCTGCAACGAGAGGGAAAACAGTGATAAAGGAGGAAGGGCCTGGAGGGGGAGGCCGGCCGTACCGCGCGTGTCGCAGCGCAGCTGGGCGCGCTGCGCGGCGGCCGCGTCCACGGCGCGCTGCAGCAGGTAGCGGCCCCTCTTGCGGCAGAGCCCGTCGCGCGCGGCCACGCCGCGCTGCACGAGGCGCCAGAAGCGCGCGCAGCGCCGCGCGTCCAGCGCCGCGCCGAAGAGCGCCTCGCCCAGCG